>NW_027361728.1:50805000-51362500 GCF_039654945.1 Dendrobates tinctorius | reverse complement strand
CTTTGACCAAGTTTCCTGTGCCTTTGTAGCTCACACATCCCCAAAACATCAACGATCCACCTCTGTGCTTTACAGTAGGAATGGTGTTCCTTTCACAATAGGCCTTTTTGACATCTCTGAAAATGTAACATTTAGGAGTGTGGCCAGAAAGTTCAATTTTGGTCTCATCACTCCAAATTACCTTGTTCAAGAAGTTTTGAGGCTTGTCTCTGTTCTATGTTGCGTATTGTACATGAGATACTTTGTGGCATTTGCGCAGTAATGGCTTTCCTCTGGCGACTCAACCATGCATCCCATTTTTTTTAAGTGCCTCTTTATTGTACATCTTGAAACAGCCACACTGTTAGTTTTCAAAGAGTCTAGTATTTCAGCTGATGTGTCATGGGTATGTCACGATAAAACAGGAGATGAGGAAACTGGGCTCCTGCACTGCCCCTAGGACTTAAGGGGGCCCTATCTGTCCCTAACTTGGTGGTATCCTTGAAGGTAGGGAGGCCATCCCTATCTGCTGTTTAACCCTGAGCTAAACCCCCAACCCCCCCACCTGCAAAGGATATGATAAAATAGAAATTAACAGAGGTTAAAGAAAACAACTTCACACAGCTAACTTAATAGACAATACAATACACATGTGGGATAAACATGACACCAATAACAAGTAAACAACATGGTATACTTCACCAACTCCTAGCTGAGGTCACGAGTAACAAATAGAAACTCCTACAGTGGGCCGGTTTGCAAGAAGTAATCAAATCAATCTGCACCCAGGATTGTTCTGGGCCATACTAAAAGGAAGAAATCTTTCCCTGCAACCTCAGTCAGAAATAAAAAAAGTTAACTCCTGCCAAGCTGGACATCAGTGAATGAACCAACGTTGACACCCAACCTCAGGCTCAGCGATAGAAAAGTCTTAGACTGCAAAACAGACACCCCAGTGTGAACAGAGTCCAAAGCCGGCATGACATTATGTTATTTTTGGGTTTTTCTTTGCATCCAGAACAATTTTTCTGGAAGTTGTGGACAAAATTTTTGTTGGTCTGCCAGACTGTGGATTTGTTTTTACAGATACCCTGCTTTTTAATTTTTTAATCACAGTTTGAACACTACTGACTTTCATTATCAATTCCTTGGATATCTTTTTGTATCCCTTTCCTGTTATATACAGTTCAACTACCTTTTCCCGTAGATCCATTGACAATTCTGTTGCTTTCCCTATGACTCACAATCTAGAAATGTCCATGGCTGGATAAAAGATGCAAGAGCCTGTCAGGATCCCAGAAACTCACTCAGTTTTTATACACACATATTGATTACAAGCAAACACACGTGAGGATGATACCTTTAGCAGCCATTCAAACTTGTTTGTGTCAACTTCTGTGCATGTTATCGGGCCCAAATCACCAGGGTATGTAAACTTTTGATCAGGGTCTTTTGGGTATTTTGAATTGTCAGTATGATTTAAAAAGAGACAACACAGCACGTTAGTTTGACAAAAAATGGCTTCATCCAAACACTAAACATGAGTGGAGAAAAAGCCCCTGATCTAACCTGAAAGATAAGAAAAACAAGTTTTTTTTATTCACCCGGGGCGGTCCGGTCCGATGGATGCCACAGATCCGGGTCCGGCACATCCCATCTTCATGCAAAGTCATCATCTTCCTTGCCCCCGGGTGAGTATAATAAAACTTTTTTCTTATCTTTCACATTACATCGGGGGCTTAGCTTCAACATTCTAGAATGCTGTAGAAAAGCCCCAAAGGCAGTGGCCGCAGTTCATAGTTCATAATCGAGGTGACAGGTTCCCTTTCAGCCAGTACATGTCCCGACCCATCTGAAGTTTGCTAGAGATCATTTGTATTATCCAGAATAGTATTGGGAGAATGTCATAAGGTCTGATGATACCAAAGTAAAACTGTGTTAGGGCTGGCGGAATGCACCAAATAATATGAAGATGGTAAGAAGGTGCATTCGCAGCCCGGGGTCCACTATGCAGAGATTTTATCTACTGCTCAGTAATGGCGGACATAAAATGGCGGTATCACACTGGACACACGTGGGTTAAATGCTACTCAGTGTGTAGTAGCAATGGGCTCTGTTGCTTCACAGAGCCACGGAACCGCAGAACACAGATGCTGAACCCTGTTGACTGTTACAGGGCACAGCTGAGTCAGCACTAGCGCAAGGTCACAAGACTCTGCCCCAAGGACACAGGGTAACAGCCTCTCTAGACCTACTAAGCGCATGGCATCGCACCTGCGAACACCACTAATAGACGCTGGCTACTGTGGAGAGCAAACAAAATGCACAGTGCCATACAGGCAAAGCCACTACTAGGTGCTACTGCTAAGCATTGACTCTGCCTCCTACCTGCACTATCAGCCTAGGCACTAACTAGCAAGGCTGAACAACACATGCGTACCAAGGGTAGGGGTTTCATAATGAGTTATTCACCAGAGACATTCAGATGTACCTACAACACTTACTCCACATGGTCTATACTAGCGCACAGCTCTGCAGTTGTGCAATCCTTTTATAACCGCAGCCTTCCAGGACTTTGCTGATGGCCCAATCTGAGCTGCTTGAGGACCTGAGCATGTGACCTCCGACCACCAATGAGTAGTCATCTCACGGGCATGCTCAGATGGAGAAAAGCGGGACTCAGTGCCAGGAGCGTCTGCTCGCCATTGACCAATGCTGGATGCTATAGCTGAACCTCGTGCGGCAGCAGCAACCAGATGCATCATATAAGCCTGATCAAGATGCTGGGACCGACGTCTCTGCTCAGCATAAAAATCTGCAGCTGAAGAAGAATGGGAGACCGCAGAGGACATGGCTTTAGATACCCCCTGTGCAGTGGTGGGAATTCGATGCCTAACAAACTGTTTTGTAGAAACAAAACTCATTATGTTTGGAGGAGACAGAATGCTGAGTAGAATCCAAAGAACACCATACCTACTGTGAAGCATGGTGGTGGCAACATCATGCTTTGGGGGTGTTTCTCTGCATGGGACCAGGATGACTAATACGTCTACATGAAAGAAGGAATGGGGCCATGTATTGTGAGATTTTGAGTGCAAACCTCCAGGGCAACGTAAGAAGCCTAGGAAGGTCCTGGAGTGGCCCAGCCAGTCTCCAGATTTCAACCCCAAAGAAAACCTTTGGGCGATTTGAAAGTCTGTGTTGCCCAGCGACAGGCCCAAAACATCACTGCTCTAGAGGATATCTGAATGGAGGAATGGGCCATCATATCACCAACAGTGAGTGCCATCCTCATGAAGGCTTACAGGAAACATTTGAGCTCTGTCATTGCCAACAAAGGATATATAACAAAATATTGAAATGAACTTTGGTTAATGACCAAATACTTATTTTCCTCCATAATTTGCCAATTAAATATTGCCAATTCAGACAAGGTGATTTTCTGGATTTTTTTCTCATTTAGACTCTCATAGTTGATGTCTACCTATGATGTCAATTACAGGCCTCGCTCATCTTTTTAAGTGGGAGAACTTGCACAATTGGTGGCTGACTAAATACTTTTTTCCCACTGTATGTAAATGTTTTGGTCTCTGTTTTTGGCAGACTTTTAAAGCCATTTTTTTTAAACCATGAAATATCACATCTAGCTAATGTTGCACATTTGTTTTTTATACACTACTTTTTGATTTTGGTTAGGACAGAGACAAATCTCCTACTGGAAGAGACAACAACTGAAGCCATTGCTTACGTCCAGCTCAAAAACCTTGTGATTCTTAAAGAATCTCCTATAGATTCCTGACCCAATTACTACTCCTGAAATTGAAATTAGTACCCTGTTAAAATCACCAGCACCATTGACCCAGATAGAATGGAAAAAGAAATGGAGCACAGTCATTGATATTGACACTCTTGTTACAATATCTAAGCAATGAAGAAGATGTGAAAGACACCTTTACACATAGTTTGGGGCAATAACTACATAAGGTCCTGAAAATTTAAGGTTATGCACATTTTCAGCATATCTCATATTGTTGGAAGCAGCTACCCCACCAAATGATCCATAAGTCTGTTTCTCAGCTTGGAAACACCCTTTCTGCCCTCCATTTCTCAAGCTTCTGACCCACTAGATATTTAAATGTGCTATTAAGGGCCAAAATGAACTAATATATGCATCTAACCATGATTGATCACATTCTTATCATGTTCAAAGCCAGGAGTTACCTTTTAATGAATCAAACCCAGCTTTCTCTTACAACAACCTTCATCCTCCATTCACCCATCAAAACTCATATCCTGCATCCACACAATCAACATTTGGGCTCTTTACGTTTTCAAACTTATCAGGCCATTGAAAGATCCATCATACTCATACCAAATGCTTCTCCTCTCTCCAGGGGCGGACACTGACAGCTTGGGGCCCCTGTGCAAGAAATATGTCTGGGCCCCCTCCTTTTATGGCGTCAGAGCTACATGTGTATATATATATTGATATTATATAGCCACACACATACATGTATATATATGACATTGTCTCCTTTATTATGTATATTGCTGTCCCTTTCACAGTGCCCTCTCTTATGTACAGTACCATCCCTTACATATTGAATCATATAGAGCGCTGTTTTTTATTACATACCGTCCTGTCTTGTTAGCTGTATAATGCAATGATGGCTGATGGAGCATGGGAAAGCTTCCTTTCTAATGGAGGAGCTGATGGACTGGTAGTTTGGTCACCGGCTGCTCCATCAGCAGTCATTTTATATCTAACAAGAGAGGGGACTATGTAATAAAAGAGGGCACTGTAAATAACAAAATTAACAAGAATACACTATGTAAGAGACAGCACTATACAAAACAGCAGAGGAAGCTATATAATAAGGGACGGCACCATATATAACTAGACAGGATGGTACGTAATAAGGGACGTGTTATACATAATAAAAGAGGAAACTTTGTAACTAAGGGTGGTGCTATACAGAATTAGTGAGTCCACTATATACTAAGGGACTGTGTTAGACATAGTGAGTACACTATATACTAAGGGACTGTGTTAGACATAATAAGCGATAACGTCTTCCTCCACCTCCCCCTGTTCCAAAGGCCATTATAAGTCCCCCTTCCTAACATCCCAATCCCCCACACCCCTCATTGTCCTCCTCCCCTCGCATCCCATTATTGCCTTCTCCCCCTCCCCATCATTGCCCTCTTCACCACCTCCATCATTTTCTTCTCCCCCACACTATCTTTGCTTTCTCCCCCACCACTCCCATCATTGCCCATTCCACCACTTCCATCATTTCCTCCTCCTCCACCACCCCCATTATTGCCCTTTCCACCACCACCAGTGCATTCTCCCCCACCACCACATCATTTCTTTTTCCCCACCACCCCATCATTGCCTTCTCTCCATCACCCCATCATTGCCTTCTCTCCATCACTTCCATCATTGCCTTCTCCATCACCCCATCACTGCCTTCTCCCCATCACTCCCATCATTGCCTTCTCCCCATCACTCCCATCATTGCCTGCTCCATCACCCCATCACTCCCATCATTGCCTTCTCCCCATCACTCCCATCATTGCCTTCTCCATCACCCCATCACTGCCTTCTCCCCATCACTCCTATCATTGCCTACTCCCATCATTGCCTGCTCCATCACCCCATCACTCCTATCATTGCCTTCTCTCCATCACTTCCATCATTGCCTGCTCCATCACCCCATCATTGTCTGCTCCATCACCCCATCACTCCCATCATTGCCTTCTCCCCATCATTGCCTGCTCCATCATCCCATCACTCCCATCATTGCCTTCTCCCCATCACTCCCTTCTCTCCATCACTCCCATCATTGCCTTCTCCCCATCACTCCCATGATCCCATCAATACCTTCTTTCCATCACCCCTCTTGGCCTTCTCCCATTACCCCTCATAGCCTTCTCCTATCACCCTGGGCATCATGGCCTTCTCTCCTCATCACAGTCTTCTCCTCATGTCCGCAACTCCTCCAGGGCCAGGCTCCACCTACACACACACAGACACACACACACATACATACATACACACAGACATACATACAAACACACACACAGACATAGACACAGACATACACACAGACAGACATACACATATACATACACACAGACATACACACATACACGCACACATACACACATACACGCACACATACACACATACATACACACAGACATACACACACAAATACACACAGACACAGACATACACATACATTCACACACAGACATACACATGCATACATACATACACACACATACATGCACACACACAGACACACACATACATACATACATATACACAGACATACACACATACATACAGAAAGACATACATACAGACATACACACAGACATACACACAGACATACACACAGACATACACACATACATGCACACACAGACAAACACACACATACATACACACACAGACATGCACACATACACACCACAGACACACATACATACATACAGACACACAGACATACACATACACACAGACATACACAATCACACACATACATACATACACACAGACATACACACACAGATAAACACACACATGCAAACATACACACAGACATACACAAACATACACATACACACACAGACATATACACATACATACACACATACACACAGACACACATAGACACACATACAGACATACACACATACATGCACAGACATACACACATACATACACACACAGACATGCATCATACACACATATACACATACAAGTGACTGACTAACTTGAGGCTGCAGCCACCATCCGGCCTGTGCCACAGGCACAGTGAATGAGACAGTCTGCCTCCTCCTCTCCTCCCCCACAGCAGCAGCACAGCACAGCAGTGACTGACACTGATATCATCTCACCTCAGGGCTGGCTCCTCTTCTCCTTGCACCTGGCGCTCCACATGGCTAATTTGAATAATTAGCCATGCGGTGCTGGAGGGGCCCCCGATCCCCCAGGGCCCCCGTGCAATGCGCGGGCTGCACAGGCGGTAGGTCCGCCCCTGCCTCTCTCCCTAGCTAGATATTATTACTATTATAAGTTGCCTGCTGCCTCCAACTTAAACATATTTCCAGAAACCTATTTTCAAACCTTAGTCTACTAAAATGCAAGTGAAAACCCTCATCAATTCTCTCCTCAACTACTGCATTATCTTCCTCTGGGGCCTCCCTGTTAACACTTTAGCACCTCTTCAGTCTGCCCTTAATTCCACTGCCCAATTGATCCATCTCTGTCCTTGCTGCTTCTTCACTTCTCCCCTCTGGAAATCTCTTCATTTGGCTTCCAATTCCCCAGCAAATCCTGTTCAAACTACTATTTTTCCCCTCCATATACCTCCAATGTAATCTAAAGGTATGTTTCCACATTTAAACTTCAGTCCTCTCAAGACATTCTTCTTTCCTCCACACTTATACGTTCTTCACCAACTTGCCTTCAAGACTTCTAATTAGCATAACTCAACATTTGGAATTTCGTGGACAAAATGTCCAATTATCCAACACATTGAAATCTCTTAGAAGGAACTTGAAAACCTATCTCTTCAAGAAAGCTTACATCCTTCAATGAACCCACTGTCATCTAACCGCCAGAGATTCTGTAACCCCCCCAACATACTTGCTCTTTTACCAATACCCTGTAGTCTGTAAGTCTGCGAGGGCAGGGTCTTCTCCCCCTTGCATCAGTCTATCATTGTAAGTTTGTTCATAGTAATTCATATTTGTATTTTGTGACTAAACCCATTGCACATGTACAGTACTGGAATCAGTGGTACTCTAAAAATAAATAATAATAGCATGGCGATAAGACCATCAGGCGTCATGGTGTAATTAGACATTTTGAAGCCAACACAAAAGCACACATACAACACAATCTCAAGTGACGGGTAGCAGGATAAAATGGTATGTTTGCGGTCAAGTGAACAATCAGGTGGCTCTTTTATGTTTTTGGCCGAAAGTGGGCATGTCTCTTTAAAATTATATGCAAAACAAACAGACTATACAAGAAGGCCACACATATCAAATGGATATGAAACGGATCAACAAACATTAAATTGATGGCATAGCAATGAACGGATGGAAGGAATTCAAGAGATCCAAGGCACAAGAGATAGCTTTCATGAAAAAAAAAATATTTCATCCTTAAAATCATGCAGCAAAAATAAAAACTAAGGTAGACAAGACAACTTTTCTGCTTAATTTGGCCTTTTCCAAGCCAGAAATGCAATAATAAAAATACAGGTATAGTGTGAGAGCAGCATGTTTGAGGCTATTTATATACCAGATAAAATGGGCTTCACATTTTCCTCCTCTTCTGAGCTCATCTTGGTTGTCTTGATAGCCAGCTAGTTGTCAGGTAAGCAAGTCATCAAAATATAATAAAATCAAATAAAATCACAGTAATATACACATACTGTAACATATGGAAAATGGAGTTTTACTTACAGTATACTAAGAGTGCCTTAGTTCCAATTTAATAAATCACCCATATGTAACATTTACAGAGCAGAAAGAAGACATACCCTTATGCATGTCTTGGACCTTAGATATACACTACAAATTAGTCCTTTAGAGGCTATATAATTGGCCATAAATAATGGGTAGCGCTTACTTAATGCAACTTATAAACACATTATTTGTTCCCACAAATAATGTGTTTTTAATCTCAAGGATCTTGTGTACTGCAAGTGTCCTAGTTATTCACTTGAGATCAAATGTATAGGATTCGCAATATCTAACAGTGTCAATACTAGAGATGAGCGACTTTGCCTTTTTTCCGGTCGAGTCGGGTTTCATGAAACCCGACTTTCGCAAAAGTCGGGTCGAACGAAATCGGCCGACTATAGGGAAAAGTCGGAGGCCGACTGAAACACGAAACCCAATGCAAGTCAATGGGGAAGCAAAGTAGGCATGGAGTGGAAGACAGTAAGCACACCTACAGTGCCCATTTCAAAGCCCAAAACATCAATTCTTATAACTGAAGCTTGTCAACCTCAATTTACTTCCTAATAATAGTTATGCATTGAAAACTGGGGGTTATTTGGCTAAAGTTGTGGGGGGGGTTGGGCTGGCTCCAGGTTTTCGTGTGCCCTGGGCCAAAGAGTGTAAGTGCGCCCCTTTAACACATACCACAACTCATGATGCTCCGATACGCCACAGAAATATAGGTATAGTACAATGACGCATACTTCACTGCTTACATGACATGACTGATCTATTTTAAATTGTACAATAGCTCAAAAACAGGACAGTATATTACTCCATACAGTGTTATGGCCACCACATTGTGTGCCATACAGAATAATGAGCCCCATATATTTCTCCATACCAAATAATTAGTCACATATAATGTTCCATGCAGTATATGATGAGCTCCACATAATGCTCCAAATATAATGGGTCCCATTTGTAATGCTCCAGTGTATAATGTGCCCCATAGATGCTGCTCCAGAGTCTGATCTGCCCCATTTACATTGCTCCAGTACATGATGGGCCTCATGGATGATGCTCTAGTGTAAGATGGGCTCTAATAATTCTCCATATATAATGGGCCTCATTTGTAATGCTCCAGTGTATAATGTGCCCCATAGATGCTGCTCCAGTGTCTGATCTGCCCCATTTACAATGCTCCAGTACATGATGGGCCTCATGGAAGATGCTGCAGTGTATCATGGGCCCTAATAATGCTCCATATATAATGTGCCCCATTTGTAATGCTCCAGTGTATAATGGGCCCCTTAGACGCTGCTCCAGTGTCTGATCTGCCCATTTACAATGCTCCAGTACATGATGGGCCTCATGGAAGATGCTCCAGTGTATCATGGGCCTTAATAATTCTCCATATATAATGGGCCCCATTTGTAATGCTCCAGTGTATAATGGGCCCCTTAGATGCTGCTTCAGTGTCTGATCTGCCCCATTTACAATGCTCCAGTACAAGATGGGCCCTATTTTTATTTAACCCAGGCATGGTATGTGAAAAGAGCTCCATGGAGTAATCTGAGGTGTGTGCTTCCACATCCTTCACTTTTGGTGTGGGTGAAGGACACAAGGAAAGGGGTTGCTCCTGACCAGAAGCCTGCAGTTATGACTCAGTGCTTGCATTTTTTACAACTTCAGAAGAGGAGGTGATAGAGCTGGAGGCTGTTTCAGCAATGTAAGCCACAAACAGTTCCTGATACTCAGGCTTTAAAAGCAGTCTACCTACTCCCAGAAAAGGGAGCCTTACAGGCCTTCCAGAGCTACACCATGATGCTGGCTCAATACCTCCTGCCTTAGCTGCTATTGTGTTTTTGCCACTACCAGCAGATGCACCACCACAACCACCATCAGTACCAGGTGGCCCCCCACCACACATACGTGTCCTCTTCTACCATATTTCCTCATGTTTTTGAAAATGGACCCAAAATACCAGCAGATATATGGTACTGTTTCAGAAGTGTACAGCTCTATACAGTCTATGAATAACAGTAAATCTCCATATATATTTCATGAGGCATACTGTACACAGACGCTCACAGGCTCAGTATAGATTACTCAATAAAATAAGTTTAAAAAGGGTACAGTATCAACAGATACAAGGTATATATAGTAAAGTGTAAACATTCTGACTCTCCGTATACATTTTAGGAGGCAGACACAAATGCTCTTAGGCCCAGTATGGATTACACAAGAATATGAAACGCTGTAAATGGGTTATGTAACACAAGTGTACAACTGTATACAGTGTTGGGGTAATCTTAAAGTTCCAAATATATTGCCAGAGAAACTGTCAGATGTTTACAGGCTCATTATGGAATACACCAGAATCTAAATAGCTGAAAAGGTTACTGTATCAGAAGCGTTCTGCTGTATGCAGTGTTGGCCAAATTGAAAATATTGGTATATATTTCCGTAGTCACCCTCAGACACTCACTCAGTTTGGTTTTGACCATAATAAAAAATGTTGTAAAAAAGGACCTGGATAACATGATAGCAAATATATATTTTTTAGGGTACAATTGAAATCTCTGTATAAATAGTCCAGTAGTCACTCTCAGACACTTACAAGGTATGGATTTGACCTTTATGCTAAATGTCGAACAAAGGTACTGAATAACAAGATACAAGCTGTATCGAGTATAGTATAAAAATGTGTTTTTCTGATTCACCATATATATAGAAGGCACAACCCACACACGCTCACTCACTATGGATGATGTAGGGAAGGTGGACTGACAGACAAACCAGCCTCTAGTGAGAAGCAGAGGTGTAGCGCAGTGTAGGTGTGAAACCACTAAGATAAGGGCAGTTGAGAGTGTAGGAGTGGGACTGAATAACTGCCATTGGTCAGATAAACTGTTAGGTGATGGTGGGCAGAGTTACCAGAAATGGAAGTGTAAAAGGCTGAGGGAAGGTTCTGGAAGAATCAGTCAGCAAAGGGAGCACAGTAAAGAGGAAGGTCTGCTGAGGAAATAGAGACAGTGGAAAGGCTCCAGAGAGTACTGACAGTTGAGGCGGTCACGGGGGGTGGACCAGAGGATGGTAGCCGCAGACGAAGATGGCCTGGGGCTATCATACGGACGGTGTGCTCAGACTGGTGCAGCACTGTGGTGGTTGGGCTTAGGCCAGCCACAGTGGAAGAGCCACAGAGGACGCCACAATTATAGTTACAAAGGAAGTGAAGGTACCGGGGCCTGTGTACAGAGAAATGTGAAATGGCTGTGGTGAATTGCTGTTGTCGACAGAACGATGGGCACTAAAAACGGACCTGTTCAATACAAACTCTGTCTCAGTCTCGTGTTTGTCTGCGGCAAGAAGAGGGTCCTCCCCACACAGCTGGTTATCCTACAGATGATACCTTAATACAAATTTTTGAAACAAGGCACTCTATCAGCACATACAAGGTGTGTCCAGTCTAGGGTTAAATTTCCGCCTATAATTCAGACACAGACACTCACAAGCTCACTATGTATTACACCAGGATTAAAAAAGTAGAAAAAGGAAAGGTATTCATAGCGTACACCAGTATACAGTGTTGTGGTACTTTTAAATCTTCGTATATATTTCAATCTCAGTAAGCCAGTCCAGAATCTCCGCTACTGGGAACTACATGGATACAAGTATAGACGCAAAGTCGAGTGTTAGCAGAAATTTTGGAATTACTCATCACGGAAAAACCTACCCGGTAGATGTTGCAGAGGTGATGCAGACCCTCAATTACTGTGTCTGTACTGTGTCTGTGGAGAAAGCGAAATAGGTTCTTTGTGAAGAAAGGATTGCTTTATCGCAGTAGTGTGGATCACATCACCGTTACTCGTCTCCATCAAATTGTGATCACAGGGAGAGATGTAGACATGGTCCTTACTGCCTATCATGATGTGTCTAGTCATTTTGGAGTGCAAAAGACAGAAGCCACAGGCCGTAGGCGATTCTATAGGATTGGCATGAGAGGAGACATTGAAAAATGGTGGCAGGAATGTCACACGTCTGTGACTATCACAACTGTGAAAAGTGATCATAAAACACCACTGCATTCACTTATAAGTTGACGTCCATTTCAAATGGTAGCCATTGATCATCTGAAGGTAGAGGCCAGCAGGACAGGCCATAGCTACATCTTAACCATCATTGATCAATACACCAAATTTCTAGTGGCCATCCCTGTGAAGGATTTAACTGACCAGACTACACAGCGGTGGAGCAGGGAGAGGTAAGTATTGCAACTTGCAAGTGCTGTGGCCATGACCAAGCATGGGGGCACAATCGTGGTCGATGGTACTGGCACAGGGCCCCTCAATAGTAGGCTGGTGTGTCTGATGGCGAGTGGGCCCTCCCAACATCTGAGACACTGTATTGTACTATGAGGGGCCCTGTGCCATTGCCGTTGGCCATCAGTGGGCCCATCCACCAGTTCAGAGCAACGGCACTTGCCCTGGTGCGCCAGGACTTGACCCCAGCCATTGGGGGAGGGGTGGGCAGCCCAGTTAGGGAGGTTTAAAAATTGGCATATGTTGATGTGTTGGCTGGACATTCAGCTGCTGCAAAGGGCGTAATTGGGCAAGTCCGAG
Source organism: Dendrobates tinctorius (assembly GCF_039654945.1). Taxonomy (NCBI): domain Eukaryota; kingdom Metazoa; phylum Chordata; class Amphibia; order Anura; family Dendrobatidae; genus Dendrobates; species Dendrobates tinctorius. The sequence goes on along the minus strand of NW_027361728.1, from coordinate 51,349,427 downwards.
GAAGAGGAGGAAAAAACCGAGGCACTTTTCTAGTAACCTATGTGTCATCAGGGAAAGGTGGGACAAAATCCTTTGAAACCCATGCATGGTTCATTTTAATGAAGGCTAGATCATCAACATTTTGGGTCTACAGACTGGTCCTTTTTTCTGTCAGGATTGATCCAGCAGCACTGAATACTCTTTCAGATAACACTCTAGCAGCAGGGCAAGCGAGCTCCTGTAAGGCATATTGTGCCAATTCAGGCCAGGCATCCAGTTTAGAGGTCCAATAGTCAAAGGGGAATGACCTGTGAGGGAGAACATCGATATGGGAGAAGAAGTAGTTTGAAACCATAGTTGACAACTGCTGCCTCCTGTCACTTTTAATCGATGCAGCATTAGCAGTCATGTGAGCGGTACTCAAGAAATCATTCCACAACATGGTTATTAAACCCCTGTCTCCAATGCCACTTCTGATGTGTGCACCACGAACATCTCTTCCATTGTGCCCACTCCGGCTCGTGGGAGAACCAGCACCGCTGCTGTGTGCTAGGAAAGCCTCAAACAAATGGTTTACCTGAGTTGCTTGTTTGTTTGCCAATATTATCTCTATGTTCTCCTGTGGCATGATGTTGTGTAATTTGCCTCTGTAGCGTGGATCGAGAATGCTGGCCAGCCAGTAGTCGTCATCCCTCATCATTTTGGCAATGCGGGGGTCCCTTTTTAGGATCCGCAAGGCATAATTGCACATGTGGGCCATTGTTTCAGGTGTCAATGATGCACTGCCCGTAGTGGGTGGAGAAGCACCTTCTGGCAAATCCACATCCCTACAGTCACGCACAAACACTGTACCTGACCTTGGAACACCAACATTTTCTCTTGCCCCCTGAGAAACATTCTCCTACCCAAAATAATCATCCCCCTCATCCTCATCCTCCTCCTCTTCCTCTTCTTCCTCCACCTCGTCCAGGACAGTTCCCTGACCAGACAATGGCTTACTGTCATCAAGGCTTCCCTCCTCCTCCTCCTCTGCTGCAGACTCCTGATCCTTAATGTGTGTCAAAGTTTGCATGAGCAGATGCATAAGTGGGATGCTCATGATGGCGTCATCTGCGCTTACCAGCCGTGTGCATTCCTCAAAGCACTGAAGGACTTTACAGAGGTCTTTCAGCTTTGACCACTGCACACCCGACAATTCCATGTCTTCCCTCCAACTGCATGCCCGTGTATCCTCCCACAAATGCATTACAGCCTGCCTCTGTTCGCACAGCCTCTCAACCATGTGCAGGGTGGAGTTCCACCTTGTTGCAACGTCTATGATTAGACGGTGCTTGGGGAGGTGGAGCAATCGCTGCAGCTTCTGCATACGACTGGAGTGTATGGCCGAGCGACGGATGTGCGAGCACAGGCTTTGCACCTTATGGAGCAAGGATGTTAACTCCGGATAATTATTAAGGAAGCACTGCACCACCAGGTTCAAAGTGTGAGCCAGGCAAGGTATGTGTGTGAGTTTTGCACGGGCTATGGCTGCCACAAAATTACGGCCATTATCACTGACTACCTTGCCTGCCTCAAGATGTAGACTGCCCAGCCATGACTCAGTTTCACGCTGCAAGTAGTCGGCTAGTACCTCCGCGGTGTGTCTGTTGTCGCCCAAAGACAATCATCTTTAACACAGCCTGCTGACGCTTACCATTAACAGTTCGATAGTTGGACACCTTATGTGCAACACTGCCAGCTGCGGATGTAGTGCTCATGTGACTGCGCTCTGTGGACGAGCTTTCGCTGATAGATGAGGAGGAGGAGGAGCGAAAGCCTACAGCCAACTGTTTCCTATACCGTGGGCTAGGCAGCACTGTTCCACCACCACTGTCTTCAGTGGAGCCTGCATCCACCACATTAACCCAGTGTACAGTGATGGACACGTAATGGCCCTGGCCATGCCTACTGGTCCATGCATCTGTTGTGACATGCACCTTTCCACTCACTGACTGTTTTAGTGCATGGACAATGCGGTCATTCATATGCCGGTGGAGGGCAGGGATGGCTTTTCGAGAAAAGAAGTGCCGACTGGGTAGGCCATAGCATGGGACAGCATAGGCCATGAGGTCGTGGAAAGCTTCGCTTTCAACCAAGAGGTAGGGCATCATCTCTAATGAGATTAGTTTGGCAATGTAGGCGTTCAAACACAATGTACACGGACGAGAGGATGAATACTTTCTTGTCCTACTCAGAGTGTCTGGTAGGGTGAGCTGGACTGGAGAGCTGCATATGGGGTAAGTAGCGGTGGACCGGATGGAGTGAGAGGGGGTTGGTGATGGTATTGGTGGTGATAGCCTAGATTCAGTGTTGTGCTGCAAAACCATTGTGATTCCCTGATTGCTTTGGCCTTGCGACGACACCTTCACATTTAGTGCTGGTGGTGTGCTTAATGGTGCCGGTGGTCTTACAGTGGGGGTAGCGATGGAGCATTTTTGGCTACCTTCAGTCAGAGCAGGTGCACATGTGCTACCTGAGGTTTCGTAGTCCGTCCACGCTTGCAAGTGCATGTTGCTTAAATGTCTAAGCATGCAAATGGTATTCAAATTTCGGCGTTGTTTACCGCGGCTAAAGGTCGTTCCGCACTTCTAACAGGTAACCTTTGCTTCTTCAGTAGGATTTTGGACAAAGAAGTGCCACAGTGCACTCTTCCTACTATGGTAAACATTTTCTGGCCTGGCACGCTGTGCTAAGTTGACCGTCTGGTCAAGCTGTCCTGCAACCCTTTTAGTTTTTGCTCCACGATTTAGGATAGCTACGGGCCTGCTGGATAACCGCTGCTGCGATGTCAATGCCTGCTGCGGATCCTTCTCCTTATCTGAACTATTTCCAGCACCACCCTCCTCCAATAGATGCCAATACGGGTCCAGAACTGGGTCATCCATCACCTCCTCTTCAAAGTCATCTGCACCTTCCTCTTTACCTTCCTCTGTGTCACCGTGTAAGGTGGTATAGTATACGGGAAGGGGCACCTGGGTTTCATCAGGGTCAGATTCTGGCTCAATAGGCTCAATAGACTGCGAGGGCAATGTAATGCTGTGGGTCAATGTACCAGCAGAATCATCTAGCAGTGGCTGTGCATCAGTGCACTCCATGTAAGATTCATCTTGGACTGAGGAATTCAGGATTTGACTGGAAAACCCAGGGATGGTATGTGAAAAGAGCTCCATAGAGTAATCTGAAGTGTGGGCTGCCGCATCCTTAAATTTTGGAGGGAGTAAAGGACACAAGGAAAGGGTTTTTTATGACCAGAACCCTGCACTGATGACTCCGTGCTTGCAGGTTTCGACCGTTCAGAAGAGGAGGCAATAGAGCTGGTGGCTGTTTCGGCAATGTATGCCAAAACCTGTTCCTGATGCTCCGGCTTTAAAAGCAGTTTTCCTACTCCTAGAAAAGGCAACCTTACAGGCCTTCTTGGGCAAGAGGATGATGCAGGCTCAACACCTCCTGCCTTAGCTGCTATTGTGCTTTTGCCAGAACCAGCCGATGCACCACCACCATCAGTACCAACTGCACCCCCCCGCCCACGTCCGTGGCCTCTTCCACCATACTTCCTCATGTTTGGAAAAATGTACCAAAAATACCAGCAGAGAGATGGTACTGTATGAGGAGCGTCCAGCTGTGTAAGGTGTATTTAACAAATTAAATAAATGTATATAATATGTTAGTCACAGACGCTCTCACAGTATGTATTGGACCGTAATCCAACAAGCAGATATACGGAACTGTATCAGAAGTGTACAGCTGTATACGTTTTTTGTGCAACTAACAATCTCCGTATATGTATTTACGGAGTGTCACACACACACGCTGACTAGGTATAAAAGTGACTGTAATGCGAATGGCAGACATACAATACTGTTGGAGAATTGGACAGCTCTATATGATGTGTGTATGTAAAATTGTCAAGCTCCGTGTATTTGTATACGGACTGACACACGCTGTCTCTGTCTAGTTTTGACCGTGATCAAACAGCAGATGTACGAAACTGTTTGAAAAACGGACAGGACTCTAAGGTGTAGGTCTGGAAAAACGGAAAAACTTCTAAGCTATTTTTTCCAGAGTCACACACACAGGCAGCTTCTATTTGTCCGTGCTAGAAGGCGGTACAAGGTAGTGTGTGAGGAGCGTACACGGCATTACAGGGGGTGTGTGGAAAATTGTCAAGCTCTGTGTATTTGTATACGGACTGACACATGCTGTCTCTGTCTAGTTTTGACCATGATCAAACAGCAGATGTACGAAACTGTTTGAAAAATGTACAGGACTCTAAGGTGTAGGTCTGGAAAAACGGAAAAACTCCTTGGCTTTTTTTTCCAGAGTCACACACAGGTAGCTTCTATTTGTCCGTGCTAGAAGGCGGTACACGGTAGTGTGTGAGGTGCGTACACCGCTGTACGGTGTGTGTATGTAAAATTGTCACGCCCCGTGTATTTGTATACGGACTGACACACGCTGTCTCTGTCTAGTTTTGACTGTTATCAAACAGCAGATGTACGAAACTGTTTGAAAAACGGACAGGACTCTAAGGCGTAGGTCTGGAAAAATGGAAAAACTCGATTTTTTTTTCCAGAGTCACAGACAGGTAGCTTCTATTTGTCCGTGCTAGAAGCCGGTACACGGTAGTGTGTGAGGAGCGTACACCGCTGTACGGTGTGTGTTTGGAAAATTGTCAAGCTCCGTGTATTTGTATACGGACTGACACACGCTGTCTCTGTCTAGTTTTGAACGCGATCAAACAGAAGATGTACGAAACTGTTTGAAAAACGGACACGACTCTAAGGTGTGGGTCTGGAAAAACGGACAAACTCCTCGGCTTTTTCTTCCAGCGTCACACCCAGATAGCTTCTATTTGTCCGTGATACCAGCCGTTAAATGGTAGTGTGTGAGGAGCATACACCACCAGACGGTGTCTGTAGGGAAAATTGTCAAGCTCCATGTATTTGTATACGGACAGACACACGCTGTCTCTGTCTAGTTTTGACCGTGATCAAACAGCAGATGTACGAAACTGTTTGAAAAACGGACACGACTCTAAGGTGTAGGTCTGGAAAAATGGAAAAGCTCCTCGGCTTTTTTTCCAGAGTCACACACAGATAGTGTCATGATCCAGGTTGGATTATGACAGATAAATGCACAAGTAACCTTTTTTTTCCTTAAGCAATGTGCTTAAAGTTAGTTTTGCCCCCGGTCATTGCACTGTGGTGGTTTCAGTTCTAGTTTTGCCCCCGGTGGCCGTTAGGGTCATTGCACTCTGGTTACTTTCGTTTAGTGCACGTGATTATAAAGCAGGTGTGATTGCTCTGGCTCTGACCTATAAAAGAGTGTCAGGTGTTGCAATCACTGTTGGTGATATTGGTCATTTCAACCATCCTTGGTGGAGGAAGGAGCTAGAGAGAGCTCCTTGCAGCTCAGTCAGAGTCCTGGTGTGGAAGGAGCCAGAGAGAGGAGTTCCTTGCAGCTCTGACAAAGCTTGGTGAAGCAGCAGCTATTCAGGAGGAAAGCTGCATTCTGGTGCTGGACTCTGTTGCTGGGAGCAAGAGTGACAGAGCAAAGCTAAGTGGTGTGATCCCTGTTTGTACCTTTCCTTATGTGTGCTTTAGTGCAGTGGTGGGATTAGTTTCTGCATCGTCCAATTCACTAGAAAGGGTGTGTGTCCGGTCACACGTAACCATCACAGATAGCTTCTATTTGTCCGTGATGCAAGGCTGTACACGGTAGTGTGTAGAATCATAGAATCATAGAATCGTAGAGTTGGAAGGGACCTCCTGGGCCATCTGGTCCACCCCCCTGCTCAAAGCAGGATTCGCTAAATCATCCCAGTCAGATGTCTGTCCAGCCTCTGTTTGAAGACTTCCATTGAAGGAGAACTCACCACTTCTCGTGGCAGCTTGTTCCACTCATTGATCACTCTAACTGCCAAAAAGTTTTTTCTAATATCTAATCTGTGTCTCCTCCCATTCAGTTTCATCCCATTGCTTCTAGTCTTTCCTTGTGCAAATGAGAATAAAGTTGATCCTTCTACAATGTGACAGCCCTTTAGATATTTGTAGACAGCTATTAAGTCTCCTCTCAATCTTCTCTTTTGCAAACTAAACATTCCCAAATCCTGCAACCTTTCCTCATAAGACAGGGTTTGCAGACCGGTCACCATTCTGGTCGCTCTTTTCTGAACTTGCTCCAGTTTGTTGATGTCTTTTTTAAAATGTGGTGCCCAAAACTGGACACAATATTCCAGATGAGGTCTGACCAAAGAGGAGTAGAGGGAAATAATGACTTCACGTGATCTAGACTGTATGCTTCTGTTAATACATCCTAGAATTGCATTTGCCTTTTTTGCTGCTGCATCACACTGTTGACTCATATTCAGTCTGTGATCTATTAGTATGCCCAAGTCTTTTTCACATGTGCTGTTGCTTAGCCCTATTCCTCCCATTCTGTATATGCTTTTTTCATTTTTATTGCCCAGATGTAGTACTTTGCATTTTTCCCTGTTAAAAACCATTCTGTTTGTTGCTGCCCACTTCTCCAGTTTATTTACTGTATATCTTTTTGAATCCTCTCTCTCTCTTCTCTAGTATTAGCTATCCCTCCTAGATTTGTGTCATCAGCAAATTTAATCAGTTTACCCTCAATTCCTTCATCTAAATCGTTGATAAAGATGTTGAACAATACAGGGCCCAGGACAGAGCCCTGTGGTACCCCACTTGAGATATTCTTCCAACTGGATGTGCAGCCATTTACGACCACTCTTTGGGTCCGATCACTAAGCCAATTATGAATCCACCTAACAGTTGCCTTGTCCATTCCATACTTAGACATTTTTTCAATAAGGATTGCATGAGATACTTTGTCAAATGCTTTGCTGAAGTCAAGATATACTATATCTACAGCATTTCCTTGATCCACCCAATCAGTGATTCCATCATAGAAGGAAATTAAGTTAGTCTGACATGACTTATTAGTTACAAACCCATGCTGACTCTGTTTAATCACTTCATTCTTATCCAGGTACTGACATACATGTTGTTTAATAATTTGTTCAAAGATCTTTCCTGGTATAGAAGTCAGAATCACCGGCCTATAGTTGCCTGGGTCCACCTTCTTCCCCTTTTTGAAGATATGAACAACATTTGCTCTTCTCCAGTCTTCTGGGACTTCTCCTGTTCTCCAAGAATTTTCAAATATTATGGAGAGGGGTTCAGAAATTTCTTCTGCTATCTCCTTCAGTACTCTGGGGTGTAATTCATCTGGACCTGGTGACTTGAATTCATTTAGGTTAGCTAAGTGTTTCCTCACTATCTTTCTGTTTATAGATATCCTGGGTTCTTCTATTCCCTTAATAGGACAGTGAAGAACAGTTGATGTTACATTTCCTTTCTGAGAGAAAACAGATGCAAAATAGGAATTTAAAAGTTCGGCCTTCTCAACATCCTGTCTTACCATTTCATCATTTTCATCCTGTAAAAATCCTATAGCATCTTTGACTTTTCTTTTACTTTTGACATATCCCCAAAATCCTTTATTATTGCTTTTGACATCTCTTGCAAGCCTCAATTCATTGTCAGCTTTAGCTAATCTGATTTGTTCCCTGCAGGTTCTGCAGACAGCATTATATTCTTCTTTAGATATGCCTCCCTCTTTCCATTTTATAAACATTTTTTTCTTCCTTTTTAGCATGTGCTTAAGTTCTGTGTTCATCCATCCTGGCCTCCTTAAATGCTTCCTATTCTTCCCTCTTTTTGGAATTGTTAACAATTGTGCTTTGAGAATTTCATTTTTCAAGATTTCCCATCCTTCCTGGACATTTTTGTCTTTAAGGATATCCAGCCATTGGATCCCTCCAATTCTCTTTCTGAATCCCTTAAAATCTGCCTTTCTGAAATCTAACCTTGACGTCTGAGTCTTCACATGTCTTCTTCCTCTAGTTATCCAAAATTCTAAAATAGCATGGACGCTACCTCCTAGGGTCCCAGCCACTTTTACCTCCTCAACCATTTCCTCCCTGTTTGTAAGGATTAGATCCAAGGTAGCAGTTCCCCTTGTTTTCTCCCCTACCTTTTGGAAGATAAAGTTGTCAGCAAGAGAGGATAAGAATTTCCTTGACCTGTTAGTTTTGCCTGAGAGAGATTCCCAACAAATGTCTGGATAGTTGAAATCTCCCATGACAACTATGTCATATTTTTTGGAGAACTTTGCCATTTGATGCATAAAGAGTTCATCCATATCTTCAGCTTGCACAGGCGGCCTGTAGTAAATGCCTACAATGGTGTCCTTTCCATTGTTCTGTCCTTGTATTCTTACCCAAACAGTTTCAACAGTACTCCCAGTCTCTGAAGCTTCAATCTCTGTGCAGATATACGCGTTTCTAACATACAATGCGACACCTCCTCCTCGTTTATCAAATCTGTTTCTTGAAAATAAGTTGTATCCTTCTAGTCTTGTATTCCAATCATGTGTATTGTCCCACCAAGTTTCAGTGATTCCAATGACATCATATTTCTTTTCCTGTGTTAGTAGTTCCAATTCTCCTTGTTTGTTGCCCATGCTTTGTGCATTAGTATAGAAACATTTTAGTTTGTGATTGGTTTCTCTTTCGCCAATATTTTTATTATTTAGATTCTTTTGTCTTTGTTCTTCCTTTCCACTTCTAATAGCAGAGTTCTCAATAGCATTTTTCAGATGTATGGCTTTTTCTGGTCTTTTGCTTCCCTTCCCATGTTGTTCTAGTTTAAAGCTCTCCTTACAAGTGTAGCAAGGCGAGTTCCAAATACATGTTTTCCAGTCTTCATAAGGTGCACCCCATCTCTAGCAAGTAGTCCATCGTAAAAGTAATTCACTCCGTGATCCATAAATCCAAATCGTTGCTGACGGCACCATCGACGTAGCCAGTTGTTCACCTGCAGAATCTTATTCCACCTCCTTGTTCCATGGCCATCCACTGGGAGGATAGAAGAGAAGACCACCTGCGCTCCCAGTTCTTTCACTTTCTTGCCTAAGTCTTCAAAGTCTCTGCAGATGGTTTCCAGGTCGTTTCTTGCAGTGTCATTTGTCCCCACATGTAGTAGCAGGAATGGGTAGTCATCTGTAGGTCTGAGGAGTCCTGATATCCTGTCAGTCACATCTTTAATTTTTGCACCTGGAAGACAGCACATTTCTCTTGAAGTTATATCCGGTCTGCAGATAGCAGCCTCTGTTCCTCTCAACAAGGAATCCCCCATGACCACCACTCTCCGTTTCTTCTTCACAACATTTTTCTTTCTCCATCCAGGAGGACTCTGAAGGCGTACAAGGTTGCTGTTTGTGGGCAAAGTCTTATCCTGATGTATTTCTTCATCGCTCTCCTGTGTAAGAGCCTGGTACTGGTTACTGAGAAGTATGGGTGCTGACTGCCTCCTGATCCTCCTGCTTCTCTGGGTCACATGTCTCCATTCCTCTGTTTCTTCAGGTGTACTTCGAATTTCTTCTCTTCCTGTAACATGAAGAGATAATTCTGCTCTGTCTAAGAACTCTTCACCTTCCTTAATGGTCTTCAACGTAGCTAACCTCTCTTCGATATTTTGCAACTTTTCCTCCAACAGGGACACAAGCTTGCATTTGTGGCATGTGAAGTTTGGCTTTTCCACTGGTAAGTCTGTGAACATGTAGCAAGAAATGCAGCTCACCAAATGGCTCCTGGCCTCTTCCATATTGAGATTTCTTAAAAACGATGAAAGATGAGCCAAAATTCGGCGCGCGGTTTTCCGATGTAAACCCAATGTAAGTCAATGGGGAATAAAAGTCGGCAGTGAGAGGAGGACAGGAAACACACCAACAGTGCCGATTTGAATGCCAAACGCATCAATTCTTCTTACTTAAGCTTGTCAACCTTAATTAACTTCATAATACAAGTTACGCACTGAAAAATGGGGGTTATTTGGCTAAAGTTGTGGGGGGGAGGGCTGGCTCCAGGTTTTCATGTTCCCTGGGCTAAAGAGCGCCCCTTTAACACATACCACAACTCATCATGCTCCGATACAGCAGAGAAATAGCGGTATAGTACAATGAAAAATACTTCACTTTTTACATCTCATGACGAGGCCCATCTATTTCTCCATACAGAATCATTGGTCCCATATAATGTTTGAAACAGTATATGATGAGCTCCACATAATGCTACAGTATATGTTGGTCCCCATGGATGAAGCTCCACTGTCTTATGGGCCCAAATAATGCTCCAAACATAATGGGCCCCATTTCATAGAATCGTAGAGTTGGAAGGGACCTCCTGGGCCATCTGGTCCAACCCCCTGCTCAAAGCAGGATTCGCTAAATCATCCCAGTCAGATGTCTGTCCAGCCTCTGTTTGAAGACTTCCATTGAAGGAGAACTCACCACTTCTCGTGGCAGCCTGTTCCACTCATTGATCACTCTAACTGTCAAAAAGTTTTTTCTAATATCTAATCTGTGTCTCTTCCCATTCAGTTTCATCCCATTGCTTCTAGTCTTTCCTTGTGCAAATGAGAATAAAGTTGATCCTTCTACAATGTGACAGCCCTTTAGATATTTGTAGACAGCTATTAAGTCTCCTCTCAGTCTTCTCTTTTGCAAACTAAACATTCCCAAATCCTGCAACCTTTCCTCATAAGACAGGGTTTGCAGACCGGTCACCATTCTGGTCGCTCTTTTCTGAACTTGCTCCAGTTTGTTGATGTCTTTTTTAAAATGTGGTGCCCAAAACTGGACACAATATTCCAGATGAGGTCTGACCAAAGAGGAGTAGAGGGAAATAATGACTTCACGTGATCTAGACTGTATGCTTCTGTTAATACATCCTAGAATTGCATTTGCCTTTTTTGCTGCTGCATCACACTGTTGACTCATATTCAGTCTGTGATCTATTAGTATGCCCAAGTCTTTTTCACATGTGCTGTCACTTAGCCCTATTCCTCCCATTCTATATATGCTTTTTTCATTTTTATTGCCCAGATGTAGTACTTTGCATTTCTCCCTGTTAAAAACCATTCTGTTAGTTGCTGCCCACTTCTCCAGTTTATTTAAATCTTTTTGAATCCTCTCTCTCTCTTCTCTAGTATTAGCTATCCCTCCTAGCTTTGTGTCATCAGCAAATTTAATCAGTTTACCCTCAATTCCTTCATCTAAATCATTGATAAAGATGTTGAACAATACAGGGCCCAGGACAGAGCCCTGTGGTACCCCACTTGAGACATTCTTCCAACTGGATGTGCAGCCATTTACGACCACTCTTTGGGTCCGATCACTAAGCCAGTTATGAATCCACCTAACAGTTGCCTTGTCCATTCCATACTTAGTCATTTTTTCAATAAGGATTGTATGAGAGACTTTGTCAAATGCTTTGCTGAAGTCAAGATATACTATATCTACAGCATTTCCTTGATCCACCCAATCAGTGATACCGTCATAGAAGGAAATTAAGTTAGTCTGACATGACTTATTAGTTAGAAACCCATGCTGACTCTGTTTAATCACTGCATTCTTATCCAGGTATTGACATACATGTTGTTTAATAATTTGTTCAAAGATCTTTCCTGGTATAGAAGTCAGACTCACCGGCCTATAGTTGCCTGGGTCCACCTTCTTCCCCTTTTTGAAGATAGGAACAACATTTGCTGTTCTCCAGTCTTCTGGCACTTCTCCTGTTCTCCAAGAATTTTCAAAGATTATGGAGAGGGGTTCAAAAATTTCTTCTGATATCTCCTTCAGTACTCTGGGGTGTAATTCATCTGGACCTGGAGACTTGAATTCATTTAGGTTAGCTAAGTGTTTCCTCACTATCTTTCTGTTTATAGATATCCTGGATTCTTCTATTCCCTTAATAGGACAGTGAATAACAGTTGATGTTGCATTTCCTTTCTGAGAGAAAACAGATGCAAAATAGGAATTTAAAAGTTCAGCCTTCTCAACATCCTGTCTTACCATTTCATCATTTTCATCCTGTAAAAATCCTATAGCATCTTTGACTTTTCTTTTACTTTTGACATATCCCCAAAATCCTTTATTATTGCTTTTGACATCTCTTGCAAGCCTCAGTTCATTTTCAGCTTTAGCTAATCTGATTTGTGCCCTGCAGGTTCTGCAGACAGCATTATATTCTTCTTTAGATATGCCTCCCTCTTTCCATTTTATAAACATTTTTTTCTTCCTTTTTAGCATGTGCTTAAGTTCTGTGTTCATCCATCCTGGTTTCCTTAAATGCTTCCTATTCTTTCCTCTTTTCGGAATTGTTAACAACTGTGCTTTGAGAATTTCATTTTTCAAGATTTCCCATCCTTCCTGGACATTTTTGTCTTTAAGGATATCCAGCCATTGGATCCCTCCAATTCTCTTTCTGAATCCCTTAAAATCTGCCTTTCTGAAATCTAACCTTGACGTCTGAGTCTTCACAGGTCTTCCACCTCTAGTTATCCAAAATTCTAAAATAGCATGGTCGCTACCTCCTAGGGTCCCAGCCACTTTTACCTCCTCAACCATTTCCTCCCTGTTTATAAGGATTAGATCCAAGGTAGCAGTTCCCCTTATTTTCTCCCTTACCTTTTGGAAGATAAAGTTGTCAGCAAGAGAGGATAAGAATTTCCTTGACCTGTTAGTTTTGCCTGAGAGAGATTCCCAACAAATGTCTGGATAGTTGAAATCTCCCATGACAACTATGTCATATTTTTTGGAGAACTTGGCCATCTGATGCATAAAGAGTTCATCTATATCTTCGGCTTGCACAGGCGGCCTGTAGTAAATGCCTACAATGGTGTCCTTTCCATTGTTCTGTCCTTGTATTCTTACCCAAACAGTTTCCACAGAACTCCCAGTCTCTGAAGCTTCGATCTCTGTGCAGATATACGCGTTTCGAACATACAATGCGACACCCCCTCCTCGTTTATCAAGTCTGTTTCTTGCAAATAAGTTGTATCCTTCTAGTCTTGTATTCCAATCATGTGTATTGTCCCACCAAGTTTCAGTGATTCCAATTACATCATATTTCTTTTCCTGTGTTAGTAGTTCCAATTCTCCTTGTTTGTTGCCCATGCTTTGTGCATTAGTATAGAAACATTTTAGTTTGTGATTGGTTTCTCTTTCTCCAATATTTTTATTAATTAGATTCTTTCGTCTTTGTTCTTCCTTTCCACTTCTAATAGCAGAGTTCTCAATAGCATTTGTCAGGTGTATGGCTTTTTCTGGTCTTTTGCTTCCCTTCCCATGTTGTTCTAGTTTAAAGCTCTCCTTACAAGTGTAGCAAGGCGACTTCCAAATACATGCTTTCCAGTCTTCGTAAGGTGCACCCCATCTCTAGCAAGTAGTCCATCGTATAAGTAGTTCACTCCGTGATCCAGAAATCCAAATCGTTGCTGACGGCACCATCGACGTAGCCAGTTGTTCACCTGCAGAATCTTATTCCACCTCCTTGTTCCATGGCCATCCACTGGGAGGATGGAAGAGAAGACCACCTGCGCTCCCAGTTCTTTCACTTTCTTGCCTAAGTCTTCAAAGTCTCTGCAGATGGTTTCCAGGTCGTTTCTTGCGGTGTCATTTGTCCCCACATGTAGTAGCAGGAATGGGTAGTCATCTGTAGGTCTGAAGAGTCCTGATATCCTGTCAGACACATCTTTAATTTTTGCACCTGGAAGACAGCACATTTCTCTTGTAGTTATATCCGGTCTGCAGATAGCGGCCTCTGTTCCTCTCAGCAGGGAATCCCCCATGACCACCACTCTCCGTTTCTTCTTCACAACATTTTTCTTTCTCCATCCAGGAGGACTCTGAGGGCGTACAAGGTTGCTGTTTGTTGGCAAAGTCTTATCCTGATGTATTTCTTCATCGTTTTCCTGCGTGAGAGCCTGGTACTGGTTTCTGAGCAGTATGGGTGCTGACTGCCTCCTGATCCTCCTGCTTCTCTGGGTCACATGTCTCCATTCCTCTGTTTCTTCAGGTGCACTTCGAATTTCTTCTCTTTCTGTAACATGAAGAGATAATTCTGCTCTGTCCAAGAACTCTTCACCTTCCTTAATGATCTTCAACGTAGCTAACCTCTCTTCGAGATTTTGCAACTTTTCCTCCAACAGGGACACAAGCTTGCATTTGTGGCATGTGAAGTTTGGCTTTTCCACTGGTAAATCTGTGAACATGTAGCAAGAAATGCAGCTCACCAAATGGCTCCTGGCCTCTTCCATCTTGAGATTTCTTAAAAACGATGAAAGATGAGCCAAATTTCGCGCGCCGATAGGCGCGCGGTTTTTCCGATTTCCTCTTTTCAGCTGCAACGGCCAAAACCCAGTGATCGTTGAGCTCGCGGAGACTCTTCACTTATCCCAGAAGGCACTGGGAATATGCAAATGATCTCCTCAAGACTCTTCCCCTGGTTTTCCGATTTCCTCTTTTCAGCTGCAACGGCCAAAACCCAGTGATCGTTGAGCTCGCGGAGACTCTTCACTTATCCCAGAAGGCACTGGGAATATGCAAATGATCTCCTCAAGACTCTTCCCCTGGTTTTCCGATTTCCTCTTTTCAGCTGCAACGGCCAAAACCCAGTGATCGTTGAGCTCGCGGAGACTCTTCACTTATCCCAGAAGGCACTGGGAATATGCAAATGATCTCCTCAAGACTCTTCCCCTGGTTTTCCGATTTCCTCTTTTCAGCTGCAACGGCCAAAACCCAGTGATCGTTGAGCTCGCGGAGACTCTTCACTTATCCCAGAAGGCACTGGGAATATGCAAATGATCTCCTCAAGACTCTTCCCCTGGTTTTCCGATTTCCTCTTTTCAGCTGCAACGGCCAAAACCCAGTGATCGTTGAGCTCGCGGAGACTCTTCACTTATCCCAGAAGGCACTGGGAATATGCAAATGATCTCCTCAAGACTCTTCCCCTGGTTTTCCGATTTCCTCTTTTCAGCTGCAACGGCCAAAACCCAGTGATCGTTGAGCTCGCGGAGACTCTTCACTTATCCCAGAAGGCACTGGGAATATGCAAATGATCTCCTCAAGACTCTTCCCCTGGTTTTCCGATTTCCTCTTTTCAGCTGCAACGGCCAAAACCCAGTGATCGTTGAGCTCGCGGAGACTCTTCACTTATCCCAGAAGGCACTGGGAATATGCAAATGATCTCCTCAAGACTCTTCCCCTGGTTTTCCGATTTCCTCTTTTCAGCTGCAACGGCCAAAACCCAGTGATCGTTGAGCTCGCGGAGACTCTTCACTTATCCCAGAAGGCACTGGGAATATGCAAATGATCTCCTCAAGACTCTTCCCCTGGTTTTCCGATTTCCTCTTTTCAGCTGCAACGGCCAAAACCCAGTGATCGTTGAGCTCGCGGAGACTCTTCACTTATCCCAGAAGGCACTGGGAATATGCAAATGATCTCCTCAAGACTCTTCCCCTGGTTTTCCGATTTCCTCTTTTCAGCTGCAACGGCCAAAACCCAGTGATCGTTGAGCTCGCGGAGACTCTTCACTTATCCCAGAAGGCACTGGGAATATGCAAATGATCTCCTCAAGACTCTTCCCCTGGTTTTCCGATTTCCTCTTTTCAGCTGCAACGGCCAAAACCCAGTGATCGTTGAGCTCGCGGAGACTCTTCACTTATCCCAGAAGGCACTGGGAATATGCAAATGATCTCCTCAAGACTCTTCCCCTGGTTTTCCGATTTCCTCTTTTCAGCTGCAACGGCCAAAACCCAGTGATCGTTGAGCTCGCGGAGACTCTTCACTTATCCCAGAAGGCACTGGGAATATGCAAATGATCTCCTCAAGACTCTTCCCCTGGTTTTCCGATTTCCTCTTTTC
Organism: Dendrobates tinctorius; assembly: GCF_039654945.1. Classification (NCBI taxonomy): domain Eukaryota; kingdom Metazoa; phylum Chordata; class Amphibia; order Anura; family Dendrobatidae; genus Dendrobates; species Dendrobates tinctorius. The sequence continues at coordinate 51,333,620 of NW_027361728.1, read as the reverse complement.
AGCTGCAACGGCCAAAACCCAGTGATCGTTGAGCTCGCGGAGACTCTTCACTTATCCCAGAAGGCACTGGGAATATGCAAATGATCTCCTCAAGACTCTTCCCCTGGTTTTCCGATTTCCTCTTTTCAGCTGCAACGGCCAAAACCCAGTGATCGTTGAGCTCGCGGAGACTCTTCACTTATCCCAGAAGGCACTGGGAATATGCAAATGATCTCCTCAAGACTCTTCCCCTGGTTTTCCGATTTCCTCTTTTCAGCTGCAACGGCCAAAACCCAGTGATCGTTGAGCTCGCGGAGACTCTTCACTTATCCCAGAAGGCACTGGGAATATGCAAATGATCTCCTCAAGACTCTTCCCCTGGTTTTCCGATTTCCTCTTTTCAGCTGCAACGGCCAAAACCCAGTGATCGTTGAGCTCGCGGAGACTCTTCACTTATCCCAGAAGGCACTGGGAATATGCAAATTATCTCCTCAAGACTCTTCCCCTGGTTTTCCGATTTCCTCTTTTCAGCTGCAACGGCCAAAACCCAGTGATCGTTGAGCTCGCGGAGACTCTTCACTTATCCCAGAAGGCACTGGGAATATGCAAATGATCTCCTCAAGACTCTTCCCCTGGTTTTCCGATTTCCTCTTTTCAGCTGCAACGGCCAAAACCCAGTGATCGTTGAGCTCGCGGAGACTCTTCACTTATCCCAGAAGGCACTGGGAATATGCAAATGATCTCCTCAAGACTCTTCCCCTGGTTTTCCGATTTCCTCTTTTCAGCTGCAACGGCCAAAACCCAGTGATCGTTGAGCTCGCGGAGACTCTTCACTTATCCCAGAAGGCACTGGGAATATGCAAATGATCTCCTCAAGACTCTTCCCCTGGTTTTCCGATTTCCTCTTTTCAGCTGCAACGGCCAAAACCCAGTGATTGTTGAGCTCGCAGAGACTCTTCACTTATCCCAGAAGGCACTGGGAATATGCAAATGATCTCCTCAAGACTCTTCCCCTGGTTTCTAATGCTCTAGTGTATAATGGGCCCTGTAAATGCTGCTCCAGTGTCTGATGTCCACCTTTGGAATGTTCCAGTGTATGGTGGGCCCCATCTATCATTCTCCAGAGTATAATGCTCCCCAAAAATTGCTGTCCCAACATTGAAAACAATCAAATAAGTCTCCTCGCTAGGGAATCCCTGTACTTGTCTGGACTCCTCGTCGTCCCCGTATTCCATCTCACTGCACAGTATTTCAACTTTGCAAGTGCTGTGATCCTGAGCAAGCAGGGGGGGCCCACTCGTTGGAGACAGCACTGGCACAGGGACCCTGATAGTACGGTGGTGTGTCTGATGGCGGGTGGGCCGAACCTGCACTTTCATCTGCAGCTTCCTCTTTGTCACCGTGTAAGATGGAACTGTATATGGGAAGGGTAACCTGAGTTTCATCAGGGTCAGATTCAGGCCGTGTAGCGTGCGAGGGGAATGTAGTGGTCTGGGTCAATGTACCAGCAGATTCATCGAGCAGTGGCTGGGCATCAGTGCACTTGTGTCGCCCCCAGGAGTACGGTCGCCACAGTGGCATTACCTTCTTCCTAGGGAGTGTGATGTCATGCTTGGGAGCAACGAACGATCTCTCTAGCAGGTTAACTGATTGGGCGGCGTTATTCCCACGAGTCATGACCCTCCAAACAGCGTTCATGAAGTCAAAGTGTTTGTTTTACGTGGGCAGTATGGTTGCAAAGCTGAACCTTAAAGGAATGTCCAGAAGGGCACCACCAGGAGTGGAGCCTACGGTTAAATTCGACTCCACCTGGGAAACCTCAACCATGCCAGCTACAGAACAGATGCAAACATTGCAAGCTTAATTCCGTTAACAAACGAGACTCCTTCATGCCCCGCGGTCCGAGTCCGGCTTACTAGAGGGACACGTGAGGCTCTGGCACATGAGATTGGCCAATAACTGGTGTGTCATGCCCTTACATGTCCGTGGCTGCATGTGCGCTACACTGAAAAGGCCAGCGTTTGTCGCTTACAGGTGCAGATAACCCGCTGAACAACGTTAGTGATGGGGATCACTGATTACAATTATTACCCGCGAACAATGATTTCCCAGTAAGTGCAGGTCAACCACAGTTCCGGAATTAGGCCTAACCGTCATTCCTGAAAAAATGAAAAACTTACGTATGCAAACCACAGGTGCTGTAGCTTGCTTAACAGCTCGCCAGCCGTTCTCACGCCCAGTATGGATTACACGTGATTGCACAAAGGTGAGAAAGGGTACCGTATCCCCAGATAACATGTATGGATAGCGTACACATTCAAAATATATGTCTATACATCAGGAGGCAGGCTCAGACAGTGTTAGGCCCAGTATGGATTGCACGTGATTGCACAAAGGTTAGAAAGGGTACCGTATCCCCAGATAACATGTATGGATAGCGTACACATTCAAAATATATGTCTATACATCAGGAGGCAGGCTCAGACGGTGTTAGGCCCAGTATGGATTGCAAGTGATTGCACAAAGGTTAGAAAGGGTACCGTATCCCCAGATAACATGTATGGATAGCGTACACATTCAAAATATATGTCTATACATCAGGAGGCAGGCTCAGACGGTGTTAGGCCCAGTATGGATTGCACGCGATTGCACAAAGGTTAGAAAGGGTACCGTATCCCCAGATAACATGTATGGATAGTGTACACATTCAAAATATATGTCTATACATCAGGAGGCAGGCTCAGACGGTGTTAGGCCCAGTATGGATTGCACGTGATTGCACAAAGGTTAGAAAGGGTACCATATCCCCAGATAACATGTATGGATAGCGTACACATTCAAAATATATGTCTATACATCAGGAGGCAGGCTCAGACGGTGTTAGGCCCAGTATGGATTGCACGTGATTGCACAAAGGTTAGAAAGGGTACCGTATCCCCAGATGACATGTATGGATAGCGTACACATTCAAAATATATGTCTATACATCAGGAGGCAGGCTCAGACGGTTTTAGGCCCAGTATGGATTGCACGTGATTGCACAAAGGTGAGAAAGGGTACTGTATCCCCAGATAACATGTATGGATAGCGTACACATTCAAAATTTATCTCTATACATCAGGAGGCAGGCTCAAACGGTGTCAGGCACAGTATGGATTTGACGGCCCAGACTACACAGCGGAGGAGCAGGGAGAGGTAAAGATTGCAAATGCTGGGGCCCTGCCCAAGCAAGGGGGACCCACTCGTGGGCGTCAGTACTGGCACTGGGCCCCTCATAGTACGGCGGTGTGTCTCACGGCGGGTGTTCACCACCACCGTCAGAGACACTTGATTGCACTATGAGGGACCCTGTGCCAGTGCCCACGCCCAAGAGTCGGCCTACCCACCTGTCCAGGGCAACGGCACTCGCATGGTGTCGTGCGCTAGGTGGTGACCCCGGCCATGGGGGGGAGGCAGCACAGTTAGGGAGTTTTAGAAAGTGGCATATGTTGATGTTGGACATTCAGCTGATGCAAAAGGTGAAATAGGTCAAGTCCCAGGAAGAGGTGGACCAAAGCAAGCCATTTTTCTGTCACCCTATGTGTCATCAGGGGAAGGTGGGACAAAATCCTTGGAAACCCATGCGTGGTTCATTTTAATGAAGGTTAGATCATCCACATTTTGGGTTGACAGATGGGTCCTTTTTTCTGTCAGGATTAGTGTTGAGCATTCCGATACCGCAAGTATCGGGTATCGGCCGATACTTGCTGTATCGGAATTCCGATACCGACTTCCGATATTTTTTCAATGTCGGAATTCGGCATCGGAATCGGAAGTTCAAAGTTGATTGACAGACTGACGTCATCATGATGCGCGGTGTGTGCGCATCATGATGCGCCGTCATTTCGGGCCTTCCGGGGGTCTCTGCTGGCCTGCCGGGGGGCTGTGCCGGCCTGCCGGGGGGCTGTGTGGACTGCCCGGGGTCTGTACCGGCCTGCCGGGGGGCTGTGCCGGCCTGCCGGTGGTCTGTGCACCCTGTGGGGGTCTGTACCGGCCTGCCGGGGGGCTGTGCCGGCCTGCCGGTGGTCTGTGCACCCTGTGGGGGTCTGTACCGGCCTGCCGGGGGGCTGTGCTGATGTCCGGGGGTCTGTGCAAGCATCGTCCGATGGGACTACAAATCCCATCGGGCGATGCCTGCTACCATGACAGTGATTGACACATTAGCCAATGATGGGACAGTAGTAGTCCCATCATCCGGCTAATGTGTTAAATGTTAAAAAAAAAAAAAAAAAAAAATACTACATACATACTACATGCATGCTACATACATACTACATGCTACATACATACTACATATATACTACATACATGCTACATACATACTGCATGCTACATAAATACTACATACATACTACATACATACTATATGCATGCTACATACATACTACATGCATGCTACATACATACTACATGCATGCTACATGCATGCTACATACATACTACATGCATGCTACATGCATGCTACATACATACTACATGCATGCTACATACATACCACATACATACTACATACATACTACATACTACATATATACTACATGCATGCTACATACATACTACATGCTACATACATACTACATATATACTACATACATGCTACATACATACTGCATGCTACATACATACTACATACATACTACATACATACTACATGCATGCTACATACATACTACATGCATGCTACATACATACTACATGCATGCTACATGCATGCTACAAACATACTACATGCATGCTACATGCATGCTACATACATACTACATGCATGCTACATACATGCTACATACTACATACATACTACATACATACTACATACATACTACATGCATGCTACATACATACTACATGCATGCTACATACATACTACATGCATGCTACATACATACTACATGCTACATACATACCACATACATACTACATACATACTACATGCTACATACATACTACATATATACTACATGCATGCTACATACATACTACATGCTACATACATACCACATACATACTACATACATGCTACATACATACTACATATATACTACATGCATGCTACATACATACTACATATATACTACATGCATGCTACATACATACTACATGCTACATGCATGCTACATACATACTACATACATACTACATGCTACATACATACCACATACATACTACATGCATGCTACATACATACTACATGCATGCTACATGCAAGCTACATACATACTACATGCTACATACATACCACATACATACTACATGCTACATACATACTACATATATACTACATGCATGCTACATACATACTACATGCTACATACATACCACATACATACTACATACATGCTACATACATACTACATATATACTACATGCATGCTACATACATACTACATATATACTACATGCATGCTACATACATACCTCATGCTACATGCATGCTACATACATACTACATACATACTACATGCTACATACATACCACATATATACTACATACATACAATACATTCATACAATACATACATAGACATACAGTACATATAACATAGAGTAACATACTTACCAATACTTGTCACATTGTTCCCCGAAGCCATTGTCTTTTCCGGAATAAATAATAACATAACAAACCACAAAAATACTCACCCACGATCCGAAGCAGTCCACGAGTGTGTCCCACGACGATCTTGGGTAGAGAACTGCAGCATCAGATGATGCTGCCGTTATCTACGGGCTGCAGGAATCCAATGACGGAAGGTAGGTATCCTTCCGCACTGTATTCCTCCGCCACTTGAAAAAAAAAAGTCCCTAGTCTCACTTTATGCCATTGCTGCGTGGGAAATTCCCACACAGCAATGGCATAAAGTGAGACTAGGGACTTTTTTTTTTTAAGTGGCGGAGGAATACAGTGCGGAAGGATACCTACCTTCCGTCATTGGATTCCTGCAGCCCGTAGCTGCCGTTCTCTACCCAAGATCGTCATGGGACACACTCGTGGACTGCTTCGGATCGTGGGTGAGTATTTTTGTGGTTTGTTATGTTAATATTTATTCCGGAAAAGACAATGGCTTCGGGGAACAATGTGACAAGTATTGGTAAGTATGTTACTCTGTGTTATATGTACTGTATGTCTATGTATGTATTGTATGAATGTATTGTATGTATGTAGTATATATGTGGTATGTATGTAGCATGTAGTATGTATGTAGTATGTATGTAGCATGCATGTAGCATGTAGTATGTATGTAGCATGCATGTAGTATATATGTAGTATGTATGTAGCATGCATGTAGTATATATGTAGTATGTATGTAGCATGTATGTAGTATGTATGTGGTATGTATGTAGCATGTAGTATGTATGTAGCATGCATGTAGTATATATGTAGTATGTATGTAGCATGTAGTATGTATGTAGTATGTATGTGGTATGTATGTAGCATGTAGTATGTATGTAGTATGTATGTGGTATGTATGTAGCATGTAGTATGTATGTAGCATGCATGTAGTATGTATGTAGCATGCATGTAGTATGTATGTAGTATGTATGTAGTATGTATGTAGTATGTAGCATGTATGTAGTATGTATGTGGTATGTATGTAGCATGTAGTATGTATGTAGCATGCATGTAGTATATATGTAGTATGTAGCATGTAGTATGTATGTAGCATGCATGTAGTATGTATGTAGTATATATGTAGTATGTATGTTGCATGTAGTATTTATGTAGTATGAATGTAGCATGTATGTAGTATGCAGTATGAATGTAGCATGTATGTAGCATGTATGTAGTATGTAGTATAAATGTAGCATGTATGTTGTATGCATGTTGTATGTATGTAGCATGTAATTTTTTTTATTTTTTTTTTTACATTTAACACATTAGCCGGATGATGGGACTACTACTGTCCCATCATTGGCTAATGTGTCAATCACTGTCATGGTAGCAGGCATCGCCCGATGGGACTTGTAGTCCCATCGGACGATGCCTGCACAGCCCCCCGGCAGGCCGGCACAGCCCCCCGGCAGGCCGGCACAGCCCCCCGGAGCCTGCACAGCCCCCCGGCAGGCCGGCACAGCCCCCCGGCAGGCCGGCACAGCCCCCGGAGCCTGCACAGCCCCCCGGCAGGCCGGCACAGCCCCCCGGCAGGCCGGCACAGCCCACCGGAGCCTGCACAGACCACCGGCAGGCCGGCACAGCCCCCCGGCAGGCCGGCACAGACCACCGGAGCCTGCACAGACCCCCTGGCAGGCCGGCACAGGCCCCCGAAAGGCCCGTACAGACCCCAGAGAGGCTGTACAAGGGCAGGAAAGGGTTTTTCTTATTCCGATACCGGAAGTCCCATAGACTTGAATGGGACTTCCGGTATCGGAATCGGCGATACCGATACTTTTTTTAAAGATCGGCCGATACCATCCGATACGATACTTTGAAGTATCGGACGGTATCGCTCAACTCTAGTCAGGAATGATTCAGCTGCACTGAAGACTCTTTCCGATAGCACACTTGCAGCTGGGCAAGCGAGCTCCTGTAAGGCATATTGTGCCAATTCAGGCAAGGTGTCCAGTTTAGCGGCCCAATAGTCAAAGGGGAATGACCCGTGTGGGAGAACATCGATATGGGAGGAAAAGTAGTTTGTAACCATAGTTGACAACTGCTGTCTCCTGTCACTTTCCATCGATGCAGTATTACCAGTTGTGTGAGCGGTACTTGAAAAATCAGTCCACAACATTGTCATGAAACCCCTGTCTCCAACGCCACTAGAGTTGAGCGACTTTTGTTTTTTCAGGGTCGCGTTTCGTTTCGTGAAACCCGACTTTTCCAAAAGTCGGGTCGAGCAAGATCGTCCGATTATAGGGAAAAGTCGGGGTCATCCCGAAACACGAAACCCAATGTAAGTCAATGGGGAATAAAAGTCGGCAGTGAGAGGACAGGAAACACACCTACTGTGCCCATTTGAATGCCAAAAGCATCAATTCTTCTTACTTAAGCTTGTCAACCTTAATTAACTTCATAATACAAGTTACGCACTGAAAAATGGGGGTTATTTGGCTAAAGTTGTGGGGGGGAGGGCTGGCTGCAGGTTTTCATGTGCCCTGGGCGAAAGAGTGCCCCTTTAACACATACCACAACTCATCATGCTCCGATACGGCAGAGAAATAGCGGTATAGTACAATGAAAAATACCTCACTTTTTACATCTCATGACGAGGCCCATCTATTTCTCCATACAGAATCATTGGTCCCATATAATGTTTGAAACAGTATATGATGAGCTCCACATAATGCTACAGTATATGTTGGTCCCCATGGATGAAGCTCCACTGTCTTATGGGCCCAAATAATGCTCCAAACATAATGGGCCCCATTTCTAATGCTCTAGTGTATAATGGGCCCTGTAAATGCTGCTCCAGTGTCTGATGTCCACCTTTGGAATGTTCCAGTGTATGGTGGGCCCCATCTATCATTCTCCAGAGTATAGTGCTCCCCAAAAATTGCTGTCCCAACATTGAAAACAATCAAATAAGTCTCCTCGCTAGGGAATCCCTGGACTAGTCTGGACTCCTCGTCGTCCCCATCTTCCATCTCACTGCACAGTATTTCAACCTTGCAAGTGCTGTGATCCTGAGCAAGCAGGGGGGGCCCACTCATTGGCGACGGCACTGGCACAGGGCCCCTGATAGTACGGTGGTGTGTCTGATGGCGGGTGGGCCGAACCTGCACTTTCATCTGCAGCTTCCTCTTTGTCACCGTGTAAGATGGAACTGTATATGGGAAGGGTAACCTGAGTTTCATCAGGGTCAGATTCAGGCCATGTAGCGTGAGAGGGGAATGTAGTGGTCTGGGTCAATGTACCAGCAGATTCATCGAGCAGTCGCTGGGCATCAGTGCACTTGTGTCGCCCCCAGGATTACGGTCGCCACAGTGGCATTACCTTCCTCCTAGGGAGTGTGGTGTCATGCTTGGGAGCAACGAAGGATCTCTCTAGCAGGTTAACTGATTGGGCGGCGTTATTCCCACGAGTCATGACCCTCCAAACAGCGTTCATGAAGGCAAAGTGTTTGTTTTACGTGGGCAGTATGGTTGCAAAGCTGAACCTTAAAGGAATGTCCAGAAGGGCACCACCAGGAGTGGAGCCTACGGTTAAATTTGACTCCACCTGGGAAACCTCAACCATGCCAGCTACAGAACAGATGCACACATTGCAAGCTTAATTCCGTTAACGAACGAGACTCCGTCATGCCCCGCGGTCCGAGTCCGGCTTACTAGAGGGACACGTGAGGCTCTGGAACATGAGATTGGCCAATAACTGGTGTGTCATGCCCTTACATGTCCGTGGCTGCATGTGCGCTACACTGAAAAGGCCAGAGTTTGTCGCTTACAGGTGCAGATAACCCGCTGAACAACGTTAGTGATGGGGATCACTGAGTGATTACAATTATTACCCGCGAACAATGATTTCCCAGTAAGTGCAGGTCAACTGCAGTTCCGGAATTAGGCCTAACTGTCATTCCTGAAAAAATGAAAAACTTACGTGTGCAAACCACAGGTGCTGTAGCTTGCCAGCCGTTCTCACACCCAGTATGGATTACACGTGATTGCACAAAGGTTAGAAAGGGTACCGTATCTCCAGATAACATGTATGGATAGCGTACACATTCAAAATATATGTCTCAGGAGGCAGGCTCAGACGGTGTTAGGCCCAGTATGGATTGCACGTGATTGCACAAAGGTTAGAAAGGGTACCGTATCCCTGGATAACATGTATGGATAGCGTACACATTCAAAAGATATGTCTCAGGAGGCAGGCTCAGACGGTGTCAGGCCCAGTATGGATTGCACGTGATTGCACAAAGGTTAGAAAGGGTACCGTATCCCCGGATAACATGTATGGATAGCATACACATTCAAAATATATGTCTCAGGAGGCAGGCTCAGACGGTGTCAGGCCCAGTATGGATTGCACGTGATTGCACAAAGGTTAGAAAGGGTACCGTATCCCCGGATAACATGTATGGATAGCGTACACATTCAAAATATATGTCTCAGGAGGCAGGCTCAGACGGTGTCAGGCCCAGTATGGATTGCACGTGATTGCACAAAGGTTTGAAAGGGTACCGTATCCCCGGATAACATGTATGGATAGCATACACATTCAAAATATATGTCTCAGGAGGCAGGCTCAGACGGTGTCAGGCCCAGTATGGATTGCACGTGATTGCACAAAGGTTAGAAAGGGTACCGTATCCCCGGATAACATGTATGGATAGCGTACACATTCAAAATATATGTCTCAGGAGGCAGGCTCAGACGGTGTCAGGCCCAGTATGGATTGCACGTGATTGCACAAAGGTTAGAAAGGGTACCGTATCCCCGGATAACATGCATGGATAGCGTACACATTCAAAATATATGTCTCAGGAGGCAGGCTCAGACTGTGTCAGGCCCAGTATGGATTGCACGTGATTGCACAAAGGTTAGAAAGGGTACCGTATCCCCGGATAACATGTATGGATAGCGTACACATTCAAAATATATGTCTCAGGAGGCAGGCTCAGACGGTGTCAGGCCCAGTATGGATTGCACGTGATTGCACAAAGGTTAGAAAGGGTACCGTATCCCCGGATAACATGTATGGATAGCGTACACATTCAAAATATATGTCTCAGGAGGCAGGCTCAGACGGTGTCAGGCCCAGTATGGATTGCACGTGATTGCACAAAGGTTAGAAAGGGTACCGTATCCCCGGATAACATGTATGGATAGCGTACACATTCAAAATATATGTCTCAGGAGGCAGGCTCAGACGGTGTCAGGCACAGTATGGATTTGATGGCCCAGATTACACAGCGGAGGAGCAGGGAGAAGTAAAGATTGAAAATGCTGGGGCCCTGCCCAAGCAAGGGGGGCCCACTCGTGGGCGTCAGTACTGGCACTGGGCCCCTCATAGTACAGCGGTGTGTCTGACGGCGGGTGTGCACCACCACCGTCAGAGACACTTGATTGCACTATGAGGGACCCTGTGCCAGTGCCCGCGCCCAAGAGTCGGCCTACCCACCTGTCCAGGGCAACGGCACTCGCACGGTGTCGTGCGCTAGGTGGTGACCCCGGCCATGGGGGAGGGAGGCAGCACAGTTAGGGAGTTTTTGAAAGTGGCATATGTTGATGTTGGACATTCAGCTGATGCAAAAGGCGAAATAGGTGAAGTCCCAGAAAGAGGTGCGCCAAAGCAAGCCATTTTTCTATCACCCTATGTGTCATCAGGGGAAGGTGGGACAAAATCCTTGGAAACCCATGCATGGTTCATTTTAATGAAGGTTAGATCATCCACATTTTGGGTTGACAGACGGGTCCTTTTTTCTGTCAGGATTGATCCAGCTGCACTGAAGACTCTTTCCGATAGCACACTTGCAGCTGGGCAAGCGAGCTCCTGTAAGGCATATTGTGCCAATTCAGGCCAGGTGTTCAGTTTAGCGGCCCAATAGTCAAAGGGGAATGACCTGTGTGAGAGAACATCGATATGGGATTAAAAGTAGTTTGTAACCATGGTTGACAACTGCTGTCTCTTGTCACTTTCCATCGATGCAGTATTACCAGTTGTGTGAGCGGTATTTGAAAAATCAGTCCACAAAGTTGTCATGAAACCCCTGTCTCCAACGCCACTTCTGCTGTGTGCACCACGAACATCTCTGCCAAGCTGCCCCCGGCCCGTACGGCTTGTGTGAGAACCATCACCGCTGCTGTGTGCTGGGAATGCCTCAAGCAACCGATTTACCAGAGTTGCTTGTATATTAGCCAATATTAGGTCAAGGTTCTCCTGTGGCATGATGTTTTGTAATTTGCCTTTATAGCGTGGATCCAGGATGCTGGCCAACCAGTAGTCGTCATCGTTCATCATTTTGGCAATGCGGGGGTCCCTTTTTAGGATCCGCAAGGCATAATCTGACATGTGGGCCAATGTTCCCGGTGTCAATGATGCACTGCGAGTGCTGGTTGGAGGAGCACTTTCTGGCAAATCCACATCCCTCCAGTCACGCACAAACCCTGTACCAGACCTTGCCACGCCAACATTTTCACTTGCCCCACGAGATGCATCCTCCTCCCCTAAGTAATCATCCCCATCATCATCCTCCTCCTCCTCTTCTTCCTCCACCTCGTCCAGGAGAGGTCCCTGAGCAGACAATGGCTGAATGTCATCAAGGATTCCCTCCTCCTCTTCCTCCTCATCAACATTGGCTGCAGACGCCTGCTCCTTAAGGTGCGTCAAAGTTTGCATGAGCAGACGCATAAGTGGGTTGCTCATGCTTAGGATGGCGTCGTCTGCGCTTACCAGCCGTGTGCATTCCTCAAAACACTGAAGGACTTTACAGAGGTCTTTCAGCTTCGACCACTGCACACCTGTCAACTCCATGTCTGCTCTCAAAGTGCCTGGCCGTGTATCCTCCCACAAATGCATTATGGCCTGCCTCTGCTCGCACAGCCGCTCCACCATGTGCAGGGTGGAGTTCCACCTTGTTGCAATGTCGATAATGAGGCGGTGGTTGGGAAGGTGGAGCAATCGCTGCAGCTTCTGCATACGAACGGAGTGTACAGGCGACCGGCGGATGTGCGCGCACAGTCTTCGCACCTTCTGGAGCAGGGCTGTTAACTCCGGATAATTTTTGAGGAAGCACTGCACCACCAGGTTCAAGGTGTGAGCCAAGCAAGGTATGTGGCTGAGTTTTGAAAGGGCTATGGCTGCCACAAAATTACGGCCGTTATCACTAACTACCTTGCCTGCCTCAAGATGTACACTGCCCAGCCATGACTCAGTTTGTCGCTTCAAGTACTCGGCCAGCACCTCGGCGGTATGTCTGTCGCCCAAACACATCATCTGCAACACAGCCTGCTGACGCTTTCCACTAGCTGCTCGATAGGGGGACACCTCGTGTGCAACAGTGGCAGCTGCAGATGGAGTGCTCGTACGACTGCGCTCTGTGGACGAGCTTTCGCTTCTGGAGGAGGAGGGTCGAACGCCTACAGCCAACTGTTTCCTATACCGTGGGCTAGGCAGCACTGTCCCACCACCGCTGTCCCCTGTGGACCCTGCATCCACCACATTAACCCAGTGCGCAGTGATGGACACGTAACGGCCCTGGCCATGCCGACTGGACCATGCATCAGTTGTGAGGTGCACCTTTCCGCTCACTGACTGCTTGAGTGCATGGACAATGCAGTCTTTCACATGATGGTGGAGGGCTGGGATGGCTTTGCGAGAGAAGAAGTGGCGACTGGGTAGGTCATAGCGTGGTACTGCATAGGCCATGAGTTCGCGGAAAGCTGTGCTTTCCACCAACCGAAAGGGCATCATCTCAAACGAGATTAGTTTGGCAATGTGGGCGTTCAAACCCAGTGTACGCGGATGAGAGACTGAGTAGTTTCTTGACCTACTCATAGTGTCTGGGAGGGTGAGCTGGACTTGAGAGCTGCATATGGTGGAAGTAGCGGTGGACAGGGCGGACTGAGAGAGGGTTGATGATGGTGATGGAGTTGGTGTTCTTTCTGATGGCATAGAATCAGTCTTTCGTTGATATAACAGTGGGATTCCCTGACTGCTGTGGCCTTGCAACGACACCTCAACATTTGCTGCTGTGCTAACCGGTGGGCTTACAGTGGGGGAAACAATGTAGCGTTGCTGACTACCTTCGTTGTGATCAGTTGCAAATGTGGCACTTGAGGTTTGGTGTTGTGTCCACGCTTGCAAGTGCATGCTGGTTAAATGTCTAAGCATGCAACTGGTATTCAAATTTTTCAGATTTTTCCCTCGGCTAAAGGTCTTTGCGCACTTCTTACAGATAACCTTGGCCTGATCATGAGGATTTTGTTCAAAAAAGTGCCATACTGCACTCTTCCTACTTTGGCAGACATTTTGCGGCCTAGCACGCTGTGATCTTTTGACCCTCTGGACAAGCTGTCCATCAACTATTTTGATGTTTGGAACCTGTCTTTGGAGTGCTCCGGGCCTGCCAGATAACAGCTGTTGCGATGTCGATGTCTGCTGTGGTTGCTCCTCATCTGAGCTATTGGAAGCAGCACCCTCTTCCCCCAATGGATGCCAATCTGGGTCAACAACTGGGTCATCCATCACCTCCTCTTCTATGTCATGTGCACCTTCCTCTGTCACTGTGTATGGTGGTATAGTGTGCGGGAAGGGGCACCTGAGTCTCATCAGGGTCAGAATCTGGCTCTGTACACTGCGAGGACAATGTAGTGCTCTGAGTGAATGTACCAGCAGAATCATCCATCAGCGGCTGTGCATCAGTGCACTCCATGTCAGATTCATCTTGGCCTGGGTAATTCACCATTTCACTTGATAATCCAGGCATGGTATGTGAAAACAGCTCCATGGAGTAATCAGTAGTATGGCCTGCGTCATCCTTCAATCTTGGTTGGGGTGAAGGACACAAGGAAAGGTGTGGTTCATGAACATGAGCCTCCAATGACGACTCAGTGCTTTTACTTTTTACAACTGAAGAAGAGGAGGCGATAGAGCTGGAGGCTGAGTCAGCAATGTAAGACAAAACTTTTTCCTGATGCTCTGGCTTTAAAAGCGGTTTGCCAACTCCTAGAAAACTAAGCGTTCGAGGCCTTAAGTAGCCAGACGATGACGCAGGGTCAGCACCTCCTGCATTCGGTCCTATTTTGCTCTTGCCACTACCATCAGATCCACCACCAACACCATCATTACCAGCTGCCAACCCCCGCCCAATTCCACGGCCTCTTCCACCAGCCTTCCTCATTTTTGGTAGAAATGTAGACAAAATCCAACAAACTATATAGTATGTAAAACAAGGTGTCTATAGGACAGGGGAGATTTTGAATTTCTGCACACACTTTTGGACACTGGACACTTTTGGATTGTGTGAGGCCCACTGATATCTGAGCGCTATGTGACAAGCTCGATGGCACAGCTGTGACCTAAGTGACTAGAGGATAAGTGAGAGTTTGAATCTCTGCACACACTTTTGGACACTGGACACTTTTGGATTGTGTGAGGCCCAATGAATATCTGAGCGCAATGTGACAGGCTTGATGGCACAGCTGTGACCTAAGTGACTAGAGGATAAGTGAGAGTTTGAATCTCTGCACACACTTTTGGACACTGGACACTTTTGGCTTGTGTGAGGCCCAATGAATATCTGAGCGCTATGTGACAAGCTCGATGGCACAGCTGTGACCTAAGTGACTAGAGGATAAGTGAGAGTTTGAATCTCTGCACACACTTTTGGACACTGGACACTTTTGGATTGTGTGAGGCCCAATGAATATCTGAGCGCTATGTGACAGGTTCGATGGCACAGCTGTGACCTAAGTGACTAGAGGATAAGTGAGAGTTTGAATCTCTGCACACACTTTTGGACACTGGACACTTTTGGATTGTGTGAGGCCCAATGAATATCTGAGCGCTATGTGACAAGCTCGATGGCACAGCTGTGACCTAAGTGACTAGAGGATAAGTGAGAGTTTGAATCTCTGCACACACTTTTGGACACTGGACACTTTTGGATTGTGTGAGGCCCAATGAATATCTGAGCGCTATGTGACAAGCTCGATGGCACAGCTGTGACCTAAGTGACTAGAGAATAAGTGAGATTTTGAATCTCTGCACACACTTTTGGACACTGGACACTTTTGGATTGTGTGAGGCCCACTGATATCTGAGCGCTATGTGACAGGCTCGATGGCACAGCTGTGACCTAAGTGACTAGAGAATAAGTGAGATTTTGAATCTCTGCACACACTTTTGGACACTGGACACTTTTGGATTGTGTGAGGCCCACTGATATCTGAGCGCTATGTGACAAGCTCGATGGCACAGCTGTGACCTAATTGATGAGAGGATAAGTGAGAGTTTGAATCTCTGCACACACTTTTGGACACTGGACACTTTTGGATTGTGTGAGGCCCAATGAATATCTGAGCGCTATGTGGCAAGCTCGATGGCACAGCTGTGACCTAAGTGACTAGAGGATAAGTGAGAGTTTGAATCTCTGCACATACTTTTGGACACTGGACACTTTTGGATTGTGTGAGGCCCAATGAATATCTGAGCGCTATGTGACAGGCTCGATGGCACAGCTGTGACCTTAGTGACTAGAGGATAAGTGAGAGTTTGAATCTCTGCACACACTTTTGGACACTGGACACTTTTGGATTATGTGAGGCCCAATGAATATCTGAGCGCTATGTGACAGGCTCGATGGCACAGCTGTGACCTAAGTGACTAGAGGATAAGTGAGAGTTTGAATCTCTGCAGACACTTTTGGACACTGGACACTTTTGGATTGTGTGAGGCCCAATGAATATCTGAGCGCTATGTGACAAGCTCGATGGCACAGCTGTGACCTAAGTGACTAGAGGATAAGTGAGAGTTTGAATCTCTGCACACACTTTTGGACACTGGACACTTTTGGATTGTGTGAGGCCCAATGAATATCTGAGCGCTATGTGACAGGCTCGATGGCACAGCTGTGACCTAAGTGACTAGAGGATAAGTGAGAGTTTGAATCTCTGCACACACTTTTGGACACTGGACACTTTTGGATTGTGTGAGGCCCAATGAATATCTGAGCGCTATGTGACAAGCTCGATGGCACAGCTGTGACCTAAGTGACTAGAGGATAAGTGAGAGTTTGAATCTCTGCACACACTTTTGGACACTGGACACTTTTGGATTGTGTGAGGCCCAATGAATATCTGAGCGCTATGTGACAAGCTCGGTGGCACAGCTGTGACCTAAGTGACTAGAGGATAAGTGAGAGTTTGAATCTCTGCACACACTTTTGGACACTGGACACTTTTGGATTGTGTGAGGCCCAATGAATATGTGAGCGCTATGTGACAAGCTCGATGGCACAGCTGTGACCTAAGTGACTAGAGGATAAGTGAGAGTTTGAATCTCTGCAAACACTTTTGGACACTGGACACTTTTGGATTGTGTGAGGCCCAATGAATATCTGAGCGCTATGTGACAGGCTCGATAACACAGCTGTGACCTAAGTGACTAGAGGATAAGTGAGAGATTTAATCTCTGCACACACTTTTGGACACTGGACACTTTTGGATTGTGTGAGGCCCAATGAATATCTGAGCGCTATGTGACAAGCTCGATGGCACAGCTGTGACCTAAGTGACTAGAGGATAAGTGAGAGTTTGAATCTCTGCACACACTTTTGGACACTGGACACTTTTGGATTGTGTGAGGCCCAATGAATATCTGAGCGCTATGTGACAAGCTCGATGGCACAGCTGTGACCTAAGTGACTAGAGGATAAGTGAGATTGGATTGCTTTTAAAAAAGCAGTTTGCGGAGCAGTGGGTAAACAGCAATGCCAGCCTGTCAGGAAGCCTTAGAAGGCAGCCCAACAACCAAAACCACTGATACACCACTATATAGCCTCCCCTTGCACTGCACACACAGTGACTGGTGTGTTGTGCAGGCCAAATCGCTAGCAGCAGAAGCAGTTTTTTGGTCTTCTTCCCTGCCTAACGCTCTCCCTACAGAATCAGCAGCAACCTCTCCCTATGCTAAGAACGGCAGAAGTAAGATGGCGGTCGGCGTGCACGCCCTTTTATACCCCCTGTGACGCCCACCAAAGCAAGCCAATCACTTGCATGCCCTTCTGAAAGATGGTGGTGACCCGTGCCTATGTCATCACATTGCCCACAGTGTCCATGGATCCTGATTGGCTGAAAAAGAGCGCAAAACAAACTTTTGAAACGCGACTTTGGCGCGTAAGTCGCCGACCTCGTGGCCGACCTCATCCTAGGGTCGGGTTTCGTTTCATGAAACCCGACTTTGCCAAAAGTCGGCGACTTTTGAATTTTTTCAACCCGTTTCGCTCAACTCTAAACTCCACTTCTGCTGTGTGCACCACGAACACCTCTGCCAAGCTGACCCTGGCCCGTACGGCTCGTGTGAGAACCATCACCGCTGCTGTGTGCTGGGAATGCCTCAAGCAACCGATTTACCAGAGTTGCTTGTTTATTAGCCAATATTAGGTCAAAGTTCTCCTGTGGCATGATGTTTTGTAATTTGCCTTTGTAGCGTGGATCCAGGATGCTGGCCAACCAGTAGTCGTCATCATTCATCATTTTTGCAATGCGGTGGTCCCTTTTTAGGATCTGCAAGGCATAATCTGACATGTGGGCCAATGTTCCCGTTGTCAATGATGCACTGCGAGTGCTGGTTGGAGGAGCACTTTCTGGCAAATCCACATCCCTCCAGTTACGCACAAACCCTGTACCAGACCTTGCCATGCCAACATTTTCACTTGCCCCACGAGATGCATCCTCCTCCCCTAAGTAATCATCCCCATCATCCTCCTCCTCCTCCTCTTCTTCCTCCACCTCGTCCAGGAGAGGTCCCTGAGCAGACAATGGCTGAATGTCATCAAGGATTCCCTCCTGCTCTTCCTCCTCATCAACATTGGCTGCAGAAGCCTGCTCCTTAAGGTGCGTCAAAGTTTGCATGAGCAGACGCATAAGTGGGATGCTCATGCTTAGGATGGCGTCATCTGCGCTTACCAGCCGTGTATCCTCCCATAAATGCATTATGGCCTGCCTCTGCTCATACAGCCGTTCCACCATGTGCAGGGTGGAGTTCCACCTTGTTGCAATGTCGATAATGAGGAGGTGGTTGGGAAGGTGGAGCAATCGCTGCAGCTTCTGCATACGAACGGAGTGTACAGACGACCGGCGGATGTGCGCGCACAGTCTTCGCACCTTCTGGAGCAGGGCTGTTAACTCCGGATAATTTTTGAGGAAGCACTGCACCACCAGGTTCAAGGTGTGAGCCAAGCAAGGTATGTGGCTGAGTTTTGAAAGGGCTATGGCTGCCACAAAATTACGGCCGTTATCACTAACTACCTTGCCTGCCTCAAGATGTACACTGCCCAGCCATGACTCAGTTTGTCGCTTCAAGTACTCGGCCAGCACCTCAGCGGTGTGTCTGTCATCCAAACACATCATCTGCAACACAGCCTGCTGACGCTTTCCACTAGCTGCTCGATAGGGGGACACCTCGTGTGCAACAGTGGCAGCTGCAGATGGAGTGCCCGTACGACTGCGCTCTGTGGACGAGCTTTCGCTTCTGGAGGAGGAGGAGGAGGGTCGAACGCCTACAGCCAACTGTTTCCTATACTGCGGGCTAGGCAGCACTGTCCCACCACTGCTGTCCCCTGTGGACCCTGCATCCACCACATTAACCCAGTGCGCAGT
Organism: Dendrobates tinctorius; assembly: GCF_039654945.1. Lineage (NCBI taxonomy): Eukaryota > Metazoa > Chordata > Amphibia > Anura > Dendrobatidae > Dendrobates > Dendrobates tinctorius. Next base: position 51,314,351 of record NW_027361728.1, on the reverse strand, counting down.
GATGGACACGTAACGGCCCTGGCCATGCTGACTGGACCATGCATCAGTTGTGAGGTGCACCTTTCCGCTCACTGACTGCTTGAGTGCATGGACAATGCGGTATTTCACATGATGGTGGAGGGCTGGGATGGCTTTGCGAGAGAAGAAGTGGCGACTGGGTAGGTTATAGCGTGGTACTGCATAGGCCATGAGTTCGCGGAAAGCTGCGCTTTCCACGAACCGAAAGGGCATCATCTCAAACAAGAGTAGTTTGGCAATGTGGGCGTTCAAACCCAGTGTACGCGGATGAGAGACTGAGTACTTTCTTGACCTACTCATAGTGTCTGGGAGGGTGAGCTGGACTTGAGAGCTGCATATGGTGGAAGTAGCGGTGGACAGGGCGGACTGAGAGAGGGTTGATGATGGTGATGGAGTTGGTGTTCTTTCTGATGGCCTAGAATCAGTCTTTCATTGATATAACAGTGGGATTCCCTGACTGCTGTGGCCTTGCAACGACACCTCAACATTTGCTGCTGTGCTAACCGGTGGGCTTACAGTGGGTGAAACAATGTAGCGTTGCTGACTACCTTCGTTGTGATCAGTTGCACATGTGGCACTTGAGGTTTGGTGTTGTGTCCACGCTTGCAAGTGCATGGTGTTTAAATGTCTAAGCATGCAACTGGTATTCAAATTTGTCAGATTTTTCCCTCGGCTAAAGGTCTTTGCGCACTTCTTACAGATAACCTTGGCCTGATCATGAGGATTTTGTTCAAAAAAGTGCCACACTGCACTCTTCCTACTTTGGCAGACATTTTGCGGCCTAGCACGCTGTGATCTTTTGACCCTCTGGACAAGCTGTCCAGCAACTCTTTTGATTTTTGGAACCTGTCTTTGGAGTGCTCCGGGCCTGCCAGATAACAGCTGTTGCGATGTCGATGTCTGCTGTGGATGCTCCTCATCTGAGCTATTGGAAGCAGCACCCTCTTCCCCAATGGATGCCAATCTGGGTCCACAACTGGGTCATCCATCACCTCCTCTTCAATGTCATGTGCACCTTCCTCTGTGTCACCGTGTATGGTGGTATAGTGTGCGGGAAGGGGCACCTGAGTCTCATGAGGGTCAGAATCTGGCTCTGTACACTGCGAGAACAATGTAGTGCTCTGAGTGAATGTACCAGCAGAATCATCCATCAGCGGCTGTGCATCAGTGCACTCCATGTCAGATTCATCTTGGCCTGGGTAATTCACCATTTGACTTGATAATCCAGGCATGGTATGTGAAAACAGCTCCATGGAGTAATCAGTAGAATGGCCTGCGTCATCCTTCAATCTTGGTTGGGGTGAAGGACACAAGGAAAGGTGTGGTTCATGAACATGAGCCTCCAATGACGACTCAGTGCTTTTACTTTTTACAACTGAAGAAGAGGAGGCGATAGAGCTGGAGGCTGAGTCAGCAATGTAAGACAAAACTTTTTCCTGATGCTCTGGCTTTAAAAGCGGTTTGCCAACTCCTAGAAAACTAAGCCTTCGAAGCCTTATGGAGCCAGACGATGACGCAGGCTCAACACCTCCTGCATTCGGTCCTATTTTGCTCTTGCCACTACCATCAGATCCACCACCAACACCATCATTACCAGCTGCCATCTCCCGCCCAATTCCACGGCCTCTTCCACCAGCCTTCCTCATTTTTGGTAGAAATGTAGACAAAATCCAACAAACTATATAGTAATGTAAAACAAGGTACAAGGTGTCTATAGGACAGGGGAGATTTTGAATTTCTGCTCACACTAGTGGACACTGGACACTTTTGGATTGTGTGAGGCCCACTGAATATCTGAGCGCTATGTCACAGGCTCGATGGCACAGCTGTGACCAAAGTGACTAGAGGATAAGTGAGATTTTGAATTTCTGCTCACACTAGTGGACACTGGACACTTTTGGATTGTGTGAGGCCCACTGAATATCTGAGCGCTATGTCACAGGCTCGATGGCACAGCTGTGACCAAAGTGACTAGAGGATAAGTGAGATTTTGAATTTCTGCTCACACTAGTGGACACTGGACACTTTTGGATTGTGTGAGGCCCACTGAATATCTGAGCGCTATGTCACAGGCTCGATGGCACAGCTGTGACCAAAGTCACTAGAGGATAAGTGAGATTTTGAATTTCTGCAGACACTTGTGGACACTGGACACTTTTGGATTGTGTGAGGCCCACTGAATATCTGAGCGCTATTTCACAGGCTCGATGGCACAGCTGTGACCAAAGTGACTAGAGGATAAGTGAGATTTTGAATTTCTGCAGACACTTGTGGACACTGGACACTTTTGGATTGTGTGAGGCCCACTGAATATCTGAGCGCTATGTCACAGGCTCGATGGCACAGCTGTGACCAAAGTGACTAGAGGATAAGTGAGATTTTGAATTTCTGCAGACACTTGTGGACACTGGACACTTTTGGATTGTGTGAGGCCCAATGAATATCTGAGCGCTATGTCACAGGCTCGATGGCACAGCTGTGACCAATGTGACTAGAGGATAAGTGAGATTTTGAATTTCTGCTCACACTAGTGGACACTGGACACTTTTGGATAGTGTGAGGCCCACTGAATATCTGAGCGCTATGTCACAGGCTCGATGGCACAGCTGTGACCAAAGTAACTAGAGGATAAGTGAGATTTTGAATTTCTGCAGACACTTGTGGACACTGGACACTTTTGGATTGTGTGAGGCCCACTGAATATCTGAGCGCTATGTCACAGGCTCGATGGCACAGCTGTGACCAAAGTGACTAGAGGATAAGTGAGATTTTGAATTTCTGCTCACACTAGTGGACACTGGACACTTTTGGATTGTGTGAGGCCCACTGAATATCTGAGCGCTATGTGACAGGCTCGATGGCACAGCTGTGACCAAAGTGAATAGAGGATAAGTGAGATTTTGAATTTCTGCAGACACTTGTGGACACTGGACACTTTTGGATTGTGTGAGGCCCAATGAATATCTGAGCGCCATGTCACAGGCTCGATGGCACAGCTGTGACCAAAGTGACTAGAGGATAAGTGAGATTTTGAATTTCTGCAGACACTTGTGGACACTGGACACTTTTGGATTGTGTGAGGCCCACTGAATATCTGAGCGCTATGTCACAGGCTCGATGGCACAGCTGTGACCAAAGTGACTAGAGGATAAGTGAGATTTTGATTTTCTGCTCACACTAGTGGACACTGGACACTTTTGGATTGTGTGAGGCCCACTGAATATCTGAGCGCTATGTCACAGGCTCGATGGCACAGCTGTGACCAAAGTGACTAGAGGATAAGTGAGATTTTGAATTTCTGCAGACACTTGTGGACACTGGACACTTTTGGATTGTGTGAGGCCCACTGAATATCTGAGCGCTATGTCACAGGCTCGATGGCACAGCTGTGACCAAAGTGACTAGAGGATAAGTGAGATTTTGATTTTCTGCTCACACTAGTGGACACTGGACACTTTTGGATTGTGTGAGGCCCACTGAATATCTGAGCGCTATGTCACAGGCTCGATGGCACAGCTGTGACCAAAGTGACTAGAGGATAAGTGAGATTTTGAATTTCTGCAGACACTTGTGGACACTGGACACTTTTGGATTGTGTGAGGCCCACTGAATATCTGAGCGCTATGTCACAGGCTCGATGGCACAGCTGTGACCAAAGTGACTAGAGGATAAGTGAGATTTTGAATTTCTGCAGACACTTGTGGACACTGGACACTTTTGGATTGTGTGAGGCCCACTGAATATCTGAGCGCTATGTCACAGGCTCGATGGCACAGCTATGACCAAAGTGACTAGAGGATAAGTGAGATTTTGAATTTCTGCAGACACTTGTGGACACTGGACACTTTTGGATTGTGTGAGGCCCACTGAATATCTGAACGCTATGTCACAGGCTCGATGGCACAGCTGTGACCAAAGTTACTAGAGGATAAGTGAGATTTTAAATTTCTGCTCACACTAGTGGACACTGGACACTTTTGGATTGTGTGAGGCCCACTGAATATCTGAGCGCTATGTCACAGGCTCGATGGCACAGCTGTGACCAAAGTGACTAGAGGATAAGTGAGATTTTGAATTTCTGCAGACACTTGTGGACACTGGACACTTTTGGATTGTGTGAGGCCCACTGAATATCTGAGCGCTATGTCACAGGCTCGATGGCACAGCTGTGACCAAAGTGACTAGAGGATAAGTGAGATTTTGAATTTCTGCAGACACTTGTGGACACTGGACACTTTTGGATTGTGTGAGGCCCACTGAATATCTGAGCACTATGTCACAGGCTCGATGGCACAGCTGTGACCAAAGTGACTAGAGGATAAGTGAGATTTTGAATTTCTGCTCACACTAGTGGACACTGGACACTTTTGGATTGTGTGAGGCCCACTGAATATCTGAGCGCTATGTCACAGGCTCGATGGCACAGCTGTGACCAAAGTGACTAGAGGATAAGTGAGATTTTGAATTTCTGCAGACACTTGTGGACACTGGACACTTTTGGATTGTGTGAGGCCCACTGAATATCTGAGCGCTATGTCACAGGCTCGATGGCACAGCTGTGACCAAAGTGACTAGAGGATAAGTGAGATTTTGGATTTCTGCAGAAACTTGTGGACACTGGACACTTTTGGATTGTGTGAGGCCCACTGAATATCTGAGCGCTATGTCACAGGCTCCATGGCACAGCTGTGACCAAAGTGACTAGAGGATAAGTGAGATTTTGAATTTCTGCTCACACTAGTGGACACTGGACACTTTTGGATTGTGTGAGGCCCACTGAATATCTGAGCGCTATGTCACAGGCTCGATGGCACAGCTGTGACCAAAGTGACTAGAGGATAAGTGAGATTTTGAATTTCTGCAGACACTTGTGGACACTGGACACTTTTGGATTGTGTGAGGCCCACTGAATATCTGAGCGCTATGTCACAGGCTCGATGGCACAGCTGTGACCAAAGTGACTAGAGGATAAGTGAGATTTTGAATTTCTGCAGACACTTGTGGACACTGAACACTTTTGGATTGTGTGAGGCCCACTGAATATCTGAGCGCTATGTCACAGGCTCGATGGCACAGCTATGACCAAAGTGACTAGAAGATAAGTGAGATTTTGAATTTCTGCAGACACTTGTGGACACTGGACACTTTTGGATTGTGTGAGGCCCACTGAATATCTGAGCGCTATGTCACAGGCAGAAATTGGCTAGTGTATCACAAACTACAAGGTGTATGTAGAATTGGGCAGAGTAGGAATCTCCCTATAGTGCAGGTCTGTAAGAACGGAACATGTCCTCGACTTATTCTCACAGAGTGACACAGATAGCTTCACTGTGGCTGTGATAACAGCCATTACACAGTACTGTGTGAGGAGCGAACACCGCTGTATGGTGTGAAAACATGCACGCTCAGTATCTCAGCAGGACAAAAAAAAAAATTGGGATTGCTTTTAAAAAAGCAGTTTGCAGAGCAGTTGGTAAACAGCAATGCAGCTGTCAGGAAGCCTTAGAAGGCAGCCCAACAACCAACACCACTGATACACCACAATATAGCCTCCCCTTGCACTGCACCCCCTGTGACGCCCACCAAAGCAAGCCAATCACTTGCATGCCCTTCTGAAAGATGGTGGTGACCCGTGCCTATGTCATCACGTTGCCCACAGTGTCCGTGGATCCTGATTGGCTGAAAAAGAGCGCAAAACAAACTTTTGAAACGCGACTTTGGCGCGTAAGTCGCCGACCTCGTGGCCGACCTCATCCTAGGCCAAAAGTCAAAAGTCGGCGACTTTTGAAATTTTTCGACCCGTTTTGCTCAACTCTAGCGGACAGCACTCTAAGGTGTAGGTCTGGAAAAACAGAAAAACTCCTCGGCTTTTTTTTCCAGTCACACCCAGATAGCTTCTATTTGTCCATGATGCCAGCCGGTACACAGTAGTGTGTGAGGAGCGTACACCGCTAGACGGTGTGTGAAAAAATGAACACTCAGTAACTGACCAGGACAAAATAATAAAATTTGGAGTGCTTTGAAAAAAGCAGTTTGAACAGTAGTGTGCACACAGCAATGCAGATAGCAAGTAGCCTTAAAAGGCAGCCTAATCACCACCAGCGCTGCTGCACTCAACAAAAATCCTCCCCTTTCACTAGACACTAACTGTACAGTAAAAAGCGCTATCAGCAGAAGCAGTTCTTTTTTCTTCTTCCCTGCCTAACACTCTCCCTGTTCAGAATCAGCAGCAGCACCTCTCCCTATTGTATGATCGGCAGAAGTAAGATGGCGGTCAGCATTCACAGCCTTTTATACCCTCTGTGACGCCACACAAAGCCAGCCTATCACTTCAATGCCCTTCTCTAAGATGGTGCTGGCCGCTGCGCATGTCATCGCATTTCCCACAGTGTGCGTCCTCCATCATTGGGTGAGAAAAGGCGCTGAAAGCATCATTTGAAATGCAACTTTGGCGCGCTGATCGGCAACCTCATGGCCGACCTCACGCTAGGGTCAGGTTTCGATCGGCGAAACCCAACTTTGGCGAAAGTCGGCGATTTTTGAATCTGACCGACCTGTTTCGCTCAACTCTAGTCAATACCATCATATGATATAATTGTGCTTCGAGGACCTCACAAACAACTCTCAAAGAGTTTCCAGGAGCAGGAGAATGGAATAGTGATGAGTAATGTCATCACCCAATAGAAAGAAGCTGGATGTGACAAAGTGCAATGTTATGTGACAGCAATCACATGATCACATGATACTGCATCGCCACATCAATCTATCACATTGCCATCACATCATATGGTCATGTGATGCACAGACACATTCTAAGTTCATGCCCATAAGACCACCACATCACACTCTAATGTGCCACATAAAACACGCCCCTAACCACAGGAGCATTACTGACTCCCCTACAGGATACGAATGCAATGAGATCATATAACGAAACAAGTAATGCTAAACTATATTAAAAGGCCTCACCTAGGAAGAAAAAAAGGAGGGCATGGCTGTGCTCCCTAAACTCTACTTTCAAAAACAAAATATAAGTGGGAGCACAAAAAGACTGGCATCACGTAACTATATGATCAGAGGCAACAAGGCATCGACGTCTGTCCATGTAAGAAAATAATGAAATGTTCAGATAATGCGTGATTTTGCACCCATCAAACTGTGTGACCATTACAATCTCCTGCAACAACAGTTTGCTTGTGAAACATCTGCTTCTCATAAAATCAAGCTATTAGCAGCTAAAGCATTAGCTATCAGCTATTAGCAGCGTCTATTATCAGCTAAATAAACAATGACAAAACATACTGGAACACCCTTAGGGCCCCATCACACATAGCGACTCACCAGCGATCCCGACAGCAATATCAACTTGTCAGGATCGCTGGTGTGTTGCTACATGATCGCTGGTGAGCTGTCAAACAGGCAGACTATAAACATTTGGATGGTCCATTTTCTACTCTGCAGCAACGATCTAAAACATTACTTCATAGTAGTTCAGCTACAGACAATCATTACAGTAGCTGCTGGAGAAGTGATTGGTCTGTCAGAGAAAGCCAGAGTCCCCAATGTGAAGACAGAGATGGATTATTGCTGTCCTTAGGCGCCTTCTATATCACTGTATACAGAGCGTTAAATGAGCACTTCCATCTTTATACACAGTGGTGATGTGATAGCTGTGCATAGGGAGGGAGCAGGAGCTGCTGGTTCATAGGAGACCCAGTCATTTCTGCAATGAATCCAGGCTGCATTTCCACTGTAACTGGGGCTAATATATCATCTCCAGTTAGAATAGGAAATAAAATTAAATTTATATATTTAAACATTGAAATCACCCCCCACCTCCCAAAGGTCTCTTATGCGCAATTAAATAAGCAAATAAATAAAAAATAATAGGTACAAATGGATAAAAAATTAAAAATAATGCCACTATTAATCCAAATCACTGTTACTAGCCACGCCTCTGTAAAAAAATGTCTTGATACATTAAAAATAATTGTTACATAATGGTGATCAAATTTTGTAAGTGTAATTTAGTAATCCCTTGCTCGAAAAAACAAGGATATGACTGTTAGACTTCTTCCTCACAGGAGGAATCCCAAGCCTTGCTTTCTGCGGTCTCCCATTCAGTTTCGACCGCAGAGAAGGCTGCTTAGCAGAGACATCGATTCCAGCGTCTTGCTCAGGCTATTGCTGTCGGTGGCCAGAGGTCACATGCTCAGATCCTGTTGCTGCTCCGATTGGACCACTGTGATGGTCCCAGAAGGCTGCAGCTATAAAAGGTCCGCATGGCTGCCCGGCCATGTGCTAGTATAAAACTCTACTCATGTGTGCATGGATGTATGCATGTATCTGGTGACTGACTCATTATGATCCCCTACCCTCGGGTTGTGCATCTGGTAGGGTGTTTGAGCTATCTAGCGCCAGACTGTGCCATCCAGCACTAGGCACGAGAGTAAAGCATCTATTAGTAGTGACCACCTGTGCAGCGCCGTGCGCAACTAGTGTGCTTTCCAAGCCCTAGTTAGGGTGGTTAATGGCATCCACCAGAACGGTACTGTATGCACTTAGTGCGGTAAGCATCTATCAGCTGCACCCTGTGACTGCTAAGAGGGCACAGCGTTCATTAAGTGTCCATCAGCTGCACCCTGTGACTGCTAACAGGGCACAGTGTTCATTTTGCAACTCTGTGAAGCAACAGAGTTTGCTTCCATTCACACTGGGTGAGGCTATCCCTCATGTGAGCAAGCCTTCATCCACCTTCGTGTTCCGCCATTACTCAGCAGCAGGTTCCATCTCTGCACGGTGGACCCCGGGCTGTTAACGTACCTCATATCATCTCATATCTCCATTTTTATTTTTTGGTGCATTCCACCTGCCCTAACAATGACATTGACAATGAAGGCCACGTATCACGAAAAAAAAAAACTTGAATATCTGATTGAGAAAACATTTTATAGCTCTTTAAACCACGTGTACAAAATTCATGAAAATCTGCTTAGTCAGGAAAAGGGGTAAATATTCCAATCTTGAACTGGTTGATGTTTTATATTCATTAAAGTAGTTATTCCATAAATTGAATTATTAATTTCTCATCAAATAATGTTTCTTGTGTAAAAAAAATAAATTTGTGGACTCAATACCCAAAGGATGTGATTGTACAATATGTACAGTCATACTGGCAAATATACAGCTTTTCAGAGACAGAAAAAAAAATCTTATTATTTCATATTTGATCTTTCCTTTCATATTTGTGCTTGATATTTGCTTTCAGCACAATTTTACAAAACTTTACCATAACACAAAAGTATGAAAAATATATTTTTAGCCTGGTATCCATCTCTGTGTGACATGAGAATATTGTGTTTTCACTTGACTTGAATTGAAAGTGTTAGCAGAGTTTAGAAAATATGCTAATTCTAGCAAATAGAGCAAAATATAAATCCAAACAACAACTAAATAACTTTTTAATTATATCAACTGTTAAAACGCAGATGGGAGATATGAGGGGAGAATATGTTCTGGCAACCAGTTGGGTTTATTTAAATTTTTCTCCACTAATAGATTAAAACTACGAGGGTGACCTATTAACAATATTTTTCTATGCAAAATGAAATTTCAACCTCCTGTAGATGAAGCAATATATCAGCGCTGCAGCATTTTTCATAGTACTGAAAATACTTTTAGAGACATTATTCTGAGACAACTCCATTTTTTGCAGCAATACATTATCAGAACAGCCTTCAGAGATGATATATTACCGTAAGTGTGCCACTATCCAAAAGTAGATTCAAAGGACTAGAGTGTAGACAGTCAACATTTTCTCAGCACTGAATTTATACAGTAGCATTAAATCACCTTCGATGGAACCATTACAGTAACTGATCAACCCTGTCATTTGCTGGAAAAACACAAGTATTCAATCTTTAAGATTCTCTTAATGTTACTTGTTCTACTATGCAGTAAAATGTCAGGTTCATCCAGATCTACCTGCATTCTAAATATAAGAACAAAGAAAATGCCAAATTAGTTTGAAACCTTTGGGATATTTTGTGGAGCATAACAAGATTACATTGTATCTTTGGTGGCGGGGACACTTCACCAAGCAGTGTTCTTACATGTAAGTGTATTTGTAAATCTATGCCTTTTTTGTGCTTGCATACTTGGGAAGTTTTACCCATATATACTTCAATACAATGGGTCTTGAATCTTAGTTTGAATCTTTATATATATACCTAAACATGCAGGACTCTCATTGCTTGTATATATGTGAATCTCCTTAATGGTGCTTAGTAGAGATGAGCGAGTATACTCATTGCTGGTGTTTTCCGGAGCATGCTCGGGTGATCTTCGAGTATTTTGGCGTGCTCGGAGATTTCGTTTCCGTCGTCTCAGCTGCATGATTTGCGACTTGTAGACAGGCTGAATATATGTAGGAATTCCCTAACAAACAGGCATTCCACACATGTATTCAAGTTGTCTAGCAGTCACAAATCATGCAGATGAGAGGAAAAAAACAATCTCCGAGCACGCCAAAATACTCAAAGTTCACCCGAGCATGGTCGGAAAAACCCGAGCAACGAGTATACTCGCTCATCACTAGTGCTTAGCGGAACTCTGTATTTATCTAATTTTGTGATGCATTTTTTTTTACATTTCAAATACATTTCTTTTTATGGGTTATGTAATTTATGGGCTTTCATTGATCTTCTTTTGTCAAACAGAGATCAGTGCAGTGGTTCATTCAACTTTTTACCTGTTTTAAATTTAAGTCAAACTATTATTCAGATTCAGGAAAGATGTATATCTTTGTACTGTGTTATCCAGTAGATATGTGACTCTTCAGATTTTGTATTAGTCTAGCCTGATGAAGAGACCTGAGTAGTCTCGAAAGCTTGCAATTTGTTACCATCTTTTCAGTTAGCCATTAAAAGGTATCAACCACTGAGGACTCTCAATTCTGAATATTTTACTAGTCAGATGGTCATTTTCATTGTACGTGCCTCTGCATTCTGAAGTTCAGTAATGGCACAGAAGGATGCCAGCACACATCAAACAACTAGCAACATAAGCATGAGCAAAGTTAAAGTGGGTCTCCAGTTTCAAAATACAACACCCTAAAAAGTTTGATTATTTCTGAAAAAAAAGAAAATTGCTGCTTTGACTCTACCTTTTCCCTCATTTTATCAATACAGCCAATCTCTGGGCTCAGTGGTCATGCCTAGATAGACAGTAGAAAACTGCTCAGCCCAGTGGTCCTGAGTTGTGCTTGTGACTTTACAGTTGCAGTAATGTTGATAGAGACTTACATTTTTAATAAAAAAGGCACAGCAAAAAAATTGTGTGCACACATAAACAAGGCATGTACAGTTGTGGCCAAAAGTATTGACACCCCTGCAATTCTGTCAGATAATACTTAGTTTCTTCCTGAAAATGATTGCAAACACAAATTCTTTGGTATTATTATCTTCATTTAATTTGTCTGAAATGAAAAAACACAAAAGAGAATGAAGCAAAAAGCAAAACATTGATCATTTCACACAAAACTCCAAAAATGGGCCAGACAAAAGTATTGGCACCCTCAGCCTAATACTTGGTTGGACAACCTTTAACCAAAATAACTGCGACCAACCGCTTCCGGTAACCATCAATGAGTTTCTTACGATGCTCTGCTGGAATTTTAGACCATTCTTCTTTGGCAAACTGCTCAAGGTCCCTGATATTTGAAGGGTGCCTTCTCCAAACTGCCATTTTTAGATCTCTCCACAGGTATTCTATGGGATTCAGGTCTGGACTCATTGCTGGCCACCTTAGAAGTCTCCAGTGCTTTCTTTCAAACCATTTTCTAGTGCTTTTTGAAGTGTGTTTTGGTTCATTGTCCTGCTGGAAGACCCATGACCTCTGAGGGAGACCCAGCTTTCTCACACTGGGCCCTACATTATGCTGCAAAATTTGTTGGTAGTCTTCAGACTTCATAATGTCATGCACACGGTCAAGCAGTCCAGCGCCAGAGGCAGCAAAGCAACCCCAAAACATCAGGGAACCTCCATCATGTTTGACTGTAGGGACGTGTTCTTTTCTTTGAATGCCTCTTTTTTTCCTCCTGTAAACTCTATGTTGATGCCTTTGCCCAAAAAGCTCTACTTTTGTCTCATCTGACCAGAGAACATTCTTCCAAAACGTTTTAGGCTTTTTCAGGTAAGTTTTGGCAAACTCCAGCCTGGCTTTTTTATGTCTCGGGGTAAGAAGTGGAGTCTTCCTGGGTCTCCTACCATACAGTCCCTTTTCATTCAGACGCCGACAGATAGTACGGGTTGACACTGTTGTACCCTCGGACTGTAGGGCAGCTTGAACTTGTTTGGATGTTAGTCGAGGTTCTTTATCCAACATCCACACAATCTTGCGTTGAAATCTCTTGTCAATTTTTCTTTTCCGTCCACATCTAGGGAGGTTAGCCACAGTGCCATGGGCTTTAATCTTCTTGATGACACTGCGCACAGTAGACACATGAACATTCAGGTCTTTGTAGATGGACTTGTAGCCTTGAGATTGCTCATGCTTCCTTACAATTTGGTTTCTCATGTCCTCAGACAGTTCTTTGGTCTTCTTTCTTTTCTCCATGCTCAATGTGGTACTCACAAGGACACAGGACAGAGGTTGAGTCAACTTTAATCCATGTCAACTGGCTGCAAGTGTGATTTAGTTATTGCCAACACCTGTTAGGTGCCACAGGTAAGTTACAGGTGCTGTTAATTACACAAATTAGAGAAGCATCACATGATTTTTTGAACAGTGCCAATACTTTTGTCCACCCTCTTTTTTATGTTTGGTGTGGAATTATATCCAATTTGGCTTTAGGACAATTCTTTTTGTGTTTTTCATTTAAGACAAATTAAATGAAGATAATAATACCAAAGAATTTGTGTTTGCAATCATTTTCAGGAAGAAACTGAGTATTATCTGACAGAATTGCATGGGTGTCAATACTTTTGGCCACAACTGTACACAGTTTATTAGATATCAACATTCCTAAAGGTAAAACAAACTAAAACTATCAGATTAAAAACAATTAAAACACACTATTAAAATCAACCAGTCAAATGGTGACCATATTGTGAACTGGCCCTTCATAGCATATTTTTTCCCCTCAAACTGTCCTGAAGAAAAACGTTAATTTTATAAGTAATATGCAGGTTTAGGGTGGAATGCGTTGTATCACGTCATGGCACCTAATTTTGTCTCTTGGATGACTCAGTAAGTTAACCCTAGGTGATTATCATACTGGATATCACATTATTTTTCATTCTTGTTGCATGTACAGAATTGTTCTAAAGTTTTGGGAAGGTGTTAAAATAACAGCTGCAAAGTAAGTATTGCTAAAAAAAAATAGGTGTTCAAAATTTATTTTAAACAATGAAGAAACTGCAAAGCTATTGCACAAAACAAAATTAATTCATTTGGGGTCAGTATTAGAAAGGAGCAAATCTGACAAAATTCATATTTGCCTAATCTTGTAGATTTTATAGGGTTTTTTGATTTATAGCAAAGTTATTCACTATATATAAAATGCTCCAATTGATGATCTGATAACTTGTTAAACCCCAGAGCATAATACACAAAAGATAAAAAAAAACTTACAATTTCCTGATACCACTACCGCTGCTGCCCACTGTTCGCCTTCCAATCCTCTACACTTATTCTTTCGGCTATTAAAGGGAATCTGTCACCGGAAATTTGCAGGCTATGTAAATGCCCTGTGTCCGATCCGATGGGCGGTGTTTCTTCTTCTTTTCTCCACCCCATCCATGGCCAAAGTCCGCAATATTTTCAGGAATTAGAGTAGTTCTCCATATTTCACGTGTGCGCAAAGCAATCTTGCCTCGTGCACATGCAGTATGCTTTGCCCAACTATGGGCAAAGCCGAAAATCATTACTGCATATGCACCGGTACACTATGTCCCAGAACACAGTGAAATACTTACAGACATAGCGTACCGGCTCATGCGCAGTAATGATTTTTGGCTTTGCCCGCAGTTGGGCAAAGCATACTGCTCTTGCGCGAGGCAAGATTGGTTTGCGCACGCGCAAAATATGATGGAGAAGAGCTACTCTAATTCCTGAAAATATCACAGATTTTGGCCACGGATGGGGTGGAGAAAAGAAGAAGAAACACCGCCCATAGGACTGGACACAGGGCATTTACATAGCCCGCAAATTTCCAGTGACAGATTCCCTTTAAACAGCAACTCAGGCAAAGATTTCTGGTATTTAGCATTGCTTTGTCATCCCTGTATGCTGATGTGGTAAACATGTTGATGTCACATTATTATGACGTGACTTGCAATCTTGTGAGTCACAGTGAATTCCAAGGCCTAGTCTCGGACAGACAAGTGAAATGTATTTTTTTAACCTTTTGTTCGCTCTCTGTGGCTGATATTTTGCTGAATTCACAAAGAGCAGATTGAAAAAAATCTGTATTCCAGAAAAATATATATATTTTTTTAAATTGAGCACAATTTAATTCCACTCAAATACATTTTCCATTCTCTTGTAACCAACCTTTGCCTTCAAAACTGCCTCAATAATTCAAGGTACACATAGCTAAAATTAGGTATTTTGTAGAATTGTTGTCAGGTATATGAGTAGTCAGTAATACCAAACAGGTGAGATAGTGATAATAATTTTCATATGCAGGTTGAAACACAATTAGTAACTGATACAGAAGCAGCGGCATAGGAGGCCTTAAACTTGATGATGAGCAGCCAATCTCTGCTACAAAAATGAGGTTGTGAAAGACAATTTCATGTAAAAAAAATTCAAAGTAGACCAGGGTTTCGAAATGTGCTGTGTAGAAACAGTGGTGGACAAAATGAATCTTAGTCCAGCAAATGGGCTGTGAAATTCTAAAATAGCGCTGCCTTGCTGGCCCTCATCTTTTATAGTGGCTGAGATAGTCCCCTTAATTGGCTGTGTTAAACCATGTGATGTGACAGCTGCAAGGCATTATTGAGAAGCTCACTCAGCCACATCTGACATCATGAGCTTGTTCCCTGGCTGCTATAAACTTTAGCAATGTTTGAAATGGTGCAGGGCATTTTTTATGTTAACTTTGCAAACTGAATCACCAATTGTTTGAATTCAAAAGGATCTTTGAATTTCAGGAAACTAGATTCTAAGTCACTCTGCAGTGGATCGATCCATTCATCTATATTTTCTTTTTTGATTATTTAAATTTGCATTTTCCTCTAAAGTGAATGGGAAGGAGACCTTCACATATTCCATGTCAGGGAAATTAAAACCTACCATTGGTATTTTCTTTTACATTTTAATTATTAACCTGTTATTTTATTTTATTTAATTCATGCTGTCAAACTCAACATATTGCATACAGTGGCATCTAAATGTTTGAGCACCCTTAGTCAAAATCACTGTTATTGTGATTAGTTAAGCAAGTTGAAGATGAAATGATCTTTAAATGGCCTAAAGTTAAAGACTATTATTATTATTATTATTATTATTATTATTATTATTATTATTATGCATTTATATAGTGCCATTTATTCCATGGTGCTTTACATGTGAAAAAGGGAAATATAGACAAGTATAATAAACATGTGTAAGACAAGGCACACACAAGTACATAAGGAGAGAGGACCCTGCCCGCGAGGGCTCACAGTCTACAGGGATGGGTGAGGATACAGTAGGAGAGGGTAGAGCAGGTCGTGCGGTGGTTCAGTAGACCGAGGATCATTGCAGGCTGTAGGCTTGTCGGAACAGGTGGGTCTTCAGGTTCTTCTTGAAGGTTTCCGTTGATGGTGAGAGTCTGATGACACATTTACTTGTATTTTAACAGAAAAAACATGTTTTCTTGTTTTAAATTCTAAAAATTACAAAAAGAAAAATAGGTTGATGCAAAAGTTTTGGTACCCTACATGGTTAGCACCTATTATCAATCAAGGACCCATATAAAAAAACAGTAATGGGTTAAACTCATTTGATATAGTACAACACAACAGAGGTAGGAAAAAGACATGCAGAGTATATGTACCCAAAAAAAAATACTTTATTAGCTTAATACATACAATACATTAATAGTAAAAATGGAGGCTGCTAAGCACACATGCAGAGGAACATAGGAATATGCAGGAGGAGAAGATGCCTGAGAATTATAACATAAGTATAGCATATCCCCCTGAGAATACTGTAATAAGTTAGATAGAACTTTGCAAGATCTATGCACCATCTAACCTTCAGCTGGTTGGTCATTTTGGTCACATATCTGCAAACGGGGTGGTCCCCCTGTACTAAAAGAATCCCTGTGCGGTTGGAGCAAAGGAAAGCTTTGGCCGATGAGCAAAAGCACATCCATGCCTCCCAGCTTGTGGCAACTTTCAAGCCTGGCAATCAATGCTGGGGAGGATGTTAGGGGGGGGTTAATGTTATGCGCTGGGATTTTTCTGCTGCACGGGCCTGTGGTCTCCCATTCCCGTCTGGCCACTGAGACTGCTGCTCATCTCAGGTGTCGGTCCCGGTGTCTTGCTCACGTTCATGCCATATGTTTGGTTACTGCTTACTCTCCAGCTAAGTCTTTAATAACCAGTAGCATACAGGTACAGCTTTGCACTCTGGAGGCTAAGTCCAGAGATCACTTTACTGTGCATGTCCGTGATGTGGCATCTTCCTATTGGAGGTCGGACGTCAGCTGCACAGGTGATGTGGCAGCTCCAGATTGGTCAACAGGCAAGGTCCTGTCCATCTGGACATGAGCCTGATGTATAAAAGGCTCTCAGAGGTGCATGCCGGTGCGCTAGTATCATTTATCATTGGTGTGTGTGAGTGGGTACGCTACCACTCTGTATAAATTTGAGTGTGTTTACATACCTCTTGAGTTTTAACCAGTTAGGGCTTTTTGCACCCGCTTGGCTTAGCATCGGTTACTGAGTATTGTGCGTTCTGTTCATACTGCGTGGAGTTAGCGCAGTCTTATTAAGGAGTTTGCTCGCTGTCTTTACTTCATCATTGTTCACATTAGCAGCGGATTTACATCTCTGCACGGTGGACCTCGGGTTGCGATTGCACTTTAATTTTTATTTTATTTAATGCGATCCGCTAACCCTAACATAAGGCTGGAGTAGACTGGGTTTTTATAAGGCTGGGAAATTTGCATCACTTGGCCTTTCCTTCTGATGATAGTGAACCAGCCATAACCTTAATAGGCTAATTTAGGTCTGAAAGTGCATAAAAAAATCCCTTCGCGATAACACGGAGGACCGTGATTAAATGAACAGCCGATGTGAGAAAAAAGTCCTCCAAACTCAATGCATATATGTAAATGATAAAGAATTTTATTTGAAGCAAACAAAAATAGTTAAAAAGTTTAAAAATGGAGATGTAAGCAGACCATGCAAGAAATAAAAAAGCAAACACTGAGCAAATATGGTATACAAATAGGTTGCATCAATGCAAGACCTTGCAAATCAGGCTTAAATCAATGAGTAGGCAAACTCACGAGGTTACATTATAAACAGGACAGAGTCATCATAGATAAAGTGCAAGGTGCAAGTGGTAAATTCATAGAACATGAAAAAAGGCGCAGATAGAAGTACTGGATGGTGCTGGGGTTTGTTTCTGGTAACTCCCATGAAAAAAAGATAAACTAAGTAAATACAATATATAATACCAATGGTAGAGAGGAAATAGTTCATGGGAGAATCCAGAGAAAATATAAGAGATATAGCAGGTGGCCAGATAGGGATTTATGTACAGTATTAAAAAAATATAGAGCTAAATCAAATCTATGACCAACACTAAGATATAGATACCCTGGCTCGAGTGTATCCCTTGACCTCCTTGTACACCATATCTGCTCAGTGTTTGCTTTTCATTTCTTGTATGGTCTGTTTGCATCTCCCTTTTTTAACCTTTTAACTATTTTTTGCTTGCTTCAATAAAATTGTTTACCATCTATATACATATACAGTGGGGCAAAAAAGTATTTAGTCAGTCAGCAATAGTGCAAGTTCCACCACTTAAAAAGATGAGAGGCGTCTGTAATTTACATCATAGGTAGACCTCAACTATGGGAGACAAACTGAGAAAAAAAAATCCAGAAAATCACATTGTCTGTTTTTTTTTTCATTTTATTTGCATATTATGGTGGAAAATAAGTATTTGGTCAGAAACAAAATTTTATCTCAATACTTTGTGATATATCCTTTGTTGGCAATGACAGAGGTCAAACGTTTTCTGTAAGTCTTCACAAGGTTGCCACACACTGTTGTTGGTATGTTGGCCCATTCCTCCATGCAGATCTCCTCTAGAGCAGTGATGTTTTTGGCTTTTCGCTTGGCAACACGGACTTTCAACTCCCTCCAAAGGTTTTCTATAGGGTTGAGATCTGGAGACTGGCTAGGCCACACCAGGACCTTGAAATGCTTCTTACGAAGCCACTCCTTCGTTGCCCTGGCGGTGTGCTTTGGATCATTGTCATGTTGAAAGACCCAGCCACGTTTCATCTTCAATGCCCTTGCTGATGGAAGGAGGTTTGCACTCAAAATCTCACGATACATGGCCCCATTCATTCTTTCATGTACCCGGATCAGTCGTCCTGACCCCTTTGCAGAGAAACAGCCCCAAAGCATGATGTTTCCACCACCATGCTTTACAGTAGGTATGGTGTTTGATGGATGCAACTCAGTATTCTTTTTCCTCCAAACACGACAAGTTGTGTTTCTACCAAACAGTTCCAGTTTGGTTTCATCAGACCATAGGACATTCTCCCAAAACTCATCTGGATCATCCAAATGCTCTCTAGCAAACTTCAGACGGGCCCGGACATGTACAGGCTTAAGCAGTGGGACACGTCTGGCACTGCAGGATCTGAGTCCATGGTGGCGTAGTGTGTTACTTATGGTAGGCCTTGTTACATTGGTCCCAGCTCTCTGCAGTTCATTCACTAGGTCCCCCCGCGTGGTTCTGGGATTTTTGCTCACCGTTCTTGTGATCATTCTGACCCCACGGGGTGGGATTTTGCGTGGAGCACCAGATCGAGGGAGATTATCAGTGGTCTTGTATGTCTTCCATTTTCTAATTATTGCTCCCACAGTTGATTTCTTCACTCCATGCTGGTTGGCTATTGCAGATTCAGTCTTCCCAGCCTGTTGCAGGGCTACAATTTTGTTTCTGGTGTCCTTTGACAGCTCTTTGGTCTTCACCATAGTGGAGTTTGGATTCAGACTGTTTGAGGGTGTGCACATGTGTCTTTTTATACTGATAACAAGTTTAAACAGGTGCCATTACTACAGGTAATGAGTGGAGGAAAGAGGAGACTCTTAAAGAAGAAGTTACAGGTCTGTGAGAGCCAGAAATCTTGATTGCTTGTTTCTGACCAAATACTTATTTTCCACCATAATATGCAAATAAAATGAAAAAAAAAACAGACAATGTGATTTTCTGGATTTTTTTTTCTCAGTTTGTCTCCCATAGTTGAGGTCTACCTATGATGTAAATTACAGACGCCTCTCATCTTTTTAAGTGGTGGAACTTGCACTATTGCTGACTGATACTTTTTTTCCCCACTGTATATTGTGTTTGGAGTACTTTTTTCCCACATAGGCTCTTAATTTAGGTCTGAAATCTTAGTCAAAGTTATCTACACAAACAAATCTCCAAGGGTGCCCACAGTTTTGCATTTGCCCATTTCCTTTTTTGTGATTTTTAAAATAAAAAAAATATATATGTAATTTTTTTTTTACTAGAATACAAAGGAAATGTGTCATCTTAAACTTTAGGCCTTTTAGAGATCATTTTATCTGCAACTTGCTTAACTGTTCACTATAACAGTAATTATTTTTGAACAAAGGGTGGCAAACTTTTACGTGCCACTGTATCGCCTGTTTAGGTTAATCGAAACTTCAGTAACTTTTTGCTTTCTGATCATAAATACATCTGATATATAAAGCTCAAGTGTGTGTATGTATGTGTGTGTGTATGTATGTATGTATGTGTGTATGTATGTCCGGGATAGGCATCCGCACCGTCGCAGCTACAGCCACAAAATTTGGCACAGTCACACGTCTGGACCCCGAGAGCGTCCTAAGCTATGTTGTGAGGCGAAATTTTAACCCCGCGCGTTCCAATTCACCAAACAATTTTGCCCCTATCTACAAACTGGGGGAAAAAGTGTGTGCGCATCAAGCCCCGCCCCTCATTGTGATGTCACAACGCCCCTATTTGCATACTGGGGAAGCAGTGTGTGCGCGCCAAGCCCCGCCCATCATTATGATGTCACAATGGTTGCCATGGCGACGCTGATGTCATCATAGGTTACAAGCCCCGCCGCCGCTCATTATGATGTCATAATGGTTGACTATGGAATGGAGGATATGTATGACGGGTATATGGGCACGGGACTATGGGATGGAGGATATGTATGACGGGTATATGGGCACGGGACTATGGGATGGCGGATATGTATATGGGCACGGGACTATGGGATGGAGGATGTGTGATGGGTATATGGGCACTGGACTATGGGATGGAGGATATGTATGATGGGTATATGGGCACGGGACTATGGGATGGTGGATATGTATATGGGCACGGGACTAAGGGATGGAGGATGTGTGATGGGTATATGGGCACTGGACTATGGGATGGAGGATATGTATGACGGGTATATGGGCACGGGACTATGGGATGGCGGATATGTATATGGGCACAGAACTATGGGATGGAGGATGTGTGATGGGTATATGGGCACTGGACTATGGGATGGAGCATATGTTTGACGGGTATATGGGCACGGGACTATAGGATGGCAGATGTGTATATGGGCACGGGACTATGGGATGGAGGATGTGTGATGGGTATATGGACACTGGACTATGGGATGGAGGATATGTATGACCGGTATATGGGCACGGGACTATGGGATGGCGGATATGTATATGGGCACGGGACTATGGGATGGAGGATGTGTGATGGGTATATGGACACTGGACTATGGGATGGAGGATATGTATGATGGGTATATGGGCATGGGACTATGAGATGGCAGATATGTATGATGGGTATATGGGCACGGGACTATGGGATGGAGGATATGTATGATTGGTATATGGGCATGGGACTATGAGATGAAGGATGTGTGATGGGTATATGGGCACTCGACTATGGGATGGCGAATATGTATGATAGGTATATCGGCATGGGACTATGGGATGGAGAATATGTATGATGGGTATATGGGCATGGGACTATGGGATGGAGAATATGTATGATGGGTATATGGGGATGGGACTATGGGATGGAGGATGTGTGATGGGTATATGGGCACTTGACTATGGGATGGCGAATATGTATGATAGGTATATCGGCATGGGACTATGGGATGGAGAATATGTATGATGGGTATATGGGCACTGGACTATGGGATGGAGGATATGTATGACGGGTATATGGGCACGGGACTATGGGATGGCGGATATGTATGATGGGTATATGGGCACTGGACTATGGGATGGTGGATATGTATATGGGCACGGGACTAAGGGATGGAGGATGTGTGATGGGTATATGGGCACTGGACTATGGGATGGAGGATATGTATGACGGGTATATGGGCACGGGACTATGGGATGGTGGATATGTATATGGGCACAGAACTATGGGATGGAGGATGTGTGACGGGTATATGGGCACTGGACTATGGGATGGAGCATATGTTTGACGGGTATATGGGCACGGGACTATAGGATGGCAGATGTGTATATGGGCACGGGACTATGGGATGGAGGATGTGTGATGGGTATATGGACACTGGACTATGGGATGGAGGATATGTATGACCGGTATATGGGCACGGGACTATGGGATGGCGGATATGTATATGGGCACGGGACTATGGGATGGAGGATGTGTGATGGGTATATGGACACTGGACAATGGGATGGAGGATATGTATGATGGGTATATGGGCATGGGACTATGAGATGGCAGATATGTATGATGGGTATATGGGCACGGGACTATGGGATGGAGGATATGTATGATTGGTATATGGGCATGGGACTATGAGATGAAGGATGTGTGATGGGTATATGGGCACTCGACTATGGGATGGCGAATATGTATGATAGGTATATCGGCATGGGACTATGGGATGGAGAATATGTATGATGGGTATATGGGCATGGGACTATGGGATGGAGAATATGTATGATGGGTATATGGGGATGGGACTATGGGATGGAGGATGTGTGATGGGTATATGGGCACTTGACTATGGGATGGCGAATATGTATGATAGGTATATCGGCATGGGACTATGGGATGGAGAATATGTATGATGGGTATATGGGCATGGGACTATGGGATGGAGAATATGTATGATGGGTATATGGGGATGGGACTATGGGATGGAGGATGTGTGATGGGTATATGGGCACTCGACTATGGGATGGAGGATATGTATGATGGGTGTATGGGCACGGGCCTATGGGATCGTGGATATGTATGATGGGTATATGGGCACGGGACTATGGGATGGAGGATAATTATAATTTTCTATAACTAACCACAGTTAGTTACTATGCTCGGGCAGCGCCGGGCTCTTCAGCTAGTATAATATATTGACTGAATGATATTCATCCTTTTATGTCTTTTTACTAAAAAAAACCAAACATATTTTATAGATAATGGGAACAAGGTTTAATATCTTTCTTATAATGATCTAATAAAGTTCAAGGAAAGTCAGTAAAAACACTATTCAATCTCAAAAGAACATTTTGCGATCTTTTTAAAGATAAATTGATTTCTGTTACACATATTCTGTACAAATATCTTTACAGAAATCTCATAACTTTATCATCACTTTTTCAAATAATGACATCAAATGATTAATATAGATGTAGCAATAGCCATCTTTGATAATATTTCGAAGGACAATCAAATAAACTCAGATATGAAAGAAAAAAATGGAAAAAAATCTTTATTTTACCAGTTTCAGATCTTGTTCTTACAATTTCTGTGAAGACTATTTTATGAATCAGTTATTATGATTATTATTAATGTATTTATATAGCACCATTGGTGCTGTACATGAGAAGGGGTCACGTACAAAATACAGATATAACTTGCAACAAATATACCAACAATGATAGATTGGCATAGAGGGAAGAGGACTCTGACCTTGCGGGCTTACATAGCTCTGGCAGTGTTAGGCTGTGTATCCACGTAAGCATTTTTTTCGCGTTTAAGCGTTTTTACCGGCAAAAATGCTTAAAAAATGCTTACAAGAAGCTTCCCATTCATTTTAATGAATTCTGCACTTTTTGTGCATATTGATGCGTTTTTTCCCGCAAAAAAAACGCATCTCGGTAAAAAGCGCAGCATGCTCATTAATGTCACGGAAAACTCCGCATTTCTAACTATATTGTATGAGACTGGGGATGCTCCGGAAAAAAACGCGTAAAAAAAGTGCAAAAAATGCTCAAAAAACACGCGGAAAACGCGCGGAAAAATGCGCGTTTCCAGGTAAGGAGTCCGATTTTTAGTCTTGAATTTTCTGCATACGTGGGTACATATCCTTAAGGTGGCATAGTGGTCATTGCAGGCTGTAAGTGTTCTCGAAGGGATGGGATTTCAAGTTCTGCTTGATAAAGACCTGTAATGGTTGAAATGTTGCATCTGGCAAAATAAAGAGGATTTTTCTACTTTCACACGGATATGATGCTGTTCTTCTCTCCTTTGTGGGATTTCAAGTTCTGTCTGAAGGATCTCAATGTGGTGGATAATCGGACTTGTTGGAGCACAGAATTTTAGAAGAAGGTGGCTATTTGGGAAAAGTCTTGGAGGCGATTTGGTGAGGAATGAATAGGTCTAGGGAAAGCCAGAGATTATGTGAGGGTAGATATTGGGAAATAAGTTTGGAGATAGGTGATGGATTTGTAGGTCAGTGTTAGCAGTTTGAACTGGATACAGTGAGGAATTGGGAGCCAATGAATATAAATTAGTAGATGGCATACCACTTACATTTTCATTAAATTCTCCACCATAAACCATGTGAGGACAAGAGCTGCTGTGTTTATTAAGCTGTTACATGTGGCATACAATTGCTCTTCATACTTGGAGAGTGCTCAGAATAGTTTCATCTTATGCACCACAAATATTAAAGTTTAAAGTTAAAATCAGACACAGAGAGAGCAGAAAGGAAAAACTGATTTTTCTGTATTATATGAAGAACGTTGATTATGATTTAATTTATCAAGCAGCTTTGTCTATGTTTTCACCTGCTGTCAACAAGGAATGTCATGTCATTTCCATGCCCTTTCTCAGTAGCTAATTCCATCTAAGCAAAGAAACTTAATTCCAGTCTTCCTCATACAATAATCTATTAACAGACCGTATGTCAGCTGATGTTAATAGTAGCATGCAACAGAAAATTAATAAACCACGTGTTGTACTATACTAAGCTACAGGAGTAAAATCCTCCCTTACTCCAAAACTTTACATTTAGTTGAGCTTTAAAGGAAAGTATCTTTGAATAGTAATATCCTGTTATACGAACATGTTTCCACTTAGGCCTTGTAGACTACATAAAACCTCCAAGTTGTATAGCATCTATAGTAATCTCTGGGACATTAATTATACAGTGTCCTTTTTAGGACAAGAAAAGATATCAAAATCAAACATCAGAATAATGTAATTTTGAGGTTAAATACCCTGCCTGAGAATACATTTTGATATCTGACTTTGATATCTGTGGCAACACATAATTTAATTTTACTTATCCAGATGCCTATTTTCAGTAGGCCAGTAGACATAGGCTATTGTCTGAATATTGACTATTGAATTTATGTTTTTCTTTGGTTGGTCAAGAAACATGGACTATTATCATATGATTCTGAGTGTTCTGAATTGATATTTGTGAAATTGTGAATGGCTGCTGTTTATTGTTTTTATCAGCTCCTATAGGTTTTTGACTACCAACATATAGAGCATGTGCAAATACAGTAGTTATTAAAGACACACCTTAACAATGAAAGCCACCCAAAGAAAAATAGATGCATATAGTCTCTTTAAAACATATTTCTTTAAACTTTATTTAAAATCTGAACAATTTAAGATACATATAAGTGCAACAGAGCAATGTAATGGAAGACCACATGTTGCATTTGCATAGTTATATCCAGTCAATATGGAATTATACAAAGTGTATAATAAAATGTAAATTTCTTAATAGATACAAACTTAACCTCCAGAGCTAGCTTGTAAATATTTGAGTAGTGCACTAGTACTGCCTTATTCAACACTGTTGGTACTGATTGCCATTAGTGATGAGCGAGTATACTCGGGTGGCCTCCAAGTATTTGGCGTGCTCGGAGATTTAGTTTTTGTCACCTCAGCTGCATGATTTACGACTGCTAGAAAGGCTGAATACTTGTGTGGAATGCCTGTTTGTTAGGGAATTCCCACATGTATTCAGCTTGTCTACAACTCGCAAATCATGCAGCTGAGATGATGAAAACTAAAACTCCGAACATGCCAAAATAATCTGAGATCACCCGAGCATGCTCGGGGAGACCCGAGCAATGATGCTACTTGCCCATCACTAAATACAATGAATTATAAACCATTAACAAGATAACTCACATATTTTTTCAGGTTGATGTGGAATGTGGTCCTAGTGTCTTGAGGTACATTTCACCCTTTGTTTCATCAGGGGCATAAGGTTATTGTCTGCAATCTTTGCAAGACAGGTATGCAGGGTCATTGAACAATCAATGTTTGCTAACATGTTGACTACGTATTGTACCAGGTCATGCAGTTTGTTGACCTGCAAAACAGAGGGGGACAAACTATGCAAATTGATTAAGTACTCAAACAATGAGATGAGCCCTTGCCACCTTCCCTCAATCCTGTGGAAAAATACCTGAAGAATAAGAGCTGTGAACTATAAAAAGGTAATCTGCCTCTGTATCAGGAGTGACTTGACACAACAACAGCCAGGACATCATGGCGGCATAAAGACAGTCTACATGACAAAGACGTTTGGAGAATCCTGGTTCGAACAATCAGGTCACCAGGTCACATACCTCAATGGACTGTCAGCTTCCTAAGCTTATCTTTAACTCTTCTCTGTGGGTGCCAGACAAAAGCAGTATCCCACTGGTGGGGATTGTTGGCCATGTATGCCCAAAAGTCATAGACGCTCTAATCCCGGTAAATCATCGGAAGGGTGATGCTTGGTAATTTGGGTATTTTTATGGGACTATTATATATGTTACTGTTTATTGGTGGTTCAGTGAAGTATTGCTATGCTATTTTACCCTCACCGTGTGCTGTCTGAGTAGTATTATGCCCACTGGAAAGGAGAGCAGGTGTTCAGGCGGATGAGCCCTGGTCCATGCGGTCTTGGGCTAGCGGACAAGAGCACCCACTGACACCCCCGTGTCTGCACGATATCTGACTTTGACAACCAATTTTGATATGTGACTTTGACATCTGTCTTTGACATCTGAATTTGATGTCTAAATTTGAGATCTAACACTGACATTTGACTGACATCTGAATCTGATATCTGAAATTGTCATCTGAGTTTGACATCTGAATCTGATATCTGACTTTGACATCTGACGTTGATATCTGATTTTCACATCTGGCTCTGATATCTGACAATGACATCAGACATTGAGATAAGAATTTGATAAATGACTTTTGATATTTGACTCCGACATCTTACTTTGATATCTGACTCTGACAGCTAACTTATTGTTTGTTTGTTATATATTACCAGCTAAATATCTAATCAAATAATTAATGAACTTATAGCTTAATGGTAAGGCTCTGCATCACACATAGTTTTGGTTTTAAAGGAATATAATAATAAAAAGTAACTGCTTACTACTGGCACTTGAACCCATTATGCTCTGTCTATAAGCCAACACACTTACCATTGAGCCATACACTCAGTTAAAGTGTGAGTAAAATTAACATAATGTGAAGAAAGTCAGTTATCAAAATCAAATATCATTTGAACTTCCCTTTGGGTAGGTCAGTGTGGAACTCCCAAATGAGTTTCAGACACATGTTTGTACTGGAAATCACATAACCAAAATGAAGGCTCATCTCTCATTGACTGAGTGTACATCTCAGTGGTAAGTGTGTTGGCTAACAGGCAGACAGTTTTGGTTTCAAGTCCTAGTAGTGGACAGGTTTTTTTCATTAGTATTATTATCCTTTCAAACCAAAAAATGTGTATGACAGTCAGGTGTCAGGGTTAGATGGCAAAGTAAGATAAGATTCAGATGTCAAATTCATGTCAAAATCACAAATTAAATTGACATATCAAAGTCAGATGTCAAAGTCAGATATCCGAGTCAGATGTCAAAATCAGATATCTAAGTCATATATCAAAGTCAGATCTCTGAGAGATATTTGTACTCTGAGAGTTTTTTGCAGATTTTTTGTGTCCTCCAAGTTTACTCTAAGTTGCTGCTCCTAGATCTCCCTGAAATACTCCATGTGTACAGAGCCAATTTCTGCTTCTAGAACTCACAAACTCTAAGAGCTTGTGCACAGTCTTTTTACAGTGTTTTTGAAGTGGAAAGTGGGCAAAACCTCCACATTTTTATGAATTTTGAGTTTTTGAGAAGGATTTGTAGTGTTTACGCTCAATTTCTGCTTGGCTTTTGCTCATTAAAAAAAATATGCAAATTAAGGGCATGCACACAGAGTTTTTTAAATAAGTTTTTGGAGCAGAAACTCTTCAAATCTTTATCGACACTTTAAAACTACTCAAAAACCTGGAGTTTCTCTTCAGTTTCTGCTTAAAAAACCTTCAAAGAACTCTGGGCTATTTTTTAAGCCATTATCAAATGTGTGCATAACTGATGCCAGTGCATTAGTTCTCTACAGCATCATGATAATAAAACCTCATCCACCAGGAAAAGTTTATTTAGAATGTAATTTTTATTTTCTGTACTTGGCTTTCAAGCCTGCCAGCAACATACAGGATGTTAATGGTTATCCTTGGCATGTAAATATAGGTGACATTTAAAAAAATGATTCTTGGGAAGGTAAATTCTCAACTTGTACACAATTCATAACAAAAAGACCAGGGCACAAGGAAAAATAGTAGAAGTAAAGACATTACCATAATGATAAAGGAAAAGACATCATTATTTTATGAAATCATCTATAATAGTAACGCAAACCTCTACATTTTAAAACTCTACTTATCATTTTTTGGACTTCAGACTTTTATAAGTTTGATCAATCATAAAGTCTAACCTTTTGTATAGTACAGTAATTTTAGCTTGTTCCACGTCCTTTCACAAAACTTGAGGAGTTATATGTCAGCCATACATTAACATTTACACAATTGTTTTGAATATTATTTCCCAGGTCATTAGAGATGGCATTTCTTTTTCTGGATCACTATAACCAGGTTGTATGTATTGGACATCTCATCTAGCTACTGACATTTTTTTACTGTGAATCTTAACACAGCTCACACGGTGTCCAATACATGCAGTGAAATATTTTATTCTGAGTTCCTCCAGTCTAGGTTAAGATATTTATTTTATTATTTTCCATCGGCCAATCCCCACCTAAAGGGAACCTGACAGGTGATGTGTGATGCCAAAACTGTTATACTGGTGAGTCCCTGGTGGCTTCTCCCCACCCACTAACAGCGACTGACAAGCATCTGCCTATACTGTATGTGTGTATATACTTACATGTACTTTATACTTACCGCTATCTGAGTTGTGGTGAAATCCATTGGATAACTCACATTTTATCTGTGTTTTTCATTGTATTTTTGTGTATGGTAGAAATCATGGTCTCTTTTATTGGAGTACCATCTGCTCTTCAGCAGACCCCATGCTGTATTGAAAATCCATCAGCACTCCCCAGTGTCTGGCCGCATTCTGTAAATGTCAGAGATTTACAGCAGCATTTAACAATTTATCAGATTCAGGCTATTAGAAGCAGATGATGGCTGAATAACACAGCCATCATCTGCAGGAAAAGACATCAAAGTCAGTGAGCTGAAATATGACTTACCTGTAGGGTTTAAGCAAAAAAGAGGCAGATTAAAAATTTTGGTGTAGAGAAGATACAGATTGTGAAGATTTCCTACAAACCAATAGGTAAGTAAACTTGTCCAATTTATCTTAACTGTGGGCAATCGTGGATTTGATTCTGCATTTAAAATTGTCCGTTCTAACAATATTTCCTAATTGTAGCACATCAGTAGATCTTCCTCTCTAGACAATAGATTATGTAGTAGCAATTAGGATGTTGCACACTATAACCCTATCGTTTAGGCAACATATACCTCCCTAGATACAAAAGTGCAAACTCTGAAGATAGAGAATCTTTATACTAAAATACATTAGCAAATAGATAGTGTATAGTTGAACCAACAGGATATAAATTACTCTTCAAAAATGCATGAAGGCATGTAGCTACTTGATTGCATTTTCTCCAAAATGTATCTGTCACAATAAGAAGCATTTTTGCAATCGTATATGGTGTGTTATACCATAGGAATAATTAAGGTAGGCATAAAATAGGTTAGTACTGTCAGAGCTGTCCCTAAACATCTTAAATAGAAATAGGGTTAACCTGCAGGTTAATAGTGTTAGGCCACATTCACTCATTCAGTATATGGTCAGTATTTTACCTCAGTATTTGTATGCCAAAACCAGGAGTGGGTGAAGAATACAGATGTGGTGATGTGTTTCTATTATAATTTTCCTCTGGTTGTTCCACTTCTGGTTTTGGCTTACAAATACTGAGGGAAAAAACTGACCAAATACTCAATGTGTGAACGTAGCCTTACAATGTTGCCTGGCTAGCCTGCTAAAATAACAACTAACAGGAGGAAATGAAAATAATTCCACCAGGGAGCTTTCTGTCATAGAGGTGTGCATGAAGAGGGTTTAGTCACCACTCACTATATTGTGAATGGTGGCTGTTGGCAAGGTCTGGAACTTTGATCGAAAGCTTATTTTGCATCGTTTCTGTGTAGAGCGAGCTGTCAAACGAAGGGCAAAGGCAAGCTTACAGCCACTGCTCACTATATATCTATGGTGACTGAAGCCACTTTGTGCACGACTCCTTGACTGAATGCTGGCAGCTCCCGAGAGGAAGTTCATTATCTCCTGGTAGCCTCGCTTTAGATAAGGCCACTGGACAACATTGAAGTGCCAATAATCTGCAGATTAACAGCATTTAGGAACACAACAGCTTCCCTTTAATGCTGTTTTATAAGCTTCAGTCCAATGCAATGCAGAAAAAAAATTATTACGATATTATTATTATTATTTATTTATATAGCACCATTGATTACATAGTTAGCGATGAGCGAATTTGTTCGGATTTTGGCCCCGAATCTGATTTTGACATATTCGGGCTACAGTATATTCTTATTGCACACATTATCATCACTGTCCCTGATGGGGCTCACAATCTAAATTCCCTATCAGTATGTCTTTGGAATGTGGGAGGAAACTGGAGTACCCGGAGGAAACCCACGCAAACACGGGGAGAACAGAATACAGAAAAAAATGTATGAAAAAGCCTTTGGGATTTGATTTGTCCCAGTAAAATCATAGTGATTGTGAAGAAACTGCTTATACATTGCAAACTGGAAAATAAGAGAATATATTGAAAAGTATTTGTCCAACTTAGCTGTCAGGGTTGATAAACTGTGAAAGGAAGTTGTATTAAGAAAGAGATCTACATGATTTATCCCAGCAGCCTCCCAAGATATTATAGAGATATTTAGATAAAGCATGAAGTGTAGAATAATCTTAGAAAAAAATGCGTAAAAATCCAGCAAGTGGTCTTTAATATCCATATTTTCATGTTAATTCATTAAAATCCAATATTTAGAAATCACAGAAGCATTTCTGACATGCATCCTTACTCATTGCATGAATGAAACAAACTATTCATGTCATATCAGATTATTGTTTCATGTGTTATGTATGTGTGTGTATTTGCATTTTTGTCATATCATTGGTATTGGAATCTCTTGCTGCTCCTAGTTAGTATCTCACCTATGTAGGGTCAACCATCTGGATAGGGTTACTTGGGAGTAGCTTTTCTCATATGAGTAGAGCAGGATATGACAAAAAGTTCCCAAGTTCAGTTTGTTTTATTCAGGCAATGAGTAAAGATGTATGTCAGAAACGTGTTTGCAATTTCAAATTCTTGGATTTTAATGGATGGACAATAAAATCTGGATTTTAAGGTCCCCTTGCTGGATTTTTTGCTCATTTTGTCCTGCTTGACTCTTTGCATACCAATGGATTTATCCATGCATCTGTGATTCCTCTGTTCCGTGGTGAACTGATTGGTTCTTTCTGTCTGATTGCTGACTTAGGCAAAGCTTACCATAGTTATAGAAGTGAGAGAGAATCTCTTTCTATGTTTAAAGAGTAGCTTGACATCTATGCTTCATTTTGGAATTGTCCTAATGAGAAGGACGCTTTATGAGTCCGTTTCTTGTGAACTAATTTCCATAGATCAGTAGTTTGCTAAATAACTGGTTTCCTCAAATCCAACTGAGCTGTTCCCCTGGTCACATGATCTCTGAGAATCCTCTGAGTTTTTGCAATGTCATATGAATTTCTCCCTGAGTTTCCAGCTCTGAAATCTGATTTAACATCACAGTCATGTGATTTTAATGTTGTGTGGTTGGGCGTGGGGTTCTATTCAGCAGAGTTCACTCTTGTGTGCATACAACTACACACTCAGCTCTCCCATCTCCCTACAAATATCCTCATCCAGAGCTCTTTGGTATTTGTGTTTAGACTACAGAGAATATACTGTATGTGTACACACACCCTGCTCTATATGTTGCGTAAGACATATACACCCTGCTGTATTCCCTTTATTGTTTGCATATATTCATATTTATCTAATTTCCCATCCATCCATCCATCCATTACAGGTGAACATTGTTCTTCAGTAAGGAGAAATAGAGGATACAAGTCAATGTCAGATCTGTTTTTCTGATGCTTTGTGTTACTTCTATGCACTGTATCAGTTATTTACCTGCAGCAATGTCTTGGATAGCACGTTATGTTGAGGGTATGTGTTAAGATGAGGGTTGAGTCGGAGGGGCTTGGGAATACCGGAAGGGATGTGCTATCTGCTACTTTGGAGGCAAGCACAAGGAATAATGGGAAATATGGTCAGAACAGAGCAGAGGATTCTGAAAAGGAAGTGATCACTTTAATTAACATAGATGATGACAGAGAACAGGAAGTGAAGCAAAATGATACAAAACAATATGAAAATGTTGAAGAAAAGTTATATGAGGATCCTTGAGGGATTTATCCTTTGGGATTCATGGCAAATGATCAACTAACTCAGGGTAGTGGAAAACCTCTTTAATGATAAGGAATTTTTTTTTCTTAACTTTCGTTTATTTTCTAAATGTTTTACATGTGTAGTCCTATCTCTGGCAATTATCAACTTTGTCAAGGATCCTCATTAGAGATAAGCAAATCTTTTATGGTCCGGATTGGCTATATGCTCCGAACTTCCCAATGTTTGCCTAACTTGTTCGCCAAACCTGGGTGTGTTTCATAGCCAGTTGCATCTTATAGTCTGAAAAATACAGTCTTTTTATTTTCAAAGAACTGACCTTTCTGTACGTGGTTGTACCACATGTCTATTTAAAAAAAATGTTATCTATATTTTTAGTGGGAGAAAAGGGAGTAGATTTTGACTTTTTTAAAATTGTTTTTCCATATTTTTTAAAACTTTTTCTTACTTTTTACTTTAGACCGCTTAGGTGACTTGAATCTGCAGATCATCTGATCGCTTCTACTATATACTGCAAAATCACAGGATTGCTGCATATAGGAAAAATAAAGGTATCCTTTGAAGCCCAACCACAGGTTGTGTTTCAAGGGAGCTCCATGATGACAGGCATGGAGATCTTCAACAGACCATTGGCAGTCATAGCAATGCATCACCGCCTCATGATCGTGTCACGGGGTGGCAATGGGCACATAAAATGATGTGCCTCCATTTTGTTAAGGTGTTATTGCCACTGTCAGAGCTTTTACAGTGAATTTAACAGGTAACACAGTCGCAGGTGGAGTGGAGCTGTTAGAAGTAAATCCTGGCTATTATACACACCATTACTTGTTGGGTATGGAGCAATGGAGCAAGCTCAGCATGTGGGCCTGCTCCATACATCTGAGACCGCCTTATGCTGTACATTGTAAGGCAGCACTCACTGAGTGCATTGGGGAACGCCCGCTTGGCAGCGCTATAACATACAGGATGACTCAATTTCCTTAAAAGTTCTCCTGGGTTTATTGCTCCATATCCCCAGCAGCACAAACACAGAGTAGTCAGCTTTTAGGTTCAGCAACATAAAATAATAATGTCCATAAACAGGGCTTTGCTCCCTCAAACCCTGTTCACGCACAGGCCGGGACAATGTCCATTAAACACTCAGTTCCATAGGACAGTACAGTCTCTTACTGACCGGGGTCAGTGCCACTCACGGTTGTCCGACCGTCCACTCTGGAGGAATCTCACAGATCTCATTCCTCTGGTTCAGGAAAGTCAGCACTGCTTCCCCAGGCTGTGTGATATACAGCAAGCAGGGTTGCCCTGGAGCCACACACAGGAGACCTTCTACCTCCCAGGTTACAGACATCTATGTAGTGTCCCACCTGGACACATGGAAGTCTGTTCACAATCCAGTCTCCCAACACTCTCTCATATGCTAAACACACTTTCATTATGTAGGCTGTAACCCCACCCCCAGGTGAGGTATGGATCACATGGCTGGTCATCTGGTCATGACCTCACGGCAGGTCCTGAACATACCTGCAGGTTCTGAATGAAAACAGGGGTACAGCCAGCACCCTCACGAAAAGGTGAGGTCATATGGGAAACCTGACCCTTCCATCTCTCATAGCTACCCACACCCAGGTGTTAGGTGTCAGATTCCTGCCCCTGCACAGGAGGAATCTCGAGCCTTGCCTTCTGCGGTCTCCCATTCAGTCCCAGCTGCAGGGGAGCCTGCTCAGCAAAGATGTCATTCCCAGCGTCTTGCTCAGGCTATTGCTGTCCGGTTGGTTGCTGCTGCCACCTCTGGGTCATCTTTGGTAATCCGCACAAGCCAGCAGCGAGCAGCTCCAGAGGCTAAGTTCTTTTTGCAGCCTTCTGAGCATGCCCATGGGACGACCTCTCATTGGAGGTCGGGGGTCATATGCTGAGGTCCTTCTCCAGCTTGGATTGAACCATCAGGAAGGTCCCGGAAGGACGCTGCTAAAAAAGGTTTGCATGTCCGCTCGGCCATGCACTAGTATAGTTTGTTTTTTGTAGTGGTATGTGTGATGATGGAATCTTGTAAAATGCTGACTGACTCATTATGAAACCCTTTCCCTCTGATACGTATGTTGTTAGGGTTTTAGAGTTCCAGTCAGCGCCGGGTAGTGGCACTGCCTAGTGCCGCAGTGCTCCCAGCTCCCCATCACATGCTAGCACCAGTGTGCGCCACACTACTTTATGCACTATGGTACCGCACGTTTAGCGACAGCAGCCTGAGCGGCGCCGTGCGTCACTAATGTGCTTTCCAGCCCAAAGCTTAGGCTGGTTAGTGGTGTCCGCCAGAGCTGCGCTATATATACCTCATGCGGTATTGAACTATCAGCTGTGCCCTGTGGCTGTTAACAGGGCACAGCGTTTAGTAAGGGTCTATCCCTGGGGTTGCCGTTGCAGCGCCAAGCACTGGTGGGTCTAGAGGGACTCTAACCCCGTGTCCTTGGGGCAGGGTCCTGTGAAGTGCACTAATAATAAAACACTCCAGGTTGCATCTCAGGGAACATCCATCCCTGAGCCATATATCGGCCATTCACAACAGTGCCAGTCACTGTTTCTGCATCACCACAGAGGGAATGCCTATATGCATGACCTGGGAGCCCACATAGCGCCCCCTAGCTGTAACAGGGGACACTGCATTACAACATGTACAGCCGATGTCGGTAAGTGGTTAGATGTTACATATGTCTATGTCAATAATTTATGCATACATCATTGTGTTAAAAGAAATTTAAAAACATATTTCCTTGGACTTCAATTATCACCTTTCCTCCAATCAATCAAACTGTATATAAGACAGTTTGAAGAGATTCTGAAAAAAAAGCATTAACACTATTAGAAGATGTTTTGAAACTTAAATTTGCTGATTTTTCCAAAAATATTTGATTTGAGACAAAAAAAATTGGTGCTAATCTCAATACTAGAAAAGTTTGCAATTGCTCGTAAGATATGCATAAGGGAGATGAGAGTACCAGTGAAAGGAGAAGGGGAAGGAGAAAGAGAAAAGGGAAGGAAAATGGAAAGGGGAAAGAGAAAAGTAAAGAGAACCCAGCTGACAATAAGAATTTACTCTGTACAGGCTGGAGAGAAATGATTCTGCAGATCATAAGAGATTAGACTCTATAGAAGTCAGAAATAGTAAAAAACAAAAGAGAAATAGAGAGAGAGAGACTACCCCACTGATAAGAGCTTATACTGTACAGAAGGGAAACACTAAAGGCCCTGTCACACATAAAGATGCCCCAGCGATCCCGACAATGATATGACCTTGTCAGAATAGCTGGTGCATCGCTACATGATTGCTGGTGAGCTGTCAAAGAGGCAGCTTCACCAGTGATCATCACCAGC
Source organism: Dendrobates tinctorius (assembly GCF_039654945.1). Lineage (NCBI taxonomy): Eukaryota > Metazoa > Chordata > Amphibia > Anura > Dendrobatidae > Dendrobates > Dendrobates tinctorius. The sequence continues at coordinate 51,278,624 of NW_027361728.1, read as the reverse complement.
GAAGATGCTGGTCTCTAAGGTAAATATCGGGTTACCAAGCAGCGCACGTCACTTAGTTACTCGGTGTGTACCTTAGAAACCTGTGTGCTCGCACCGGGAGCTGCCAGCACGCAGGTTTCTAAGGTACACATCGGGTAACTAAGTGATGCGCACCGCTTAGTAACCCAATATTTACCTTAGAGACCAGCTCCCAGCACCTACTTAGAGTGCTACGAGTCTCGCTGATCGTTGGCTCCCGCTGCCACACGCAGCATCGTCCTGGGCCATTTTTTCAATGTTGCTCTCCCACTGCGCACTGGCCAGTGGGAGAGCAACATTAAAAAAATGGCCCAGGACGATGCTGCATGATCAGCGATACCCGGCCGGGGCGCCAGTCGCTGATCCCCATCACACACAGCGATCTCGCTGGCGAGATCGCTGTGTGTGACGAGGCCTTTACCCATTAACTCTGGAGATGGAATACGACTCTGCCATGCAACCTGTGCTCCACTGGGAACTACTGATTTTGAATGGTAAAGGAACTGATCACCACTGTACAAGGTATAATAATCTGTAGGATGTCAAAGCTGTAAGACATTATGGGGAAGCCCACAAAGCAAACAAAATTGATGTTTGCTTCTTTTTTTTACGTACTAATCTCAGCATTTTTTAATTTGTGTGAAATCATGGAATTCAGTAAGTCTGACTTGAACTTGCTCCTCCATGGACCGACCTGCTCATTTCTAGCATCACTCCCTAATTTTAATTGGATCCAAGGACTTACTCATAGGAAATTTGAATTGTGAGCTCCAATGAGAGCAGTGTCGATAATGTAAAGTGCTGTCGAATATGATGGGACCCTGTAGGTAAGGAAAATAAATAAATCGTATGGCTGCTATTGTTCAACAAAATTGCTGACATAAATATGGATAGTATAGAGGATTAGTAAGATATATAAATTAATTTATGATGAGTTTTCAGACAAATATAAGAAATATATTTACAGAATATTTATTGGACATTCATTATCACCTTAATAAAGGACAATACAACGGATTGGTTTTTTTTTATCCAGGTTTATGAAAACCTTTTAATAATGCAATAGTATCTGTGGTAATAAAAGTAACAAGTCATTTTTAGCTTTCATATATTAATATTTAAAGGTCTGATAATTACACTTTTTAATTGCAGCTAACATGTACCATCAGGAATAATACCATGCTTGACCTGCTTTGTGAACAGGGCTAATTAATGTAAAACTGTTGGAAAATGCCTGAATGCCCTGAGCAAAACAAACATTAAAATGATATGTAACTTAATTTTTTTTATATAAATATATAGAACCATCTGCTTTATTAAAATTATTTCCATTAATATGAAATGTAGACATTAATTTAATTATTGGGCAATCTTAGTAAGGAATAAAATAGTGTCACTTGAACTCTGATACTGAATGTGAAAATGTTTTGACCTCATGTTGTAGCAGTTGGTTCATTAAATAATGGTGTGATTGATTTTGTTGTTACATTTGCATAATTATTCATTTATAAGTTCTAAATAAAGCAACATATTAAAATGCTATATATATTTAAAATCTGATAGAATAAAACAGAGCAAAAAAATTCCAAATAACGGCTATGCTTGAAAGTTTGTGAACCCTATTTTTTATATTTCTGCATAATTTAGCTTAAAACTACATCAGACTTTTACAGAAATCATATAGAGAGCAAAGAAAAGCATCAGAGAACCAAATTATAAAATGTAAACCTTTATTTAAAAACAACATAAAAACCTCATATGACTGAGGATGAAAGGCACTGACAGTAACTGGCCAGAATGTGGAACCACAGCCAAAACCTGGCAACAAGCAAAGGTAAACCGATTGTATATTGCTCAAGGAATTGTAAGAGCATGTGTAACAAATTGTTCCCATATGGAGTAAAGCAAATGCAAAGCAGAAACAAATATAGTAAGTGGTAAGGTCGAAATAAAGTTGAAAACAGTGTTAGGAAACCAAGAAGCAAAAAAAGGTATGTAATAAATGCCTGGTGTTACCTGGAGGTTGCTGTGTCACTGCACCAACGTGCGTTTTGCGAAGTGCCTTATTCCATGGAAGTCACTTTGCAGAAGTATGCAAGTATGGTTTTGGTATCATTCAAAATTCATGGTTTAATCAATTATGTCCCAAAGGAAGCAAAACAGACTCAAAACATGACACTGTCATCACTGTTGGTATGAGGTTCTCATGCTGTAATGCAAAACTTTTCTTTCTCCAAACATAATGCTTCTCATTTAAACTGAAAAGCTCTATTTTTGGTCGCATCCATCCAGAAAACTTTGTAGAAATAACCTTCTGAGTTGTCCAAATGATGTTGAGCAAATTGCAGGTGGGCAACAGTGTTCTTTTTGAAAATTAGTGACTTTCTCCTTATAATTCGGCCATGCACACCATTAATGTTTCGTATACTCTTTATGGTGTACTAATAAACATTATCATTTGCTGAAGTGAGATAGGCCTTTAATTGCTTAGTAACTACCTTAGGTCATTTGTAATCTCGTAAACAATTTTATGCCCTGATATTAAAGTAATTTTTAGTGTAATAATGGTTTTGAATTTCCATAAATTTGATATAATCTAATTTAACTGTTCATGGGCTCAGTCCAAGCCGTTTAGGGATGCTTCTGCAACCTTTTCAAGCCTGAAATGCTTAAGGATTTATCTGAGACTTTGCTTGTATTTCCCTTTGGGGCTTAAAAGCAGGCATAGACATATTCTCTAGAATATGTATTTTTGTAAAATTTGAAAAGAATGTATTTCCACTGAAATAAATTTGTTCATTTCTAGTTTTTTCATTTTTTTTTATTGATAAAACATTTATCTACTACAGTCTATACCCTTAAAATGGAAAAAACCTGTTTTGTTCACAAAAAAGTGCACAGCAACTGGATGCCAACCATACTGTAGTTGTGTGCTCTCTATTTTCACTGAGAATTACAAGAAGTTTAGTAAATCAATTTACCACAAGTCAAAAGTATTATATTGCGTCCAATTACCCTGAAAAAAGTGTACATTCTCTTTGAACATCTTTTTCAGTGTTTCAATGCTTACTTACAATCTCTATCATTAAGTTGTGATCTGTGACTATGCAGATTTAAAAAAAAAATTGCTGCTGCATTTTCTGCTCCTGCCTATTTAACAGTCTATAATAATCCATTCTATTTGGCTGTGCAAGACCCTGTGATGTAATAGTTTTAACGCCTTAGAGGGATCCTTCTCTGGCTGATGAAATCTTTTGAAGTTTAAAGTGGTGGAGACCATTTTTAAGTGATTTACATGGAGTGTAACACAAATTGTTTGCATTCGTTAGGATCATAATAATAATTAGACATGAGTAACTTTGCCTTTTTTCGGGTCGAGTTGGGTTTCACGAAACCCGACTTTCGCAAAAGTCGGGTCGAACAAAATGGGCCGATTATTGTGAAAAGTCGAAGTCCAACTGAAACCCAAAACCCAATGTAAGTCAATGGGGAAGAAAAGTCAGCAGTGAGAGGAGGACAGGAAACACACGTAGAGTGCCCATTTTAATGCCAAATACATCAATTCTTATTCCTTAAGCTTGTCAACCTTAATTTACTTTATAATAATAGTTAGGCATTGAAAACTGGGGGTTATTTGTCTAAAGTTGTGGGGGGGGTAGTGCTGGCTCCAGATTTTCGTGGGCCCAGGGCCAAAGAGTGTCACTGGGCTCCTTTAACACATGACACAATTCATGATCCTTTGATATGGCAAAGAAATAGCGGAACAGTACAATGAAAAATACTTCAATTCTTACATCACATGACTGATATCCATTTTAAATTCTCCAATAGCTCCAAAAACAGACAGTATATTCCTCCATACAGTATTATGGCCACTGCATAGTGCGCCATACAGAGTAATGAGGCCCATATATTTCTACATACAGACTCATTGGTCCCATATAATGTTCGATACAGTATATGATGAGCTCCACATAATGCTACAGTATATGTTGTTCACCATGGATGAAGCTCCAGTGTCTTATGGGCCCAAATAATGCTCCATATATAATGGGCCCCATTTCTAATGCTCCAGTGTATAATGGGCACTGTAAATGCTGCTCCAGTGACTGATGTCCACCTTTGGAATGCTCCAGTGTATCATGGGCCCCAGATATCGTGCTCCCCAAAAATTGCTCCCAACCTTTAAAACAATTAAATAAGTCTCCTCGCTAAGGAATCCTTGTACTCTGGACTCCTCGCCGTCCCCATCTTCCATCTCTCTGCACTTGGACTGTTTAGGCAGAGGGCGTACAGATGTGATGTCATCGCGCTCTGTGACCAGAATTTCACTGTCAGGAAAAGTGTTTGGTTTCCGGGGGCAGTATGGTTGCAAAGCTGAACCTTAAAGGAATGTCCAGAAAGGCACAACAAGGAGTGGAGCCTGCGGCTTAATTGGACTCAACTCGGTCAACCTCAACCATGCCATCCACAAAAAAGCTGCACAGATTGCAAGCTTAATTCCGTTAACGAACGAGACTCAGGCATGCCCCCGTGGTCCGCGTTCAGCTTACCAGAGGGACACGCAAGGCTCTGGCACACGAGATCGGCCAATAACAGGTCTGTCATGCCCTTACATGTCATGGGCTGCACGAGTGCTACAATGAAAGGACCAGCATGTATCACTTACAGGTGCGGATAACACGCTGAACCCTGTTAGTGATGGGGATCTGGGATTACAATTCTTCCCCGTGAAGCATTTCCCAGTAAGTGCAGGTCAACCATAATTCCGGAATTAGGCCTAAATGGCATTCCAAACCACAGGTGCTGTAGCTTGCTTAACAGCTGGGCTCCTCTGCTGAGAAGCACACAGTTCTTACATAGACAGGCGGCGTAGCTTGGTTCACGGGTGGCCAACTCTGCTGAGTAGCATACACAGTTACTAGGCCCAAAGTATTAAGTGGTGTAACTGCAGTCAAAAACTGGTTCTTTCATAAACAGGCAGCATAGCTCGGTTCACGGGTGGGCTCCTCTTCTGAGTAACAGACACAGTTACTAGGCCCAAAAGGTTTAGCTCCTTCACAGGTGTACTACATTGCTGGCTACCAGACACCGCTATGATGCCCTAAAACTGTCTATCATTGAAAACCATTATTAATGTGAAAAAAAGATAAGCTTTTGTTTAATGAAACGCTCTCGAACGGAAACTCGAACAGCCGAATTTTAATCAAAGTGTTGTAGTTTGACGAACGGATCTAACACCGCCCAAAACAGCTAGAATTTTAACTTGGCTAACAGTTCCACTCAAACACCACTCATCTGTAATCAGGAGGCAGACTCAGACGGTCTCAGGCACAGTATGGATTCGACAATATTGCAGAAAGTTGAGAAAGGGTACAGTATCTATATATAGCATAGTTTAAACATTTAAATCTCCATGTTTATTTCTGGAGTCCAACAAAGACACTCACAGCCTCAGTATGTATTAGACAACAATCTAAAAAGTAGAAAAAAGGAAATGTTTTTGAAGCGTACACCAATATGCACTGTTTGGGTATTTTAAAATCTTCATATATATTTCTGTCTCAGTAAGACAGTCCAGACTCTCCACAAAAGGAAACGAGATGGATAAAAGTACAGACATAAAGTCGAGTGATTGCAGAAATTTACGAATTACTAATCACGGGAAAAACTCCCGGGAGAATTCTCAGAGGCGATGCTGACCCTCAATTACTTTGTGTGTGGAGACAGAGAAAACAGTTCTTTGTGAATAAAGGGTTGCTGTATCGCAGTACCGTTGATCCCATCAACGTTACTCATCTCCATCAAATTTTGATCACAGGGAGAGATGTAGACATGGTCCTCACTGCCTATCATGATCTGTCAGGTAACTTTGGAGTGCAAAAGACAGAAGCCACAGGCTGTAGGCGATTCTATTGGATTGGCATGAGAGGGCATATTTAAAAATGTGGGCAGGAATGTCACACGTCTGTGAGTAGGAAAACTGCGAAAGCTGATGATAAACCACCACTGCATCTCATTGTGAGTCGACGTCCATATGAAATGGAAGCCATTGATCATCTGAAGCTAGAGCCTGGCCAGCAGGACAGGGCATAGCTATGTCTTAACCATCATCTATCAGTTCACCAAATTTGTAGTGGCAGTCCCAGGGAAGGATTTGATAGCCCAGAATACACAGCGGAGGAGCAGGGAGAGGTAAATATTGCAAATGCTGGGGCCCTGACCAAGGAAGGGGGGCCCACTTGTGGGCGTCAGTACTTGCACTGGGCCCCTCATAGTACGCCAGTGTGTCTGACGGCGGATGTGCACCCCCACCGTCAGAGACACTTGATTGCACTATGAGGGACCCTGTGCCAGTGGCGGCGCCCAAGAGTCGGCCCACCCACCTGTCCAGGGCAATGGCACTCGCATGGTTGCGTGCACTAGGTGGTGACCCCGGCCTTGGGGGGGAGGCAGCCCAGTTAGGGAGGTTTAAAAAAGGACTTATGTTGATGTTGGACATTCAGCAGCTGCAAATGGAGGAATTGGAGAAGTCCGAGGAAGAGGAGGACAAAAGCGAGCCATTTTTCTGGCAACCTATGTATCATCGGGGGAAGGTGGGACAAAATCCTTTGAAACCCATGCATGGTTCATTTTAATGAAGGTTAGATCATCAACATTTTGGGTTGACAGACGGGTCCTTTTTTCTGTCAGGATTGAGCCAGCAGCACTGAAGACTCTTTCCGATAGCGCACTAGCAGCAGGGCAAGCGAGCTCCTGCCAATTCAGGCCAGGCGTCCAGTTTAGAGGCCCAATATAAAAGGGGAATGACCTGTGAGGGAGAACATCGATATGGGACGAGAAGTAGTTTGTAACCATAGTTGACAAGTGGTGTCTCCTGTCACTTTCAATCGATGCAGTATTACCAGTTGTGTGAGCGGTACTTGAAAAATCAGTCCACAACATGGTCATGAAAGCCCTGTCTCCAACGCTACTTCTGATGTGTGCACCACGAACACCTCTTCCATGTTGTCCCCTATGGTTCGTTGGAGAACCGCCACCGCTGCTGTGTGCTGGGAATGCCTCAAACAAATGGTTTACCAGAGTTGCTTGTTTGATAGCCAATATTAGTTCAAGGTTCTCCTGTGGCATGATGTTTTGGAATTTGCCTTTATAGCATGGATCCAGGATGCTGGCCAACCAGTAGTCAACATCGTTCATCATTTTGGCAAGGCGGGGGTCCCTTTTTAGAATCTGCAAGGCATAATCTGACATGTGGGCCAATGTTCCAGGTGTCAATGATGCACTGCGAGTGCTGGGTGGAGGAGCACTTTCTGGCAAATCCACATCCCTCCAGCCACGCACAAACCCTGTACCTGACCTTGCCACGCCAACATTTTCTCTTGCCCCACGAGAAGCATCCTCCCCTAAATAATCATCCCCATCATCATCCTCCTCCTCCTCTTCCTCTTCTTCCTCCACCTCGTCCAGGAGAGGTCCCGGAGCAGACAATGGCTGACTGTCATCAAGGCTTCCCTCCTCCTCTTCCTCATCCTCCTCGGCTGCAGACGCCTGCTCCTTAATGTGCGTCAAAGTTTGCATGAGCAGATGCATAAGTGGGATGCTCATGCTAATGATGGCGTCGTCGGCGATTACCAGTCGTGTGCATTCCTCAAAACACTGAAGGACTTTACAGAGGTCTTTCAGCTTCGACCACTGCACACCCGACAACTCCATGTGTGCCTTCAAAGTGCCTGGCCATGTATCCTCCCACAAATGCATTACAGCCTGCCTCTGTTCGCACAGCCACTCAGTCATGTGCAGGGTGGAGTTCCACCTTGCTGCAATGTTGATAATTAGGCGGTGCTTGGGAAGTTGGAGCAATCGCTGCAGCTTCTGCATACGACTGGAGTGTACGGGCGACCGGAGTATGTGGGAGCACAGTCTTCGGACCTTCTGGAGCAGGCCTGTTAACTCCGGATAATTATTGAGGAAGCACTGCACCACTAGGTTCAAGGTGTGAGCCAGGCAAGGTATGTGTCAGAGTTTTGAAAGGGCTATGACTGCCGCAAAATTCCGGCCGTTATCACTAACTACATTGCCTGCCTCAAGATGTAGACTGCCCAGCCATGACTCAGTTTGTCACTGCAAGTAGTCGGCCAGTACTTCCGCGGTGTGTCTGTTGTCGCCGAAACACATCATCTTCAACACAGCTTGCTGACGCTTACCACTAGCTGTTCGATAGTGGGACATCTCATGTGCAACACTGGCAGCTGCGGATGGAGTGCTCGTGCGACTGCGCTCTGTGGATGAGCTTTCACTTCAGGAGGAGGAGTGTCGAACGCCTACAGCCAACTGTTTCCTATACCGTGGGCTAGGCAGCACTGTCCCACCGCCGCTGTCCCCTGTGGACCCTGCATCCACCACATTAACCCAGTGCACAGTGATGGACACGTAACAGCCGTGGCCATGCCTACTGGACCATGCATCTGTTGTGAGGTGCACTTTTCCACTCACTGATTGCTTGAGTGCATGGACATTGCGGTCTTTCACATGAAGGTGGGGGGCTGTGATGACTTTGCGAGAAAAGAAGTGCCGTCTAGGTAGGTCATAGCATGGTACTGCGTTGGCCATGAGTTCACGGAAAGCTTCGCTTTCAACCAACCGGTAGGGCATCATCTCTAACAAGATTAGTTTGGCAATGTGGGCGTTCAAACCCAGTGTACGCGGATGAGAGGATGGTCTGTGCCGGACTGCCGGGGGTCTGTGCGGACTGCCGGGGGTCTGTACGGGCCTGCCGGGGGTCTGTGCGGACTGCCGGGGATCTGTGCGGGCCTGCCGGGGATCTGTGCCGCCTGCCGGGGGGTCTGTGCGGACTGCCGGGGGTCTGTGCTGGCTGCCGGGGATCTGTACGGGTCTGCCGGGGGTCTGTGCCAGCTGCTGGGGGTCTGTGCGGACTGCCGGGGGTCTGTATGGGCCTGCCGGGGGTCTGTGCCGGCTGCCGGGGGTCTGTGCGGACTGCTGGGGGTCTGTGCGGGCCTGCCGGGGGTTGTGTGCAGGCATCGTCCGATGGGACTACAAGTCCCATCGGGCGATGCCTGCTGCAATGACAGTGATTGACACATTAGCCAATGATGGGACAGTAGTAGTCCCATCATCCGGCTAATGTGTTGAATGTAAAAAAAAAAAAATATTCATACTGCATACATACTACATACATACTACATATATACAACATTCATACAACATACATACAACATAAATACTACATACATACTTCATATATACTACATTCATACAACATACATACATACTACATACATACTTCATATACTGTATACTACAATCATACAACATACATACATATTACATACATACTTCATATATACTACATTAATTCAACATACATACCTACTACATACCTACTACATATATACTACATTCATACATCATACATACATACTACATACTACATACATGCTTCATATATACTACATTCATACAACATACATACATACTACATACATACTTCATATATACTACATTCATACACCATGCATACATACTACATACATACTACATATATACTACATTCATACAGCATACGTACATACTACATATATACTACATTCATACTACCTACATACAACATGCTACAGACATACTACATACATACTACATACATACAACATACATACTACATATGATACATTCATGCAATAAATACATATAGACATACAGTACATATAACATAGAGTTCATACTCACCATCACTTGACACTGGCTTCGGGGAACAAAGTGACATCTATAAAAAATATGAAAAAACAAACAAGCAATATACTCCCTGATCCTCAGAAATTCACGAGTGTCCCATGACGATCTCCCGTGGAGAACAGCAGCATCAGCTGATGCGACCATTCTCTGGGGGCCCCAGGAATCCAATGACAGGAGGTAGGTATCCTTCCGCACTGTATTCCTCCGCCACTGTAAGAAAATAGTCCCTAGTCTCACTTTTGGCATTGCTGTGTGAGAAAATTCCCACGCAGCTTTTGCCATAAAGTGAGACCAGTGAACCCTAGTAACCTCTCAGTGATCCAGTGCAGGAGATCATCGTGGGACACTCGTGGATTTCTGCAGATCAGGGAGTATATTGCTTGCTTGTTTTTTTCATATTTTTTATAGATGACACTGGCTTCGGGGAGCAAAGTGACAAGTGATGGTGAGTATGTACTCTATGTTATATGAACTGTATGTCTATAAGTATGTATTGTATGAATGTATGAATGTATTGTATGTAGTATGTATGTAGCATGTATGTAGTATGTATTTTGTATGTCTGTTGCATGTTGTATGTATGTTGTATGTAGTATGTACTATGTGTGTATGTATGTTGTATGAATGTAGTATATATGAAGTATTTATGTAGTATGTAGTATGTATGTATGTTGTATGAATGTAGTATATATGTAGTATGTATGTAGTATGCATGTATGTATGTTGTATAAATGTAGTATATATGTAGTATGTATGTAGTATGTAGTATGCATGTATGTATGTTGTATGAATGTAGTATATATGAAGTATGTATGTAGTATGTATGTATGTATGTATGTTGTATGAATGTAGTATATATGTAGTATGTATGTAGTATGCATGTATGTATGTTGTATAAATGTAGTATATATGTAGTATGTATGTAGTATGCATGTATGTGTGTTGTATGAATGTAGTATATATGAAGTATGTATGTAGTATGTATGTTGTATGAATGTAGTATATATGTAGTATGTACTATGTATGTATGTATGTTGTATGAATGTATTATGTATGTAGTATGTATGTATGTTGTATGAATTAAGTATATCTGTAGTATGTTTGTAGTATGTATGTATGTTGTATGAATGTAGTATATATGAAGTATGTATGTAGTATGTATCTTGTATGTATGTTGTATGAATGTTGTATATATGTAGTATGTCTGTAGTATGTATATATTTTTTTTACATTCAACACATTAGCCAGATGATGGGACTACTACTGTCCCATCATTGGCTAATGTGTCAATCACTGTCATTGTAGCAGGCATAGCTCGATGGGACTTGTAGTCCCATCGGAGGATGCCTGTACACACACAACCCCCGGCAGGCCCACACAGACCCCCGGTAGTCCGCACAGGCCCCTGGCAGCAGGCACAGACCCCCTGCAGGCCTGTACAGACCACCGGCAGTCCGCACAGACCACTGGCAGCCAGCACAGACCTCTGGCAGGCCCATACAGACCCCCGGCAGGCCCGCCCAGACCCCCGGCAGCCGGCACAGACCCCCGGCAGGCCCGTACAGACCCCCGGCAGGCCCGCACAGACCCCCGGCAGCCGTCACAGACCCCCGGCAGGCCCGTACAGACCACCGGCAGGCCCGCACAGACTCCCGGCAGTCCGCACAGACCCCCGGGAGCCAGCACTGACCCCTGGCAGACCCGTACAGACCCCCGGCAGGCCCGTACAGACCCCCGGCAGGTCCGCACAGACCACGCATCATGATGCGCACAGACCACACATCATGATGCGCACAGACCACGCATCATGATGACATCATTTCAGCAGCCAATCACAGCCACAACAGTGGCTCATTGCATTAAGGAAACTTCCAATTCCGGTATCCGATATTGTAAAAATATCGGTACTCGGTATCAGAATTCTGATACAGTGAATATCGGCCGATACCCGATATTTGCAGTATCGGAATGCTCAACACTAGTGCTAACCGGTGGCTTACAGGGGGGGAAATGATGTAGCGTTGCTGACTACCTTCATTCCGAGCAGTTGCACATATGGTACGTGAGGCTTGGTAGTCCGTCCACGCTTGCAAGTGCATGGTGGTTAAATGTCTAAGCATGCAACTGGTATTCAAATTTCTCAGATTTTTTCCTTGGCTAAAGGTCTTTGCACACTTCTTACAGATAACCTTTGCCTGATCATTAGGATTTTGTTCAAAAAAGAGCCACACTGCACTCTTCCTACTATGGAAGACATTTTGAGGCCTTGCACGCTGTGCTAATTTGACCGTCTGGCCTAGAGGTCCTGCAACTCTTTTGCTTTTTGTAACCCATTTTTGGACTGCTCTGGGCCTGCCAGATAACAGCTGTTGCGATGTCGATGCCTGCTGCGGATGCTCCTCCTCCTCTTCTGAGCTATTGGCAGCGTCACCCTCTTCCCCAATGGATGCCAATCTGGGTCAACAACTGGGTCATCCATCACCTCCTCTTCAATGTTATGTGCACCTTCCTCTGTGTCACCATGTAAGGTTGTATAGTATGCAGGAAGGGGCACCTGAGTTTCATCAGGGTCTGATTCTGGCTCAGTACACTGCGAGGACAAAGTAGTGCTCTGAGTGAATGTACCAGCAGAAAAATCTAGCAATGGCGTCTATCAGTGCACTCCATGTCAGATTCTTCTTGGACTGGGTAATTCACGATTTGACTTGATAATCCAGGCATTGTATGTGAAAAGAGCTCCATGGAGTAATCTGTAGTGTGGCCTGCCGCATCCTTTACTTTTGGTAGGGGTGAAGGACACAAGGAAAGGTGTGGTTCCTGACCATGAGCCTCCAATGACGACTCAGTGCTTTTATTTTTTGAAAGTTCAGAAGAGGAGGCGATATTATTATTATTATTATTATTTATTGTTATAGCGCCATTTATTCCATGGCGCTTTACATGTAGGGAGGGGTATACATAATAACAAGTACAATAATGTTGAACAATACAAGTCATAACTGGTACAGGAGGAGAGAGGACCCTGCCTGCGAAGGCTCACAATCTACAAGGGATGATAGAGCTGGAGGCTGTGTCAGCAATGTAAGCCAAAACTTGTTCCTGAAGCTCCTGCTTTCAAAGCGGTTTACTTACTCCCAGAAAAGGGAGCCTTCAAGGTCTTGTGGAGCCAGACGATGACGCAGGCTCATCACCTCCTGCATTAGGTGCTATTGTGCTTTTGCCACTACCAGCAGATCCACCACCACCACCAACGCCATCATTACCAGCTGGCAACCCCCGCCCACTTCCACGGCCTCTTCCAACACACTTCCTCATTTTGGGGAAAATGTACCCAAAATACCACCAGCAATATGGTACTGTAAAGCAAGGTACAAAGTGTATATAGTATTGGGGAGAATTTGAATCTCCCTACAGACTTGAGGACACTGAACTATTATCTCAGGCCCAGTGTAGATTACACCTCAATATAACAGGCTGAAATTGGATGGTGTATAAAATGTCTATATAGGACTGGGGAGAATTTGAATCTCCCTACAGACTTGAGGACACTGAACTATTATCTCAGGCCTAGTGTAGATTACACCTCAATATAACAGGCTGAAATTAGATGGTGTATAAAATGTCTGTATAGGACTGGGGAGAATTTGAATCTCCCTACAGACTTGAGGACACTGAACTATTATCTCAGGCCCAGTGTAGATTACACCTCAATATAACAGGCTGAAATTGGATGGTGTATAAAATGTCTATATAGGACTGGGGAGAATTTGAATCTCCCTACAGACTTGAGGACACTGAACTATTATCTCAGGCCCAGTGTAGATTACACCTCAATATAACAGGCTGAAATTGGATGGTGTATAAAATGTCTATATAGGACTGGGGAGAATTTGAATCTCCCTACAGACTTGAGGACACTGAACTATTATCTTAGGCCCAGTGTAGATCACACCTCAATATAACAGATGAAATTGGATGGTGTATAAAATGTCTATATAGGACTGGGGAGAATTTGAATCTCCCTACAGACTTGAGGACACTGAACTATTATCTCAGGCCTAGTGTAGATTACACCTCAATATAACAGGCTGAAATTAGATGGTGTATAAAATGTCTGTATAGGACTGGGGAGAATTTGAATCTCCCTACAGACTTGAGGACACTGAACTATTATCTCAGGCCCAGTGTAGATTACACCTCAATATAACAGGCTGGAATTGGATGGCGTATAAAATCTCTATATTGGACTGGGGAGAATTTGAATCTCCTTAGAGATTTTAGCAAGCTGACTATAATGCTCTCAGTCCCAAGTATGGCAGCAGGCAGCCTAATAAGCAGGACTGCTGCACACAAAAGTGTGGAAAAATGAACGCTTGGTAACTGGGCAAAAAAGCAGTTTGCACAGCAGTGTGAAAACAGCAATGCAGCTATCAGGGAGCCTTATAAGGCAGCCTAATAACCAACAGAGCTGAATGCACCAAAATATAGTCTCCCCTTGCACTGCACACTAACTGGTGTGTTGTACAGGCAAAATCGCTAGCAGCAGAAGCAGTTTTTTGTATCTTCTTCACTGCCTAATGCTCTCCCCACAGAATCAGCAGCAGCTCTCCCTATTCTAAGATCAGCAGAAGTAAGATGGCGGTCGGCGTGCACGCCCTTTTATAGCCCCTGTGACGCCACACAAAGCACGCCAATCACTTGCATGCCCTTCTCAAAGATGATGGTGACCGCTGCCTATGTCATCGCGTTGCCCACAGTGTGCGTCCTCCATCATAGGCTGAAAAAGGTCGCTGGAAGCATCTTTTGAAACGTGACTTTGGTGCCATGGTCGCCGACCTCTTGGCCGACCTCACGCTATGGTTGAGTTTCGTTTTATGAAACCCGACTTTTGCAAAAGTCGGCGACTTTTGAAATTGACCGACCTATTTCGCTCAACTCTAATAATAAGCTTTATTTATATAGCGCCAACATATTCCGCAGCACTGTACAGTTTAACAGTTTCAAAAGTCATAAGTAACAACTTTAGCAATACAATAATTAAAGCAAAACAAGACGACCCTGCTCGTGAGAGCTTACAATCTACAATTAGGTGGGGGAGATACAAAGTACAGGTGTGTATTTACAATGGTGTATTTACAATGATGGTACAGCCATCTTGAGGGAGTGAGGGATGGATGGAGATAGTGAATGGGCTACACACGCACACTTACACATAGAATGATTTTGATTAGTGAACTTGATAGGCCGCTCTGAACAAATGTGTTTTGAGGGAGCGCATAAAACTATGCAAATTGTGGATAGTCCTAATTTTTTGGGGCAGAGCATTCCAGAGGATTGGCGCAGGGCAGGAGAAGTCTTGGAGTCGGGAGTGGGAGGTACAGGAAATGAGGGAGGAGATGTAGGGGGGTGCTGCACTGTGGAGAGCTTTGTGGGTGAGAACAAGTACTTTGAATTGGATCCTATAATGAATGGTCAGCCAATGTAACGACTGGTAAAGAGCAGACGCGTCCGAGTACCGATTAGCCAGAGAGATGACCCTGGCTGCTGCATTAAGTATGGACTGGAGAGGGGATAGTCGAGTAATGGGGAGGCCAATTAGTAGAGCATTGCAGTAATCCAGGCGGGAGTGGATCAATGCTACAGTGAGGTTGTTTGTTGTTTCCATGGTGAGAAAAGGGCAGATTCTTGAGATGTTCTTTAGGTGTAAGCGGCAAGAGCGGGCAAGAGATTGTATATGGGATGTGAAGGAGAGATTGGTGTCAAATATAACACCCAAACAGTGCGCCTGCTGCTGGGGTGTTATTATAGTGCCACCCATGGAGAGGAAAATGTCAGATTTAGGGAGGTTAGTAGACGGCAGGAGCAGAAGAAGTTCAGTTTTGGAGAGGTTGAGTTTCAGATAGAGAGCGGACATGATGTTGGAGACTGCGGACAGTCACTGGCGTTCTGTAGTACAGCGGGGTAGAGTCAAGGAATGACTTGTATAGTTGTGTGTCATCAGCATAAAAATGACACACAAATTCTTAAACATTTCACAAAAATGTAATTTGCATTGAATATAATAACTTGTTCCTATTAATTATTCTTTAGTAAAATTCACATTTCTAAAATTTTTGGAGCCAGGGATAGTAACAGTAAATAGATTGATTTTAATTTAACAGTCTATTAATATAAATCTGAGCAAATAACAGACAGATTTGAAATCCCTTCCCTTCAGCAATAACAACTTGTAAAAGACAATTATTTCAGTAATTATGATGATGAGAAAATTGTATATCATAAAAAGTGCATTTGCCTTGTTTCTTCATTTTTCCTGTGATAATAGGTTATAGTAATTTCTAGATGGAGGCAGGATGCTATCGCATCAGAAGGGCAGTAATGTCACGATGGGGGCAAGCCTGGCAGCATTGAGAATCTCTTCCCCCATGTGCTCATCCACCTATCCACTCTCTATTTCCCATGTACTGACTTCTCGCATCTGTGCTCTCTTCTTTCACCTGTCTACCCCATGTGCTATCCCCTTGTCTACTGTCTCTCTCCTTCAATAAATCCGAAGGTAAAGCAAAAACATGTTTCTAAAAATAATATGTAAACTAATGATGATAAATAAAAGAATATATATAATACTGTAAAATAAAACAAATAAAATGAATAATGATGGACAAAATATGGTTTTACACCACAATGAACATAAGCATATAAAAGATACGATGTAATAAAAACCAAAATAATTGTTAAAAATATATAACTTTATTGAAGCAAAAAGTTTCTTTCATATATAAAAATTAATACAATAAATAACAAAGTTAGCCACAAAGTGGCGCTGCAAATAGTTATCAAGCACAAGTAAATAAGACTAGTAAATAACATGTGAAAGTGAAACCAATTCAAAAGCCATGATACTAAACTTGATTGGAAGTAAAAAAAAAAATGCTCAGTGCAAGTAGAAAAAATGTGCAATTCACATGAAGAATGTGCAAACACGCAAATAGTAAAATCTATACCTACAAAGTGCAATGTGCAGCAGCACCAAAGGGCAGGCTTGGCAGCATTGAGAATCTCTTCCCCCATGTGCTCACTCACCTATCCTCTCTCTCTTTCCCCATGTGCTGACTTCTCCCGTCTGTGCTCTCTTCTTTGACCTGTCTACCCCATGGGCTATCCCCCTTGTCTACTGTCTCTCTTCTTCCTGCGCTGTGTTCTCCCCTCATGTGCTGTCCCATTTGAGCTGTCTCCCCTTGTGCTCTGTCTCTCTCACCCCTGTGTCTGACCGTGCACAAAACATGCTACAGCTCCTGGACAGAGGAGGAAGCAAAAGACAATACTCACATTACAGCAAGAGATTGCAGAGGATACATTTTGTGAGGTAAAATATTGTTTAAAAACAGTCAGTAAAATATTTTACCTCACAAAATGAATCCTCTGTGATCCCCTGCTGTAATGTCAGTATTGTCTTTTGCTTCCTCCCCTGACCAGGAAATGTGGTATGCTCCGTACACGGTCAGACACAGACAATTTCTAAAATGAACTTTTGTTCATGAGAAATCCGTTTAATGTGATCGGCTTACTCTGCCTGTAGACATGTTGCGCATCTGCTGCCGGGATCAGCCGAATGACTCACTGCGCCTGCGCAGTGTGATGGTGTTCCACTGGTGGTACCATGCAAGAGGATGCATGAGTGTTTGAGTGTGTGAGAGTGTGAGTGTGTGTGAGTGTGAGAGTGTGTGTGTGAGTGTGAATGTGAGTGTGTGTGTGTGAGTGTATGAGTGTGAGTGTAAGAGTGTGAGAGTGTGAGTGTGTGAGTGTGAGTCTGAATGTGTGAGTGTGAATGTGAGTGTGTGTGAATGTGTGTGTGAATGTGAGTGTGAGAATGTGAGTGTAAGAGTGTGAGTCTGAGTGTGCAAATGTCAGTGTGATTGTGTGAGTGTATGAGTCTGAGTGTGAGTGTGAATGTGAATGTGTGAGTGTGATTGTGAGTGTGTGAGTGTGTAAGCGTGAGTATGAATGTGTGAGTGTGTGAGTGTGTGTGAGAGTGTGTGTGACTGTGAGTGTGTGTTTGTGTGTGTGGTGCATACGGTACATCGAGTGCGTGTTTTTGTGTGTGTGTGGTGCGACGGTGTTCCGCTGGTGGTACCGCACAATAGGTTGGTATCGGCAGCAGTTTCCATATTAAGACACCCATCACTTTGGTGTCCCAATATGGTGGTCGGTGAACTTCCTCTGCTTGGAATTCTGGGATACGGTGACATCTGGGCAGAATAGGAGATGAAAACATTACAAGGTAATTATATAAATAGATAAGGAATATGTCACCACATTTTACCTGTCTAAACTATTAATATAGGCATACAGATTATAGTGTGCTGTAAAAAGTTATACCTGTGTGTCTCACATCAGATGCCTTGTTGTTGAAAAATCATCTTTTGTCACTTTATGTAAATGACCTTTTCAGGCTCTGGGGCGGATGGCACCTGTAGATAACTCTGAATCCAGAGATTATGTTATATGGGGGGAATTACCAGTGTGATGAATAATGGCTGTTCTTTGTTTTCCTGATCTCACTGCAGAGCTATGTGTGATTATGCCAGATACATCTGCAGGTTCCTCTCAGCTTCAGCTTCCATCTCACAGGCAGACATGGTTGCAATATTGTTGCAATACAGCAGAGCTTAGAAAACGGCAAAAAATATGTTTGCAAGAAGATAAATTTCAATTCTCTTGTTCTGTGTTAGATACTTGTCTCACACTGGCTACTCCTCCTTCATGTAAAATAAGCTCTGGGGACAGAGTTATCTTCCAGGCACCATCTGCCCCATAGCCTGGAGGAGGTCATTTACATATATGAAAAATATGGATTTCCCTAGAATAATTCACCAGATCACACATAAAAAGAAATCATTATAATCAGCTTCCGATGACCTGCATGTCCATATAGGTGGCTTAGATCCCACTGACAGATTCCCTTAAAGTGATTACTTATGTGTGTCATGCAATATATCAATAAAACCTACAATGTCTCACACAAATAGGAAACCCTTCATGGTGGGCCATTTATTTGGATACATCTAAATAAAATGGGAATGGTTTGTGATATCAACTTCCTGTTTGTGGCAAATTAGTATATGAAAGAGGGGAAACATTTCAAGATGGGTGGTGACCATGGAGGCCATTTTGAAATTGGCCATTTTGGAGCCAACTTTATTTTTTCCAAAGGGAAGAGGGTCTTGTGACAGATCAAACTTATTGAGAATTTCACAAGAAAAACAATGGTGTGCTTGGTTTTAACATAACTTTATTTTATTCATGATTTTTTTACAAGTTTATGACCACTTATATAATGTGTTCAAAGTGCTGCCCATCGTATTGGATAGTCATTGAATGTGCCACAAACACGAAATTGATATCACCAACCATTTCCATTTTATTTAGGTGTAGCCATATAAATGGCCCACCCTGTTTATCAACATAAAAACAAAATACATCCGGCCCTTAAAACATGGCAAAATTCTCAATACATCAGAACAAATACAGTAACCAAATTTCTAAAATTAGAAGGGTTCAATTACAGACTTTCTGCACATAACTGCCTAATTCTTAGTTAAAATTTTGTGTTGTATTCTTCCACTATTCCGTACACCACTTTTCATAGGGACTAGTCACTGCTTTCTGATAACATCCCAAACAACATATATTCTGGAGATGCATTATGCAAATTCTTAAGGCATCGCAATTTGGCTCTTGTCAAAGTTGTTTAGATCTTTATGTTTGCCCATTTTGCCTGCTCCCAACACATCAACTGATTATTCACTTGCTACCTAAAATATTCTACCACCTGAAAGGTGCTGTTCTTACAAGATAATCAATAGTACTTACTTGACTTGTCAGTAGTTTTTTTTTAAGCTATGGCTGTTAATATTCAGTGTGCAGTTCCTGAAAATGATGTTTTAAGTGAACTAAAATTCAAATTTGGCTCAACAATGACTATCACTTCAAAATGGGCTATATAAACATGTTAAAATAGTAATTTAAAATAGACTGAATATGTTAAAATAGACTGAATTGTTTATTTAATGAGATCAATAATATTTCTTTATGAACTTTGTTTCACTGTAATTATAACATCACTACATCAACTTTTAATTAGTCACTAACAATTTTTTCTATGCGAGATTTCCAAGTTAGCCATATATGAGAAATAAAGCAATACAAAAAGGTCACAAGCTAATAGTAAAGATGCAATTAGAATGTATGCCAAAGAGGCCAAGGAAAATAATTAATTGTAAAACACAGCATTGTGAGGAATATGGAAATTAATGTTATATTAATAAAACACACGACTACTTTTAATTAAATTTATCAGTCTGGTCAAACAAATTGCATTTCCCTAGGGCACATACTATTTTCCAACAGTTTAAAACTAAATTTAGGTAATACTTTTCATTTTTCCCACTTAATTAGTCTTGAGTACAGCACAGTGAAATGTGTATTAAAATGTTTTCCTTTAGCAAAAAAATAGAATGTTAGAACTCATGTATTGTACAAGTTTGGCAGAAATACTTTTACCTTTCCATTCTTATATCATATGATGATAAATGCACATAGCAACCTTTCACATGAGGCAGTTGAGCACAAACAAAACCTAGAAAATGTAAAGTGACTATACTGTGAACCTGTACTTCTTAGCCTTACCCAAGGTCAGTTTTAAAGTCTGGAAAATGAGTTCCTTCCCATGGGAGTGTATCAGGATCTGGTTCAAAGAATTATACTCTGTAAACATTCACTGTCCTGGACCAACAGGAAATCTAACAATAATCTACTTAATAGCCTCAGTAGAATATAAGAGCTAGAGATGAGTGGATTCCTGTAAGATTGAATTGAGTCAAATTTCCTGAAATCCGTGGTTAGAAGTGAATTCGAACAGTCTGTGAATCAATATGCAAGGATAAGTAAAAAAGTGCTTCATTTCTCACAAAATGCATGCTCAGTTAGTGGGCTATTGCAGTCAAAGTACAGTAGAGCAGGCTTCCTCTTAATGTGCTGCAGAAATCCAATCATTTGATGCAGGGCTGTCAATCAGGGTGGCTAAAAGAACAGTACATGGGGGCTGGCCAATTAATGCCAGTTTATGTTTGCACTGTGTAGCTGTAGGAGCTCTCAGAAAACACATCTTAGTTACAGAAAAAGGCCTAATATGAGAGTTGCATACTTCTTTAGTTCTACTTCAGTTCTCATGCACCATATTGAAAATTGGAATGACAGTCTGACTTTGTTTATAGAAATCGAGATTCAAGTGATACACAGTTAACTGTTGTATGATTTTCATTATCAACACTGTGTGTGACTGTGAATTAATACATCTGTAATAAATGTTATGATGATGTAGCAACTCACTCTGGAAAATAGGTAAAACACTAAAAACTGCAATTGACCCTGTCCTGTACCGACAAGAGATCCTGACCCCGCAGTGCCTAATGTTTCCTGCATGAGCTCAGATATCCCTAACCATGGACTATACAATGGCAACTCGTACCTATGCTGCATGAAAGGCTGTCAAGCACTTCACATTCCTCTTAAAGAACCAGAAGGCAGAGCATAGTGTAAATTACCTAGAGAGGGGAAAGTGTGCTGAAATAGAAAGAGATTCCATAATGAGTAAAACAAATCACAAAATACAAAATAAAGGACTAAGTAGGTACTGTTAAAAAATATTCTGCCTATTTCCTAAAATGAAATAGAAGCTAGGTGCTGGGTAAAAAACATAAATAGCAAAGAGATAAACCCTAGCTGGTCTTTCATGGACTGGCTTAAACTACAGCAATATGGCTGCACATGCAAATTATGCTATCACAAGCAAGAAAAATCAGCATGGGAAAACTATATAAAGCTGTACCTAAAATATGATAGGGCAGACAAAATGAGTAAATGAAAATACCTCTTACCAAAAAAAACTGAATGAATGATAGCAGAAACTAAACTTCTGTGGATTAGAGAACAGAGAAGCCAACCACAAAGCACAGGCTCAAGGGTTCAAACCCAGATGCATGACAGTTTCAGGGGACACTGAACCCACTGAGATCCCAAACTGCTGATGTTGCAAACAAAACTTGTTCACTAGTTAATCTGCATGAAAATCTTTTGCATCAAAACAGGGATTATCCTTCTGACCGAAACCCATTCATTTATTATTATTAATTATTATTATTTATTATTATTATAGCACTATTTATTCTTGGTACTTTACATGTAAGGAGGGGTAAACATAATAAAAACAAGTATAGTAATCTTAAACAATATAAGTAAAGACTGGTACAGGAACAGGGAGGACCCTGCCCGTGAGGGCTCACAATCTACAATGGATGGCTGAGGATACAGTAGACGAGGGTAGAGCTGGTCATGCAGTGGTTTGATGGATCGGTGGTTACAGCCAGTTGTAGGCTTGTAGGAAGAGGTAAGTCTTCATGCTGTTTTTGAAGGTTTCCATGGTAGGCAAGAGTCTAATATGTTGTGGTAGAGAGTTCCAGAGTAGGAGTGATGCATGGGAGAAATCTTGAGTGCAATTGTAAGAAGAGGAGATAAAAGGAGAGTAGAGAAGGAGATCTTGTGAATATCAGAGGTTGCGTGCAGGTAAGTACCGGGAGACGATGTCACAGATGTATGGAGGACACAGGTTGTGGATGACTTTGTATACCATGGTTAGGGTTTTGAACTGGAGTCTTTGGGTAATGGGGAGCCAGTGCAGGGATTGACAGAGGGGAGAGGCCGGGGAATAGCGGGGGGACTGGTGAATTATTCGGCAGCAGAGTTTAGAATAGACTGGAGGGGTGTGAGAGTGTTAGAGGGGAGGCTACAGAGCAGAAGATGGCAGTAGTCAAGGCGGGAGATGATAAGGGCATGGACTAGTGTTTTTGCAGATTCTTGGTTGAGGAATGTACGGATGTGGGAAATATTTTTTAGTTGAATTCGGCAGGAAGTGGAGAGGGCTTGGATATGTGGTTTGAAGGAGAGATCAGTTGGACTGGGGAGAGTGAGCAGCCATTTACTTTAATGTATAGGTCCATTGGGGGTCGAGTGAGATGGGAGACAGATGATGAATTCTGTTTTGTCCATATTAAGTTTTAGAAATCTAGCAGAGAAGAAAGATGAAATAGCAGACAGACATTGTGGGATTCTGGTTAGTAGGGAGGTGATATTTGGTCCAGAGAGGTAGATCTGTGTGTCATCAGCATAGAGGTGATACTGAAAGTCATAAGATTCTATGAGCTGTCCAAAGCCGAAGGTGTAAATGGAGAAGAGCAGGGGCCCTAGGACTGAACATTGTGGGACTCTGACAGAGAGGGGGAGAGGTGAGGAGGTGTCCTGCAAGTGGGAGAAGCTAAATGTCTGGTCTGTTAAGTATGACAAGATCCAAGATAGGGCCAAATCTGTGATGCCAAGAGATGATAGGGTCTGTAGTAATAGGGAATAGTCCACTGTGTCAAAGGCAGAGGACAGGTCCAGAAGGAGGAGGACAGAGTAGTGTCGCTTGGCTTTGGCAGTTAAAAGCTCCCTGTAATAAGTTATTGCAGTCAATGTTTGACATGTCTCTAAACCAAAACTCATTCCACCTTATTCTCCTTAAACTCAACCTAAATAATGTACTGAGGGTTAGGCATCCCCTTAAATTTTTTAAGAAGAGAGAAATGGAAGGAATTATTAATCCTCTACACAACCAGGAGTTGGAGCTTGACCGTCAAAGAATTATTGATCTTAAATGGTCTTCTCATCATCCATACTATTTGCCTATTTGCATGGCGTCTACTTATCTTTTTTGTCAGAGTCAGGTTAGACTGCATCTTTTATTAATAGATGCTTTTTTGTATCATCATATTCTGTCTTATGTGACTGCTCTAAATGTGGTTGGTGTAAATAGCTGTTTTTCTAATAACAGCATTTCACCTTGCACTTTATTGTTATTATTACTTTATATGCTTCATTTTCTTGGTATTTTTCATCTTTATTCATATCACTATATCAGTGATTAACTTTTACTTGTATATTGTATGTTGCTTTTTGGATCAGAAAATCATTGAACTATTAGGCTCTCATGCATTGTGTTGTAAATATACATAGTCATAGAATCATATAGACCAAAGAACTTGCCAATATATAGGGACCATAGTCCCAAATCATATAGGGAACTCCCAAATAACTATATCCTACAAGATCATGGAGTCAACAAATCCCTAAGAAAATGAGTTACAAGAAGATATAAATCATGTTCCATAATTAGGTAAAAATTATGACCAAAATATCATAAAATACTAACAAGAACAATGAAGAATGAACAATTATAACTACATAAAGTAGTAGGTTATCGGTAAGGACACAAGGAGCAGAAAGAAAGAAGGACAGTGTTAGTGCATAATAAATGAGTATAGAGTCCAATTGGCAAATGATGAGCTGAGCTTACCTTAAGCAAAAGTTCAAGACTCATATATAATAGTGTCATTATGCCACCAGATGGCATTAGAATTCTAGAAAAGTTTCAATAGTATGCTCAAACTGCTGAGAGAAAGCACACATGTGCATTTTCCACAAAGGTAAATTTTAACCTGCTAGTAAGAGAATGGTCAGAAGAAATAAATGTAAGTACGTGGCTCACCCATATAAGAAACTGTCCTAATGTCAGTCTGTAGCCCTAATGTGTGCTTCTTTGGGGTCAGTGTGGAATCATCTGTGCAATTTAAATTTATATCTATCCACTCACAGGTGTATATAGTTCAGGCCACGATCAATCAGCTCTTGCGCAATTGGGTTATGACCGCCACCAAACATTCCATCAACATTGTCCTTCTCTATTTCTGCTCCCTGTGTCCTTACAAATGACCTACTTCTCATGTGACTATAATTGTTGACTCTGGATTGTTCTTGTTACTATTTTATTACTTTTTGGTAAATAATAAACTTGATGGAACGTGATTCATATCTTATTATGACTCATTTTCTTGGGGATTTGCTGACTCCATGATCTTGTAGGACATAAATATACATATCAACATATCAAGGCTATTTTTTGTGTTCTACCATTAGGAATGGTACTATTAGAAGATTTGACACCTTATATGTCTGTAGGCATTGTACTATAACAGCAAAAAAAATGTATGTGTATCATGGCATATAAGTAGGTTTCGGCATTTTACTTTGTTACAAGTATATCGTGGCACAACTGTGTTGGTGCACAAAAGAAGGTTCCCACACCAGAATAGATACCTAACACAAGGTACCATACAGATAGCAGGCACATAGCAGATGCAGGTCCACGCCATCCTTATTTTATTTGTGGTGCAGACACACATGCTCTGACAAGTCAGCTCACAGATCGCTATGCCATCCTTTAATGAGACACTGAGTGCAGGCATACAGAATGCGCATGTCCGCACCATCCCCATTACATATCACATACAGGAATGCACCTCATTCACCGCCCTGCTTCATAGGGCTTCTGAGCGATGACACGCTCTACCGCATCACTTCCTGTGATGCTGTCCAATCACCTCAGAGGATGGTCCCGCCCCCTGCCTTCTTATACAGTGCCATTACACACCACCTTGGCCTATCACACTAGCGGTAGATTCCGTGTACACTCTCTTTTTTTTTTTCCACTATTCTCCATTTGCTGTGGACACTGATCTAGCATCCCCTGTCTCTTAGGTCTGATTCATATATTCATAATTTGTATTACTATATATTTTTTATTATATTTGTTTATTCAAGTGGGACACATCAAGGATTTACCCACACATTTCTTACACTCAGGCCTCTAGGCCTCGTAATCCAGTGTGGATGGCACATTACTTACTCATCACTCCCATTATTACAGTGGCTCCCTATCTTAGTGAGTATATGTTGGTTTTCTTTTGTATGAGCCTCATCCATAATCTCAGATATGATGACTAGTGTTGAGCGATATCGTTCGATACCCAAAAATATCGTATCAGATGGTATCGCCCGATATGAAAAAAATATCAGGTATCGCCGATTCCGATACCGGAAGTCCCATTCAAGTCAATGGGACTTCCGGTATCGGAATTAAAAAAAGGCCTTTATTTCCTTGTTGGCTAATTCTACATAATTGAAAACAAATAAGAATCATGTCGAATGTATTGTGGGAGGTGGAGGAGACATTAAAAGCATAGTGGTTTATTCAAATCACATGGCATAGCATTAATTCCAATTTTTTTTTTCCAGACGTTCGGAGTTAAAAAGATATTGACTATGTTAACTTTTTTATATTTAGTCAGATATGTATGTTTCGCAACTTCCATGCTCTTCACCTTCTTTTGTACTTCTCCCACACTTTCTCCTTCATGATCCGCAGCAGTAGCATTTTTTTCATCAACTTTTTCTTCACCTTATTCATCTTCTTCTTCACCTTCTTCCCATTAATTTTTTTTTCCATTCTTCATATTCTTCTTATTCAGCTATTATTAATTTTCATATGCTATTTCTTCATCTTCTTCCTATTCTTCTTTTTCTTCATTTTCTTATGGTGACAGGCATTCCTGTAGTACTTATCTATAAAAGTTATAAGATTACACCTTACGTTCTGCCTGTCACAAAAGATTTACAACAGGATTTGTCCGCGTTCAGTTTGGCCTGCAGCAGCAGGCATTTTCCAGGGGCACCACGAGGAGGAATGGACTCACCCCCATTTACTGCTTAGTCTTCTTCTGCTTATAATTTTGATTTCTTCTATGCTGATTTTTTGTCTTATGCTTAATGTTCTTCTGCTTTCTGTTCTTCTGCTTTTGCTTCTTCTGCTTCTTGTTCTTCTGTCTTTTGTTCTGTATCTTGGTGGTTGTCTTCATGTTCTTTGTCCTCTTGGTCTTATTATTTAGGGTCATATTTCTGGTCTTCTTTGGTGTGGTCTTCAGGGTCGTCATCATCAGGGTCATCGTCATGGAGATCAATAAGGATTACCAAAGACAATTTCAAAAAGCTTGATCTTGGAAATGTAGCAGAAGGTACAAGAAGGCTGAGAAACTGGCGAGAACCAGCAGACAGTGCTGGAACCCGGATGGGTAGCAGAAGGAACAAGAGCCAATGGCACTACCGAGGACCAACTGACGGTGCTGGACAACGGTTACTAAGCAGAAGGTACCTGTGCTAAAAAGCACTACCAAGGATCAGCTGACGGTGCTGAACCTCGGATACCGAGATGGAGGCACCTAGGGCAAAGGCTGTGGCGAGAACCAGCAGACAGTGCTGGCACCCGGATGGGTAGCAGAAGGAACAAGAGCCAATGGCACTACCAAGGACCAACTGACGGTGCTGGACAACGGTTACTAAGCAGAAGGTACCTGTGCTAAAAAGCACTACCAAGGACCAGCTGACGGTGCTGGACCTCGGATACCGAGATGGAGGCACCTAGGCCAAAGGCTGTGGCGAGAACCAGCAGACAGTGCTGGCACCCGGATGGGTAGCAGAAGGAACAAGAGCCAATGGCACTACCGAGGACCAACTGACGGTGCTGGACCACGGTTACTAAGCAGAAGGTACCTGTGCTAAAAAGCACTACCAAGGACCAGCTGACGGTGCTGGACCTCGGATACCGAGATGGAGGCACCTAGGCCAAAGGCTCTGGCGAGAATCAGCAGACAGTGCTGGAACCCGGGTGGGTAGCAGAAGGTACCCATTCAAAGCAAAGTAGCCAGGCCGCAAGCCGGCCGCAGTTACCGAAACCCACAGTCCTACAGGGGGTCCATGTCCCATTGGCACTACGGATCCAGCCTTCAGTGCCAGTTCCCGCAGCCCACATAGGAGTCACCTAAACTGCAGGCACCGTAGAGTCGGCTAACCCGGCCTCAAGACGACAGGACAACGTATTGGTGGCATAGTAACCTTGACACTACCCGGAAACAGCAGGCGTGCTGGAACCAGGCTGGGCAACAGGGAGTCCCCGTGCCAAAGACACTGCCGAGAGCCAGCTGACGGTGCTGGAACCCAGATGGGTAGCAAAAGCTACAAGAGCCAATGGCACTACCGAGGAACAGCTGACGGTGCTGGACCACGGTTACTAGGCAGGAGGTACCTGTGCTAGAAAGCACTACCAAGGACCAGCTGACGGTGCTGGACCTCGGATACCGAGATGGAGGCACCTAGGCCAAAGGCTCTGGCGAGAACCAGCAGACAGTGCTGGAACCCGGGAGGGTAGCAGAAGGTACCCATTCAAAGCAAAGTAGCCAGGCCGCAAGCCGGCCGCAGTTACCGAAACCCACAGTCCTACAGGGGGTCCATGTCCCATTGGCACTACGGATCCAGCCTTCAGTGCCAGTTCCTGCAGCCCACATAGGAATCACCTAAACTGCAGGCACCGTAGAGTCGGCTAACCCGGCCGCAAGACGACAGGACAACGGATTGGTGGCATAGTGACCTTGACACTATCCGGAAACTGCAGGCGTGCTGGAACCAGGCTGGGCAACAGGGAGTCCCCGTGCCAAAGATACTGCCGAGAACCAGCTGACAGGGCTGGAACCCAGATGGGTAGCAAAAGCTACAAGAGCCAATGGCACTACCGAGGAACAGCTGACGGTGCTGGACCACGGTTACTAGGCAGGGGGTACCTGTGCTAGAAAGCACTACCAAGGACCAGCTGACGGTGCTGGACCTCGGATACCGAGATGGAGGCACCTAGGCCAAAGGCTCTGGCGAGAACCAGCAGACAGTGCTGGAACCCGGGTGGGTAGCTGAAGGTACCCATTCAAAGCAAAGTAGCCAGGCCGCAAGCCGGCCGCAGTTACCGAAACCCACAGTCCTACAGGGGGTCCATGTCCCATTGGCACTACGGATCCAGCCTTCAGTGCCAGTTCCCGCAGCCCACATAGGAGTCACCTAAACTGCAGGCACCGTAGAGTCGGCTAACCCGGCCGCAAGACGACAGGACAACGGATTGGTGGCATAGTGACCTTGACACTACCCGGAAGCAGCAGGCGTGCTGGAACCAGGCTGGGCAACAGGGAGTCCCCGTGCCAAAGACACTGCCGAGAACCAGCTGACGGTGCTGGAACCCAGATGGGTAGCAAAAGCTACAAGAGCCAATGGCACTACCGAGGAACAGCTGACGGTGCTGGACCACGGTTACTAGGCAGGAGGTACCTGTGCTAGAAAGCACTACCAAGGACCAGCTGACGGTGCTAGACCTCGGATACCGAGATGGAGGCACCTAGGCCAAAGGCTCTGGCGAGAACCCACAGACAGTGCTGGAACCCGGGTGGGTAGCAGAAGGTACCCATTCAAAGCAAAGTAGCCAGGCCGCAAGCCGGCCGCAGTTACCGAAACCCACAGTCCTACAGGGGGTCCATGTCCCATTGGCACTACGGATCCAGCCTTCAGTGCCAGTTCCCGCAGCCCACATAGGAGTCACCTAAACTGCAGGCACCGTAGAGTCGGCTAACCCGGCCGCAAGACGACAGGACAACGGATTGGTGGCATAGTGACCTTGACACTATCCGGAAACAGCAGGCGTGCTGGAACCAGGCTGGGCAACAGGGAGTCCCCGTGCCAAAGACACTGCCGAGCACCAACTGGCGTTGTTGGAGCCCAGGGACAATCATGGAGCAGGCCGAGGCCTACTAGGAGCCAGGTGTAAAGCTGAGGTATTTTGACTTTGGAGGGAGCAGGACACTTTGCCCTCCACACAGCAGGGGATCAGCTGACGTTACTGACCCCCACTTTCACATGAACGAGTGTGTTTTTCTGTGTGGACAGCACTTCTGAGCACCAACTAGCGTTGTTGGAGCCCAGGGAGAACCAGGGTGCAGGCCGAGGCCTACTTGGTGGCAGTTTTACATTGTTTGTAGGCTACAACAGGCTGTCAACGTGCTCCAATTAGGCATCTGTCTCCACTCTGTTTCCAGGATTTCACGTGACCAACAACACCGCCAGTTTATGCGTACAGCAGCCATCTGCCCAATCCACACGTGTTGCTGTGTTACTGGGATTCTGTAATGTCAGCAGATCCCCTGATGTGTGTCTGCCACTGTCTCCTGCTCTGTCCACATTCCCACCGCTTGCAGTGGGAAGGTGGACAGTGCAGGAGACAGTGGTGGACACATATTGGGGGATCTGCTGATGTTACAGAACCCCAGTAACACAGGAACACGTGTGGAATGCGTGGACGGCATCTGTGAGCAGGAACTGGCGGTGTTGGAGGTCAGGGGAAATACTAGAGACAGAGTGGAGACAGAGGCCAAATCAGAGAATGTTTAAATCTGAAGTAGTTACAATTTGGAGGCAGCAGCAGTTTGCCCTCCACACAGCAGGGGATCAGCTGACGTTACTGAACCCCACTTTCACATGAACGAGTGTGTTTTTCTGTGTGGACAGCACTTCCGAGCACCAACTAGCGTTGTTGGAACCCAGGGACAATCATGGTGCAGGCCGAGGCCTACTAGGAGCCAGGTGTAAAGCTGAGGTATTTTGACTTTGGAGTGAGCAGGACACTTTGCCCTCCACACAGCAGCGTATCAGCTGACGTTACTGACCCCCACTTTCACATGAACGAGTGTGTTTTTCTGTGTGGGCAGCACTTCTGAGCACCAACTAGCGTTGTTGGAGCACAGGGAGAACCAGGGTGCAGGCCGAGGCCTACTTGGTGGCAGTTTTACATTGTTTGTAGGCTACAACAGACTGTCAACGTGCTCCAATTAGGCATCTGTCTCCACTCTGTTTCCAGGATTTCACGTGACTACCAAAACCGCCAGTTTATGCGTACAGTAGCCGTCTGCCCAATCCACACGTGTTCCTGTGTTACTGGTGTTCTGTAATGTCAGCAGATCCCCTGATGTTTGTCTGCCAATGTCTCCTGCTCTGTCCACATTCCCACCACTTGCAGTGGGAAGGTAGACAGCGCAGGAGACAGTGGCGGACACACATTGGGGGATCTGCTGACGTAACAGAACCCCAGTAACACAGGAACACGTGTGGAATGCGTGGACAGCAACTGTGAGCAGGAACTGGCGGTGTTGGAGGTCAGGGGAAATACTAAAGACAGAATGGAGACAGAGGCCAAATCAGAGAATGTTTAAATCTGAAGTAGTTACAATTTGGAGGCAGCAGCAGTTTGCCCTCCACACAGCAGGGGATCAGCTGACATTACTGAACCCCACTTTCACATGAACGAGTGTGTTTTTCTGTGTGGACAGCACTTCCGAGCACCAACTGGCGGTGTTGGAGCCCAGGGACAATCATGGAGCAGGCCAAGGCCTACTAGGAGCCAGGTGTAAAGCAGAGGTATTTTGACTTTGGAGGGAGCAGGACACTTTGCCCTCCACACAGCAGGGGATCAGCTGACGTTACTGACCCCCACTTTCACATGACCGAGTGCGTTTTTATGTGTGGACAGCACTTCCGAGCACCAACTAGCGTTGTTGGAACCCAGGGACAATCATGGTGCAGGCCGAGGCCTACTTGGTGGCAGTTTTACATTGTTTGTAGGCTACAACAGACTGTCAACGTGCTCCAATTAGGCATCTGTCTCCACTCTGTTTCCAGGATTTCACGTGACTACCAACACCGCCAGTTTATGCGTACAGTAGCCGTCTGCCCAATCCACACGTGTTCCTGTGTTACTGGTGTTCTGTAATGTCAGCAGATCCCCTGATGTTTGTCTGCCAATGTCTCCTGCTCTGTCCACATTCCCACCACTTGCAGTGGGAAGGTGGACAGCACAGGAGACAGTGGCGGACACACATTGGGGGATCTGCTGACGTAACAGAACCCCAGTAACACAGGAACACGTGTGGAATGCGTGGACGGCAACTGTGAGCAGGAACTGGCGGTGTTGGAGGTCAGGGGAAATACTAGAGACAGAGTGGAGACAGAGGCCAAATCAGAGAATGTTTAAATCTGAAGTAGCTAAAATTTAGAGGCAGCAGCAGTTTGCCCGCCACACAGCAGGGGATCAGCTGACGTTACCGAACCCCACTTTCACATGAACGAGTGTGTTTTTCTGTGTGGACAGCACTTCCGAGCACCAACTGGCGTTGTCGGAGCCCAGGGAAAATGAGGTAGTAGGCCAAGGCCTACTTGGAGCCAGGTGTAAATCTGAGGTTGTTTGACTGTGGAGGGAGCAGGACACTTTGCCATACACACAGCAGGGGATCAGCTGACGTTACTGAACCCCACTTACACATGAGCGAGTGTTTTGTCTGTGCGGACAGCACTTCCGAGCACCAACTGGCGTTGTCGGAGCCCAGGGAAAATGAGGTAGTAGGCCAAGGCCTACTTGGAGCCAGGTGTAAATCTGAGGTTGTTTGACTGTGGAGGGAGCAGGACACTTTGCCATACACACAGCAGGGGATCAGCTGACGTTACCGAACCCCACTTACACATGAGCGAGTGTTTTGTCTGTGCGGACAGCACTTCTGAGCACCAACTGGCGGTGTCGGAGCCCAGGGAAAATCAGGTAGTAGGCCGAGGCCTACTTGGTGGCAGTTTGCGATTGTTTCTAGACTACTACTAACTGTCAACGTGCTCCAATTAGGCCTCTGTCTTCACTCTGTTTCGAGTATTTCCGCTGGCTTCCAACCACGCCAGTTGCTGCTCTGAAATGCCGTCTGCACAACCCACACTTGTTCCTGTGTTACTGGGGTTCTGTAACAGCAGCTTCTCCCTAGAGGTGAGTCAGGCAATGTCTCCTGCTCTGTCCACATTTCCACTACAAGTAGTGGGAATGTAGACAAAGCAGGAGACATTGCCGTGCTCAACTCTGGAGATGAGCAGATGTTACAGGACCCAGGTACCACAGGAACAAGTGTGGATTGTGCAGACGTCACTTGAGAGCAGAAACAGGCGGTGTTGTAGGCCGGAGGAAATACTCAAAACAGAGTGGAGACAGAGGGCAAATCAGAGAACATATTAAATCAGAGGTAGTCAGAAGTTGTAGGCAGCAGGAGAGTTTGCCGTACACACAGCAGGGGATCAGCTGACATTACCGAACCCCACTTACACATGGGCGAGTGTTTTTTCTGTGCGGACAGCACTTCCAAGCACCAACTGGCGTTGTCGGAGCCCAGGGAAAATGAGGTAGTAGGCCGAGGCCTACTTGGAGCCAGGTGTAAATCTGAGGTTGTTTGACTGTGGAGGGAGCAGGACACTATGCCATACACACAGCAGGGGATCAGCTGACGTTACCGAACCCCACTTACACATGAGCGAGTGTTTTTTCTGTGCGGACAGCACTTCTGAGCACCAACTGGCGGTGTCGGAGCCCAGGGAAAATCAGGTAGTAAGCCGAGGCCTACTTAGTCGCAGTTTGCGATTGTTTCTAGACTACTACTAACTGTCAACGTACTCCAATTAGGCCTCTGTCTTCACTCTGTTTCGAGTATTTCCTCTGGCTTCCAACCACGCCAGTTGCTGCTCTGAAATGCCGTCTGCACAACCCACACTTGTTCCTGTGTTACTGGGGTTCTGTAACAGCAGCTTCACCCTAGAGGTGAGTCAGGCAATGTCTCCTGCTCTGTCCACATTTCCACTACAAGTAGTGGGAATGTAGACAAAGCAGGAGACATTGCCGTGCTCAACTCTGGAGATGAGCAGATGTTACAGGACCCAGGTACCACAGGAACAAGTGTGGATTGTGCAGACGTCACTTGAGAGCAGAAACAGGCGGTGTTGTAGGCCGGAGGAAATACTCAAAACAGAGTGGAGACAGAGGGCAAATCAGAGAACATATTAAATCAGAGGTAGTCAGAAGTTGTAGGCAGCAGGAGAGTTTGCCGTACACACAGCAGGGGATCAGCTGACGTTACCGAACCCCACTTACACATGAGCGAGTGTTTTGTCTGTGCGGACAGCACTTCCAAGCACCAACTGGCGTTGTCGGAGCCCAGGGAAAATGAGGTAGTAGGCCGAGGCCTACTTGGAGCCAGGTGTAAATCTGAGGTTGTTTGACTGTGGAGGGAGCAGGACACTTTGCCATACACACAGCAGGGGATCAGCTGACGTTACCGAACCCCACTTACATATGAGCGAGTGTTTTGTCTGTGCGGACAGCACTTCCGAGCACCCACTGGCGTTGTCGGAGCCCAGGGAAAATGAGGTAGTAGGCCGAGGCCTACTTGGAGCCAGGTGTAAATCTGAGGTTGTTTGACTGTGGAGGGAGCAGGACACTTTGCCATACACACAGCAGGGGATCAGCTGACGTTACCGAACCCCACTTACACATGAGCGAGTGTTTTCTCTGTGCGGACAGCACTTCCGAGCACCAACTGGCGTTGTCGGAGCCCAGGGAAAATGAGGTAGTAGACCGAGGCCTACTTGGAGCCAGGTGTAAATCTGAGGTTGTTTGACTGTGGAGGGAGCAGGACACTTTGCCATACACACAGCAGGGGATCAGCTGACGTTACCGAACCCCACTTACACATGAGCGAGTGTTTTGTCTGTGCGGACAGCACTTCTGAGCACCAACTGGCGGTGTCGGAGCCCAGGGAAAATCAGGTAGTAGGCCGAGTCCTACTTGGTGGCAGTTTGCGATTGTTTCTAGACTACTACTAACTGTCAACGTACTCCAATTAGGCCTCTGTCTTCACTCTGTTTTGAGTATTTCCACTGGCTTCCAACCACGCCAGTTGCTGCTCTGAAATGCCGTCTGCACAACCCACACTTGTTCCTGTGTTACTGGCGTTCTGTAACAGCAGCTTCTCCCTAGAGGTGAGTCAGGCAATGTCTCCTGCTCTGTCCACATTTCCACTACAAGTAGTGGGAATGTTGACAAAGCAGGAGACATTGCCGTGCTCAACTCTGGAGATGAGCAGATGTTACAGGACCCAGGTACCACAGGAACAAGTGTGGATTGTGCAGACGGCACTTGAGAGCAGAAACAGGCGGTGTTGTAGGCCGGAGGAAATACTCAAAACAGAGTGGAGACAGAGGGCAAATCAGAGAACATATTAAATCAGAGGTAGTCAGAAGTTGTAGGCAGCAGGAGAGTTTGCCGTACACACAGCAGGGGATCAGCTGACATTACCGAACCCCACTTACACATGAGCGAGTGTTTTGTCTGTGCGGACAGCACTTCTGAGCAACAACGGGCGTTGCTGTAGCCCAGGAAATAAAGTTCAGGTCTTAGAAACATGAACACAACAGGAGACCTGGATCCTGTTGCCAGCCAATTCTTTATTCTGGAAGAGGACTGGCAAATTCAGGTGAGATCCAGGCCTTGTTCATTTTCACAAAAGTAAGCCGGTCAACATTATCGGCGGATAGTCGCGTGCGACGGTCTGTTACCACACCACCTGCAGCACTAAAGACACGTTCCGATAATACACTGGCAGCAGGGCAAGCCAGCACCTCCAATGCATACTGGCTAAGCTCTGGCCATGTATCCAGCTTAGAGACCCAATACTTGAACGGGGAAGAGCCGTCTGGGAGAACACTAACAGGGCACGACAAGTAGTCTGTCACCATCTGACGGAAACGTTGCCTCCTGCTGACTGGAGCCGTCTGTTATGGTGTAGCCGTTTGTGGCGGTCCCACAAAACTTTTCCACATTTGGGCCATACTGGCCTTGCCTTGTCCTGCGGCACTGCCTCTGCTACCTCTTTGTGCAGAGCTTCCTCCACTGCCTCTACCCACATGACTGGTTTGAAAAGCACTACCAACAACACTTGTGGGGGGAATGGAGAACATGATGGCCTGCACAAGTGTTTCTTGGTACTCCCGCATTTTTCGCTCCCGGTTCAACTGTGGTATGAGGCTTTGTAAGTTGTCCCGGTAGCGAGGATCTAGGATGGTGTACACCCAATAATCAGCCGTGTGGAGAATGTTGGCGATGCGGCGGTCATTTAACAAGCACTGCAGCATGAAATCAACCATGTGCTGCAGACTGCCAACTGGACCGGAAACGCTGTCCCCAGCTTGAGGCAGCATCTCTGTCTGCTCAGCATCACCCCACCTTCGCTGTACACACTGACTACTAGAGCCTTGTGTACCTCCCTCCTCTGGAGAGATGTGTTCCTCCTCCTCCATTGACTACTCGTCATCCTTCTCACTAAGTGTCCCCTGCCTGGGCCTTTGTGTGGAAGCACGTTGCGCAGACTTGCCAGAAGCAGATGGCATTTCTGACTGCTCATCCTCGACCTCTTCAAAAACCTCCTCACTTAGTGCTTGTAAGGTTTTTTGAAGCAGACAGATGAGGGGGACAGTCATGCTGATTAGTGCATCATCTGCACTGGCCATCCGCGTGGAGTCATTGAAGGCACGCAAAACTTGGCAGATGTCCCTCATAGTGGCCCACTCAGTGGTGGTGAAGTGTGTCCGGCGCAAAGTGCGACTTGTTTGCGCCTGATGCAGCTGGTACTCCATTACTGCTGCCTGCTGCTCACACAACCGCTCCAACATATGTAACGTTGAATTCCACATGGTGGGGAGGTCACATATGATGCGATGTTCTGGCAGGCGGAATCGGCGTTGCAGAGATGCAATGTGCGTTCTTGCCATGCTGGAACGCCGCAAGTGAGCACACTCTAGGCGAACCTTCTGCAGCAGTGCATCAAGATCCGGATAGTCCCTCAGAAAGCTCTGCACGACCAAATTGAGCACGTGTGCCAGACATGGTATGTGAGTGAGGTTGCCTAGGCCCAGAGCTGCCACTAGATTTCGGCCATTGTCACTCACTACCAAACCTGGCTGGAGATTCGCTGGCACAAACCACACATCGCTCTCCTGCTTGATGGCAATCCAGAGCTCCTGTGCTGTGTGGCTCCGATTCCCCAAAGAAATTAATTTAAGGACGGCCTGTTGATGTTTGGCCACACCTGTGCTCATATCTGGCCTAACAGGCTCACGCAGTGCTGATTCCGAGGAACTAGAGTAGGAGGAGGACTCAATATGTACAGACTGCATTCCTGCAATCCTTGGAGTTGGCAGAATACGAACAGAGCCACTCTCCAGATCTGTACCTGGCTCCACAACATTGACCCAATGGGCAGTAAGGGAAAGGTATCGTCCCTGTCCATGGCTACTGGTCCACGCATCGGTGGTCAGGTGGACCTTGCTACTGACGGCATTTAGTAGCGCATTTTTAATTTTTCCCTCCACATGCTTTTGCAGGGCAGGGACAGCTTGCCTGCTGAAATAAAAGCGGCTGGGCACATTGTATTGTGGAACTGCCAATGACATAAAGTTCCGGAATGTGTCAGTCTCCACCAGCCTGAATGACAGCATCTCAAGGGCCAGTAGTTTGGCAATGCCGGCATTCAGAGCCAGTGCTCGGGGATGGTTTGCCGAGTATGGCCGCTTTTTCTCCCATGCCTGTGCTACCAATTGCTGGTGAGTGGCCTGGGAGTGTGCTGATGACTGCGAACGTGGCTCAGTGGGTGGAATTTCACTGGGTCTCTGGACAACAGTGGCAGTGGTTCTTCCATGGCGTTCCAGTGAGGAAGCTGAACCAGCTGTGTGTGAGCTGGAGGAAGAGGCCCCAACACGAGCTGAAGAGGTGGTAGGTGCTGCTGATGGTTGGCCTACATCTTCAGTGTGTCTGTGTAACTCCACCTCGTGCTTGGTACGCACATGTTTCCACATATTTGTGGTATTGAGGTTGGTCACATTTTTGCCTTGTTTCATTTTCTGATGACACAGCTTGCATTTGACAAAGCAAATGTCATCTGCAACTGTGTCAAAAAAAGACCACGCACTGCAAGTCCTGGGAGCGCCCGTTTTGTGTTTTGGAAGAGGATTGCTCCTCACGGGTGCCAAAGTGGAGGCTACAGGCAACCAAGTCTGCCCCCGCCCTCTCCCTCCTCTTTTGGCCGTTCGGGGAATCTCTTCCTCAGAGCTGCTCCCACCACCTTCCTGTGGCTGATGCCATGATGGGTCAAGGACCTCATTATCTCCACTCCCCTCTTCAAGCACCGGCTGGTCCTGGGTTGTCTCGCCAGCACCGTACGCACCAGAAATTGGCAACTGAGTCTCATCATCATCTGATGCATACTGAGGTGTGCTGACCATAGGCACTGGCCCACCTGCCTCTTCAGATTCAGAGGGACAAAGCAGTTGCGCATCACTGCATACTCCCTCTTCTTCATGCTCTAGAATGCTGCTTGGCTGGCCACCTCTTTCCAAGCCAACAGATTCTGAGAACAGAAGTAAAGATTGAGATGGCTCCTGTCCAGGGCTCTCAGACTGCCTGGGCAATTTGGCAGGTAGTGAAGAGACAGATGGTTGCTCTTCAGTGCTCTGGCCTTGGGAGGATGCGGAAGTCATTGAAGTGGATGCGTTAGCTGCCATCCATCCGACATCGGCTTCAATTTGTTCGTCACACAGCAGTGGGGTATGGCGAGGTCCTACAAAGCTGCGCATGAAGGACTGTTGCCTGGTAAAAGTGGGGGATGCCGGGTCACTGGTGGCCGCAGCAGATACCGAATCCCCACGTCCTCTCCCTGCTGAATCCCCCCATCCTCTCCCTGCTGAAACTCCATGGCCACGACCACGTGCCTTACTCCCTGCCTTCTTCATCTTGGTAGACTGATAAAGATAGGCAGAAAAGTAAAAAAGGGGTGGCTTAGTGTTCTTATTCCTGAACACCTGCTAACCAGTATAAGAAACACTAATTTGGCTAAGAGTGTGTGTACTACTCTTTAATATGATCTAATGTGGCCTAGACAACTGTAAAGTGGAGTGTTTGGTGAACTTTATTTCCTTTTTTTTTTTGGGTGGGGGGAAAGGAAAGGATGTGACCAAAGTTTGAAAGCTATAGTATCACAAACTTTTTGGAGCGATTACAATGCAGGAAGCTAACCTACAATGCAATTGATGAGGCTCCAAAAAATAGGGTGATACTAGCCTGGCTGGCCCTGAAGGGCACAAGCCAGCAAAAAGACTCCTCTATCTAATCCTATATAGTGTTTGCAACCAACCAATGACAATGGATGCAGTTGGAAACACACTAATATAGGAGCAAAAATCTGGCTAAATTTGCTGCAAAAAAAGGACTATGTATGAGGCAGTGACACACGCTGAGCGGACTACAGCTAGCGGTGGCTGTAGAACACACTGCAACGTGAGCTGCACTCACACACAGAGAGAACTATCAGACAGCCAAAAACAGTGCAGAGAAATGGGCTATAGCACTGAAAGACTGCTGAAAGGCTCCGCTGTCCACTCCTTTAGTGTTTGCAACCAACGTATATGGATACGTATGGAAGCACACTATACAGGAGAAAAAAAAAGCAGCAATAAAAGAAAAATGTGTATGAGGCAGAGACACACGCTGGCCGGCCTACAAGCAGACGTGCCTGCAGGACACACTACACAGCGTGGGTCTGCACTCACACAGCCCTTGCAGACAGCTGTGAAAACAGCGCTGCTAGGGAAAAGCAAGCTACAGTGGTGGTTTATGTAGCCTGGGTTAAGCACTATATGTTTTGTGGAATCGCTATTTCTAACTGTCCCTCACAGTCTTCAACAGCAGCCTGTCCCTAACTGA
Source organism: Dendrobates tinctorius (assembly GCF_039654945.1). Lineage (NCBI taxonomy): Eukaryota > Metazoa > Chordata > Amphibia > Anura > Dendrobatidae > Dendrobates > Dendrobates tinctorius. Next base: position 51,239,386 of record NW_027361728.1, on the reverse strand, counting down.
ATTCACAGCAGAGTGACCAGAAATGGCGGCTGCAGCGCTTTTTATAGTGCATCATGACATCATTTCAGCAGCCAATCACAGCTATGCCAGTAGTTAACATACCTACATGCCTAACAGGATATGCCCACACTTCTGAGGATCCCCATTGGCTGAATCAAATCGAGCGGGCTCCTAGCATTATGGGAACTTCCGATTCCGGTATTCGATATGAAAAAAGTATCGGAACTAAGTATCGGAATTCCGATACAGCTAATATCGGTCGATACCCGATACTTGCGGTATCGGAATGCTCAACACTAATGATGACATAAGTATTTGATACATTTGTGCTGACATTTATTTTCAGGCGTTCAGCAGTTTAGTGAACAAGAGCAGTCTTGGAAGGTCTGCTTTGTTCTTTCTCTTCATTTGTCCAAACCTCACCTTTTATTGTTTAACCCATCCTCCCAAGCACTAATGCACTGTGCACTGATTAAAGTTTTTTCTTTTGTTTTGTTTTTCATTTGGTTACTGATCCTGTTTGTAGCATCTGATTTGTCTGTATATATTTTTATTGACCTTGCAGTGAACTGATGAAGGCTTACTGTTACAGCCGAAACGTTTATATGTGACTGCAAATAAAACTCTTCACTTAAGACAAAAAGTTGAGTGCCAAAAATTATTTTCTGGCATTTTACTTTGGGCATAGGAGGTTAGACATTGTCCTTATCATGAGCATGCCATGATTGTAGATATTATCATCTTTTTGTTTATTAAATGTTTTTGATTCACATGTGTATTTTTGTTTATTTCAATAATAGAATTATGTCACTTTCTCAGTGATCCCTTCCTTGGCATGCTTCTTTTTCTCTTTCTTTTCTTTTCTTGGTATACTCTGCACTCTCTGCCCTTGGTAGTACTGTCATATAAGCAGCTGTGTATAGTCTGCAAATTCACCTGTGAGAGTACTGTGTTACAATCTGCTGTGTGTACTCTGCACCCTCTGCCTGTGGGAGTACTGTCCTTTAATCTGCTGTGTGTACTCCGCCCACTTTGCCTGTGGGAGTACTGTCCTTTAAGTTGCAGTGTGTACCCTGCCCCCTCTGCCTCTTTGAGTACTGTCTTTTAAGCCACTCTATGTGTACTCTGCCCCTCCACCTGTGGGAGAACTTTCCTTTAAACTGTTGGGTGTACTCTGCACACCCGTCCAAGGGAGAACTGTCCTTAAATCTGCTGGGTACTTTTATAGTAGTAATAATTTCCATTTGTCGTTTCTTTGATATTTGTTGGTCCCAAAATTAGTGTGAAGAAACCAGAGTATATCTTAATTGCCCAGACGGCTATGTTTTTGCAAGCCTGGAGGAATTGACTGTTTGTATGTATGTCTGGCTTGTGGATTTATGTGTGGATTCTGGTGGGTCAAGAAGACTGACTTGCACAATGATATACATGTAACATAAAACAAGAGGGGATTATAGGGAGAAAAATGGGAAGCGCAAGCTTCTAGGTATAGTAGTTAGTTATCAAAGGTATATGCTCAGTGTGAATACACTCACCTATTTGGTGTCTTGAGATACTGCATGTAGATCCATTCCCTGGATCACTCCATTCCTCTTTCCATTCAGTTTGCTGCAAAGATCTGGGAACTAGTGAGAGCACTGGGTAGTGCTTTCATAGGTTATAACACTTGGTGAATGTTTTTCCCAGCAATATGCACTCCTGAAGGATGATGATGGAACTTGATATTTAGATTCAAGGATGATTTTTATTTTTAATTCAAATAAAAATCATCCTTGAATCTAAATATCAAGTTCCATCATCATCCTTCAGGAGCGCTTATTGCTGAGAAAAACATTCACCAAGTGTTAAGGGGGTTTTACACCGATTTTGTGATGTTATAGCGATATCGCTAGCGATATCGCTATGTGTGATACTTACCTCCGACCAGCTCCCCCGCTGTCCATCGCTGATCGCGCGAGAATGTCCGGCTCCATTTCTCGTCGTCAGCTTCCTGCTGGGGCTTCCTGCTGTGATGACGAGCGACGCGTGGAGGCGGGCGGGAGGACGTCAGGATCGCTGTGTGTGAAAGGTGAGTATCGTGCGCTGCGTCGCTGCTGCATCGCTGTGAGATCTTCCTGTGTGGAAGCTCACTAGCGATCATTTAGTGATGCACCAGCGATCCTGACCGGGTCGGATCGCTGGTCAGATCGCTGGTGCATCGCTAAATGTAAAAGGGCCTTTACATACATGTAACATAGAGTGTGCTTATCTGATGTTTGCTTATATTCTGGAATCAGTTTGTTGACTTAGAATTTAGATAGGGAAAGGTTGTGAGGGTGTACTGAAGGATACTGGGTAATTATAACAATAGCTTACCTGCCTCGGGTATAAAAAGACCCTGAGACAGAGAGACGGGGTCTCATCTCATCACATAGAGCTACTAGCCGGATATTCTGCTAAAACACCCAATAGACAAGAAACTCTTAAGGATCCCAGCTGAGGGTCTGTCAGACACGGCTGAAAGATCACAGGACTGCCCTCGGTTATTTCCCTACGCTTGTCATGACCTACTCTCTGTGTGTTGTCACAGGTGGAGTAGCAACCCTGGGAGCTCTGACATAACATCCACTAGCATCCCGGTGAATCAGCGGAGGAGTGAGACCCTGTAATCTGTATCATCTTGGGAAAATTGCTGGAATTGTTCTGTTTGCTATTGGGTGTTGTGGTTCAATAAAGCATGGCAACACCCTAACCCTGTGTTGTCTGTGTAATGTTCTGCCCACAGGGAGATAGAGCGGGTGTTTAGTGGTATGAGCCCTGGACCATGTAGTCTTGCTAAAGGCAGCCATGCCGGTGGACGAGAGCACTCACTAACCCCGTTTCGCCACAATTATTTTTTCAGATCTTGAGTGTTTTTTGTACTACTTTTGCATATGGTATATTGCATCAGCTACTCTTTGCCGTTTTCTGGACTAGTGTGAACTTTTTATTAGTCTTGGAAACAAAAAAATGGCATCAGCTGTCTCATTGCTTTTTCTAGGCCCCAAATATAACTTTTTAGGTTTGATGTGTTTTTTGTACTACTTTTGCAAATCAATATATCGCATCTGCCTTCTCATTGATATTTCTAAACAATAAAAATAATTTTTCAGGCTTGGTGTGTGTTTTTCTAGTACTTTTTAAAAGCAATATATTGCATCAACTGTCTCATTTCCATTTCTATACCCCAAAAAATGTTTCAGTCCTGGAGTGTTTTTTGTACTACTTTTGCAAATCAAAATATCGCATCATCCGTCTCATTGCCATTAGAGTTGAGCGAAACAGGTCAGTCAGATTCAAAAATCGCCGACTTTCGCCAAAGTCGTGTTTCGCCGATCGAAACCCGACCCTAGGGTGAGGTCTGCCATGAGGTCGTTGATCAGCTCGCCAAAGTCGCGTTTCAAATAATGCTTTCATCGCCTTTTCTCACCCAATGATGGAGGACGCACAATGTGGGCAACACCATGACATGCGCAGCGGCCAGCACAATCTTAGAGAAGGGCATTGAAGTGATTGGCTGGCTTTGTGTGGCGTCACAGTGGGTATAAAAGGCTGTGAACGCCAACCGCCATCTTACTTCTGCCAATCATACAATAGGGAGAGGTTCTGCTGCTGATTCTGAACAGGGAGAGCGTTAGGCAGGGAAGAAGAAAAAAAAACTTCTTCGGCTGATAGCACTTTTCACTGTACAGTTAGTGTGCAGTGAAAGGGGAGGATTTTTGTTGTGTGCAGCAGCGCTGGTGGTGATTAGACTGCCTTTTAAGGCTACCTGCTAGCTGCATTGCTGTGTGCACACTGCTGTTCAAACTGCTTTTTTCAAAGCACTCCAAATTTTATTATTTTGTCCTGGTGAGTTACTGAGCGTTCATTTTTTCACACACCGCCTAGCGGTGTACGCTCCTCACTACCGTGTACAGGCTGGTATCACGGACAAATAGAAGCTATCTGGGTGTGACCGAGGAGTTTTTCCGTTTTTCCAGACCTACACCTTAGGGTCGTGTCTGTTTTTCAAACAGTTTCGTATATCTGATGTTTGATTACGGTGTAAACTAGACAGAGACAGCGTGTGTCAGTCTGTATACAAATACACGGAGCTTGACAATTTTACATACACACACCGTACAGCGGTGTACGCGCCTCACACACTACTGTGTACCGCCTTCTAGCACGGACAAATAGAAGCTACCTGTGTGTGACTCTGGAAAAAAAAACGAGGAGTTTTCCATTTTTCCAGACCTACACCTTAGAGTCCTGTCCGTTTTTCAAACAGTTTTGTACATCTGCTGTTTGATCACGGTCTAAACTAGACAGAGACAGCATGTGTCAGTCCGTATACAAATACACGGAGCTTGACAATTTTCCTTACACATATCATATAGAGCTGTCCAATTCTCCAACAGTATTGTATATCTGCCGTTTGCATTACAGTAACTTTCATACCTAGTCAGCGTGTGTGTGACACTCCATAAATACATATACGGAGATTGTTAGTTGCACAAAAATTGTATACAGCTGTAAACTTCTGATACAGTTCCGTATATCTGCTTGTTGGATTACGGTCCAATACATACTGTGAGAGCGTCTGTGACTATCATAATATATACGTTGATTTAATTTGTTTAATACACCTGACACAGCTGGACGCTCCTCATACAGTACCATCTCTCAGCTGGTATTTTTGGTACATTTTCCCAAACATGAGGAAGTATGGTGGAAGAGGCCGCGGACGTGGGCGAGGGGGCGCAGTTGGTACTGATGGTGGTGGTGCATCGGCTGGTTCTGGCAAAAGCACAATAGCATCTAAGGCAGGAGGTGTTCAGCCTGCGTCATCCTCTGGCCCAAGAAGGCCTGTAAGGTTGCCTTTTCTAGGAGTAGGAAAACCGCTTTTAAAGCCGGAGCATCAGGAACAGGTTTTGGCGTACATTGCCGAAACAGCCACCAGCTCTATTGCCTCCTCTTCTGAACGGTCAAAACCTGCAAGCACGGAGTCGTCAGTGCAGGGTTCTGGTCATAAAAACCCCCTTTCCTTGCGTCCTTCACCCCCACCAAAAGTTAAGGATGCGACAGCCCACACTTCAGATTACTCTATGGAGCTCTTTTCACATACCATGCCTGGGTTATCCAGTCAAATCCTGAATTTCCCAGTCCAAGATGATTCTTACATGGAGTGCACTGATGCACAGCCACTGCTAGATGATTCTGCTGGTACATTGACCCACAGCACTACATTGCCCTCGCAGTCAATAGAGCCAGAATCTGACCCTGATGAAACCAAGGTTCCCCTTCCCGCATGGTATACCACCTTACACGGTGACACAGAGGAAGGTAAAGAGGAAGATGCAGATGACTTTGAAGAGGAGGTGATGGATGACCCAGTTCTGGACCCGGATTGGCATCCATTGGGGGAGGAGGGTGGTGCTGGCAATAGTTCAGATAAGGAGAAGGATCTGCAGCAGGCATTGACATCGCAGCAGCGGTTATCTAGCAGGCCCGTAGCTGTCCTAAGACGTGGAACAAAAACTAAAAGAGTTTCAGGACTGCTTGACAGCGTGCAAGGCCAGAAAATGTTTACTATAGTAGGAAGAGTGCAGTATGGCACTTCTTTGTCCAAAATCCTACTGATGAGGCAAAGGTTACCTGTAAGAAGTGCCGAAGGACCTTTAGCTGAGGTAAACAACTCAGAAATTTGAACACCAGTTGCATGCTTAGAAATTTAATCAACATGCACTTGCAAGCATGGACGAACTACAAAACCTCAGGTACCACATGTGTACCTGCTCCGACTGAAGGTAGCCAACAACGCTCCATCGCTACCCCCACTGTAAGACCACCGCCACCATTAAGCACACCATCAGCACTAAATGTGGAGGTGTCGTCGCAAGGCAAAAGCACTCACGGAATCATAATGGTTTTGCAACACAACACTGAATCTAGGCCATCACCACCAATACCATCACCAACCCCCTCTCACTCCATCCGGTCCACCGCTACTTCCCCTATATGCAGCTCTCCAGTCCAGCTCACCCTACCAGACACTCTGAGTAGGACAAGAAAGAACCCATCCTCTCATCTGTGTACACTGTGTTTGAATGCCTACATTGCCAAACTAATCTCATTAGAGATGATGCCATACCGTTTGGTTGAAAGCAAAGCTTTCCACGACCTCATGGCCTACACTGTCCCATGCTATGACCTACCCAGTCGACACTTCTTTTCTCAAAAAGCCATCCCTGCCCTCCACCGACATGTGAATGACCGCATTGTCCATGCACTAAAACAGTCAGTGAGTGGAAAAGTGCACCTTACAACGGATGCATGGACCAGTAGGCATGGCCAGGGCCGTTACGTGTCCATCACTGCACACTGGGTTAATGTGGTGGATGCAGGCTCCACTGGGGACAGCGGCGGTGGAACAGTGCTGCCTAGCCCATGGTATAGGAAACAGTTGGCTGTAAGCTTTCGCTCCTCCTCCTCCTCGTCTATCAGCGAAAGCTTGTCCACAGAGCACAGTCACACGAGCACTACATCCGCAGCTGGCAGTGTTGCACATGAGGTGTCCCACTATCGAACAGCTAGTGGTAAGTGTCAGCAGGCTGTGTTAAAGATGATGTCTTTGGGTGACAACAGACACACCGTGGAGGTACTGGCCGACTACTTGCAGCGACAAACAGAGTAATGGCTGGGCAGTCTACACCTTGAGGCAGGCAAGGTAGTTAGTGATAACGGCCGTAATTTTGTGGCAGCCATAGCCCGTGCAAAATTCACACACATACCTTGCCTGGTTCACACTTTGAACCTGGTGGTGCAGTGCTTCCTTAATAGTTATCCAGAGTTAACATCCCTGCTCCATAACCATAAGGTGCGAAGACTGTGCTCGCACATCCGTCGCTCGGCCATACACTCCAGTCATATGCAGAAGCTGCAGCGATTGCTCCACCTCCCCAAGCATCGCCTAATCATAGATGTTTCAACAAGGTGGAACTCCACCCTGCACATGGTTGAGAGGCTGTCCTAACAGAGGCAGGCTGTAATGCATTTGTGTTAGGATACACGGGCAGGCAGTTTGAGGGAAGACATGGAATTGTTGGGAGTGCAGTGGTCAAAGCTGAAAGACCTCTGTAAAGTCCTTCAGTGTTTTGAGGAATGCACACGGAAGGTAAGCGCAGACGACGCCATCATAAGCATGAGCATCCCACTTATGCATCTGCTCATGCAAAGTTTGACGCACATTAAGGTTCAGGTATCTGCAGCGGAGGAGGAGGAGGGAGGCCTTGATGACAGTCAGCCATTGTCTGGTCAGTGAAATGTTCTGGACAAGGTGGTGGAAGAAAAGGAAGAGGAGGAGGATGAGGATGAGGGGGATGATTATTTTGGGCAGGAGGATATTTCTCAGGGGGCAAGAGAAAATGTTGGCGTTCCAAGGTCAGGTACAGTGTTTGTGCATGACTGTAGGGATGTGGATTTGCCAGAAACTGCTCCTCCACCCACCATGGGCAGTGCATCATTGACAACTGGAACATTGGACCACATGTGCAATTATGCCTTGTGGATCCTAAAAAGGGACCCCCACATTGCCAAAATGATGAGGGATGAGGACTACTGGCTGGCCAGCATCCTCGATCCACACTACAAAGGCAAATTACACAACATCATGCCACAGGAGAACCTAGAGATAATATTTGCTAACAAACAAGCAACACTGGTAAACCATTTGTTTGAGGCCTTCCCAGCACACAGCAGTGGTGCTGGTTCTCCCATGAGCCGTAGTGGTAACAATGGAAGAGGTGTTCTTGCTGCATACAGCAGAAGTGGCGTTGGAGACAGGGGTTTAATGACCATGTTGTGGAATGATTTCTCAAGTACCGCTCACACGACTGCTAATACTGCATCGATTAAAATTAACAGGAGGCAGCAGTTGTCAACTATGGTTACAAACTACTTTTCCTCCCATATCGATGTTCTCCCTCATAGGTCATTCCCCTTTGACTATTGGGCCTCTAAACTGGATGCCCGGCCTGAATTGGCACAATATGCCTTACAGGAGCTCGCATGCCCTGCTGCTAGTGTGTTATCTGAAAGAGTCTTCAAAGCTGCCTGGATCAATCCTGACAGAAAAAAGGACCAGTCTGTCGACCCAAAATGTTGATGATTAGAGTTGAGCGACTTTTGGTTTTTTAGGGTCGCGTTTCGTTTCGTGAAACCCGACTTTTCCAAAAGTCGGGTCGAGCAAGATCGTCCGATTATAGGGAAAAGTCGGGGTCGTCCCGAAACACGAAACCCAATGTAAGTCAATGGGGAATAAAAGTCGGCAGTGAGAGGAGGACAGGAAACACACCAACAGTGCCCATTTGAATGCCAAAAGCATCAATTCTTCTTACTTAAGCTTGTCAACCTTAATTAACTTCATAATACAAGTTACGCACTGAAAAATGGGGGTTATTTGGCTACAGACTGTGGGGGGGGAGGGCTGGCTCCAGGTTTTCATGTGCCCTGGGCGAAAGAGCGCCCCTTTAACACATACCACAACTCATCATGCTCCGATACGGCAGAGAAATAGCGGTATAGTACAATGAAAAATATCTCACTTTTTACATCTCATGACGAGGCCCATCTATTTCTCCATACAGAATCATTGGTCCCATATAATGTTTGAAACAGTATATGATGAGCTCCACATAATGCTACAGTATATGTTGGTCCCCATGGATGAAGCTCTACTGTCTTATGGGCCCAAATAATGCTCCAAACATAATGGGCCCCATTTCTAATGCTCTAGTGTATAATGGGCCCTGTAAATGCTGCTCCAGTGTCTGATGTCCACCTTTGGAATGTTCCAGTGTATGGTGGGCCCCATCTATCATTCTCAGACGGTGTTAGGCCCAGTATGGATTGCACGTGATTGCACAAAGGTTAGAAAGGGTACCGTATCCCCAGATAACATGTATGGATAGCGTACACATTCAAAATATATGTCTATACATCAGGAGGCAGGCTCAGACGGTGTTAGGCCCAGTATGGATTGCACGTGATTGCACAAAGGTTAGAAAGGGTACCGTATCCCCAGTTAACATGTAAATTAAGCGGGCACCATCAATGAATAGTACAAAAATATAACCTACTGGGATCACCAAATTTACATAGAGATACCATAGATTCTAAATAGATGAAAGGCTATGCAAAGAAAAAATTTAGGATCACCACACTAATGACTAGTAATTATGAAAAAATCATGAATTTTTATTGTACATCAGGTCATGAAACACTACACACAATAAAAACATTTAAAAACAAGGCAAGGGACTATAACAAACAAGAGGTCCCATAGTCCACAATATGTCCACCAACTGCCTGGACAGTATACAATTCACATATAATTTACTATTTGGTAGTAGTATGCTGCTGGTTGTTCCATTTAGGTAAGACCAAAGGTTGTGTAAAACAAAACCTGATACACAGTGGTTATAGTATACTCAGTAGACTATAGTATACTTTGCCCAGTATGGATTGCACGTGATTGCACAAAGGTTAGAAAGGGTACCGTATCCCCAGATAACATGTATGGATAGCGTACACATTCAAAATATATGTCTCAGGAGGCAGGCTCAGACGGTGTTAGGCCCAGTATGGATTGCACGTGATTGCACAAAGGTTAGAAAGGGTACCGTATCCCCAGATAACATGTATGGATAGCGTACACATTCAAAATATATGTCTCAGGAGGCAGGCTCAGACGGTGTTAGGCCCAGTATGGATTGCACGTGATTGCACAAAGGTTAGAAAGAGTACCGTATCCCCAGATAACATGTATGGATAGCGTACACATTCAAAATATATGTCTCAGGAGGCAGGCTCAGACGGTGTTAGGCCCAGTATGGATTGCACGTGATTGCACAAAGGTTAGAAAGGGTACCGTATCCCCGGATAACATGTATGGATAGCGTACACATTCAAAATATATGTCTCAGGAGGCAGGCTCAGACGGTGTTAGGCCCAGTATGGATTGCACGTGATTGCACAAAGGTTAGAAAGGGTACCGTATCCCCAGATAACATGTATGGATAGCGTACACATTCAAAATATATGTCTCAGGAGGCAGGCTCATACGGTGTTAGGCCCAGTATGGATTGCACGTGATTGCACAAAGGTTAGAAAGGGTACCGTATCCCCAGATAACATGTATGGATAGCGTACACATTCAAAATATATGTCTCAGGAGGCAGGCTCAGACGGTGTTAGGCCCAGTATGGATTGCACGTGATTGCACAAAGGTTAGAAAGGGTACCGTATCCCCAGATAACATGTATGGATAGCGTACACATTCAAAATATATGTCTCAGGAGGCAGGCTCAGACGGTGTTAGGCCCAGTATGGATTGCACGTGATTGCACAAAGGTTAGAAAGAGTACCGTATCCCCAGATAACATGTATGGATAGCGTACACATTCAAAATATATGTCTCAGGAGGCAGGCTCAGACGGTGTTAGGCCCAGTATGGATTGCACGTGATTGCACAAAGGTTAGAAAGGGTACCGTATCCCCGGATAACATGTATGGATAGCGTACACATTCAAAATATATGTCTCAGGAGGCAGGCTCAGACGGTGTTAGGCCCAGTATGGATTGCACGTGATTGCACAAAGGTTAGAAAGGGTACCGTATCCCCAGATAACATGTATGGATAGCGTACACATTCAAAATATATGTCTCAGGAGGCAGGCTCATACGGTGTTAGGCCCAGTATGGATTGCACGTGATTGCACAAAGGTTAGAAAGGGTACCGTATCCCCAGATAACATGTATGGATAGCGTACACATTCAAAATATATGTCTCAGGAGGAAGGCTCAGACGGTGTTAGGCCCAGTATGGATTGCACGTGATTGCACAAAGGTTAGAAAGGGTACCGTATCCCCAGGTAACATGTATGGATAGCGTACACATTCAAAATATATGTCTCAGGAGGCAGGCTCAGACGGTGTTAGGCCCAGTATGGATTGCACGTGATTGCACAAAGGTTAGAAAGGGTACCGTATCCCCAGATAACATGTATGGATAGCGTACACATTCAAAATATATGTCTATACATCAGGAGGCAGGCTCAGACGGTGTTAGGCCCAGTATGGATTGCACGTGATTGCACAAAGGTTAGAAAGGGTACCGTATCCCCAGTTAACATGTAAATTAAGCGGGCACCATCAATGAATAGTACAAAAATATAACCTACTGGGATCACCAAATTTACATAGAGATACCATAGATTCTAAATAGATGAAAGGCTATGCAAAGAAAAAATTTAGGATCACCACACTAATGACTAGTAATTATGAAAAAATCATGAATTTTTATTGTACATCAGGTCATGAAACACTACACACAATAAAAACATTTAAAAACAAGGCAAGGGACTATAACAAACAAGAGGTCCCATAGTCCACAATATGTCCACCAACTGCCTGGACAGTATACAATTCACATATAATTTACTATTTGGTAGTAGTATGCTGCTGGTTGTTCCATTTAGGTAAGACCAAAGGTTGTGTAAAACAAAACCTGATACACAGTGGTTATAGTATACTCAGTAGACTATAGTATACTTTGCCCAGTATGGATTGCACGTGATTGCACAAAGGTTAGAAAGGGTACCGTATCCCCAGATAACATGTATGGATAGCGTACACATTCAAAATATATGTCTCAGGAGGCAGGCTCAGACGGTGTTAGGCCCAGTATGGATTGCACGTGATTGCACAAAGGTTAGAAAGGGTACCGTATCCCCAGATAACATGTATGGATAGCGTACACATTCAAAATATATGTCTCAGGAGGCAGGCTCAGACGGTGTTAGGCCCAGTATGGATTGCACGTGATTGCACAAAGGTTAGAAAGAGTACCGTATCCCCAGATAACATGTATGGATAGCGTACACATTCAAAATATATGTCTCAGGAGGCAGGCTCAGACGGTGTTAGGCCCAGTATGGATTGCACGTGATTGCACAAAGGTTAGAAAGGGTACCGTATCCCCGGATAACATGTATGGATAGCGTACACATTCAAAATATATGTCTCAGGAGGCAGGCTCAGACGGTGTTAGGCCCAGTATGGATTGCACGTGATTGCACAAAGGTTAGAAAGGGTACCGTATCCCCAGATAACATGTATGGATAGCGTACACATTCAAAATATATGTCTCAGGAGGCAGGCTCATACGGTGTTAGGCCCAGTATGGATTGCACGTGATTGCACAAAGGTTAGAAAGGGTACCGTATCCCCAGATAACATGTATGGATAGCGTACACATTCAAAATATATGTCTCAGGAGGAAGGCTCAGACGGTGTTAGGCCCAGTATGGATTGCACGTGATTGCACAAAGGTTAGAAAGGGTACCGTATCCCCAGGTAACATGTATGGATAGCGTACACATTCAAAATATATGTCTCAGGAGGCAGGCTCAGACGGTGTTAGGCCCAGTATGGATTGCACGTGATTGCACAAAGGTTAGAAAGGGTACCGTATCCCCAGATAACATGTATGGATAGCGTACACATTCAAAATATATGTCTCAGGAGGCAGGCTCAGACGGTGTTAGGCCCAGTATGGATTGCACATGATTGCACAAAGGTTAGAAAGGGTACCGTATCCCCGGATAACATGTATGGATAGCGTACACATTCAAAATATATGTCTCAGGAGGCAGGCTCAGACGTTGTTAGGCCCAGTATGGATTGCACGTGATTGCACAAAGGTTAGAAAGGGTACCGTATCCCCGGATAACATGTATGGATAGCGTACACATTCAAAATATATGTCTATACATCAGGAGGCAGGCTCAGACGTGTCAGGCACAGTATGGATTTGACGGCTCAGATTACACAGCAGAGGAGCAGGGAGAGGTAAAGATTGCAAATGCTGGGGCCCTGCCCAAGCAAGGGGGGCCCACTCGTGGGCGTCGGTACTGGCACTGGGCCCCTCATAGTACAGCGGTGTGTCTGACAGCGGGTGTGCACCACCACCGTCAGAGACACTTGATTGCACTATGAGGGACCCTGTGCCAGTGCCCGCGCCCAAGAGTCGGCCTACCCACCTGTCCAGGGCAACGGCACTCGCACGGTGTCGTGCGCTAGGTGGTGACCCCGGCCATGGGGGGGGAGGCAGCACAGTTAGGGAGTTTTAGAAAGTGGCATATGTTGATGTTGGACATTCAGCTGATGCAAAAGGCGAAATAGGTGAAGTACCAGGAAGAGGTGGACCAAAGCAAGCCATTTTTCTGTCACCCTATGTGTCATCAGGGGAAGGTGGGACAAAATCCTTGGAAACCCATGCATGGTTCATTTTAATGAAGGTTAGATCATCCACATTTTGGGTTGACAGACGGGTCCTTTTTTCTGGCAGGATTGATCCAACTGCACTGAAGACTCTTTCCGATAGCACACTTGCAGCTGGGCAAGCGAGCTCCTGTAAGGCATATTGGGCCAATTCAGGCCAGGTGTCCAGTTTAGCGGCCCAATAGTCAAAGGGGAATGACCTGTGTGGGAGAACATCGATATGGGAGGAAAAGTAGTTTGTAACCATAGTTGACAACTACTGTCTCCTGTCACTTTCCATCGATGCAGTATTACCAGTTGTGTGAGCGGTATTTGAAAAATCAGTCCACAACATTGTCATGAAACCCCTGTCTCCAACGCCACTTCTGCTGTGTGCACCACGAACACCTCTGCCAAGCTGCCCCCGGCCCGTACGGCTCGTGTGAGAACCATCACCGCTGCTATGTGCTGGGAATGCTTCAAGCAACCGATTTACCAGAGTTGCTTGTTTATTAGCCAATATTAGGTCAAGGTTCTCCTGTGGCATGATGTTTTGTAATTTGCCTTTATAGCGTGGATCCAGGATGCTGGCCAACCAGTAGTCTTCATCGTTCATCATTTTGGCAATGCGGGGGTCCCTTTTTAGGATCCGCAAGGCATAATCTGACATGTGGGCCAATGTTCCCGGTGTCAATGATGCACTGCGAGTGCTGGGTGGAGGAGCACTTTCTGGCATACCCACATACCTCCAGTCACGCACAAACCCTGTACCAGACCTTGCCACGCCAACATTTTCACTTTCCCCACGAGATGCATCCTCCTCCCCTAAGCAATCATCCCCATCATCATCCTCCTCCTATTCTTCCTCCACCTCGTCCAGGAGAGGTCCCTGAGCAGACAATGGCTGAATGTCATCAAGGATTCCCTCCTCCTCTTCCTCCTCATCAACATTGGCTGCAGACGCCTGCTCCTTAAGGTGCGTCAAAGTTTGCATGAGCAGACGCATAAGTGGGATGCTCATGCTTAGGATGGCGTCGTCTGCGCTTACCAGCCGTGTGCATTCCTCAAAACACTGAAGGACTTTACAAAGGTCTTTCAGCTTCGACCACTGCACACCTGTCAACTCCATGTCTGCTCTCAAAGTGCCTGGCCGTGTATCCTCCCACAAATGCATTATGGCCTGCCTCTGCTCGCACAGCCGCTCCACCATGTGCAGGGTGGAGTTCCACCTTGTTGCAATGTCGATAATGAGGCGGTGGTTGGGAAGGTGGAGCAATCGCTGCAGCTTCTGCATACGAACGGAGTGTACAGGCGACCGGCGGATGAGCGCGCACAGTCTTCGCACCTTCTGGAGCAGGGCTGTTAACTCCGGATAATTTTTGAGGAAGCACTGCACCACCAGGTTCAAGGTGTGAGCCAAGCAAGGTATGTGGCTGAGTTTTGAAAGGGCTATGGCTGCCACAAAATTACGGCCGTTATCACTAACTACCTTGCCTGCCTCAAGATGTACACTGCCCAGCCATGACTCAGTTTGTCGCTTCAAGTACTCGGCCAGCACCTCGGCGGTGTGTCTGTTGCCCAAACACATCATCTGCAACACAGCCTGCTGACGCTTTCCACTAGCTGCTCGATAGGGGGACACATCGTGTGCAACAGTGGCAGCTGCAGATGGAGTACTCGTACGACTGCGCTCTGTGGACGAGCTTTCGTTTCTGGAGGAGAGTCGAACGCCTACAGCCAACTGTTTCCTATACCGTGGGCTAGGCAGCACTGTCCCACCACCGCTGTCCCCTGTGGACCCTGCATCCACCACATTAACCCAGTGCGCAGTGATGGACACGTAACGGCCCTGGCCATGCCGACTGGACCATGCATCAGTTGTGAGGTGCACCTTTCCGCTCACTGACTGCTTGAGTGCATGGACAATGCGGTCTTTCACATGATGGTGGAGGGCTGGGATGGCTTTGCGAGAGAAGAAGTGGCGACTGGGTAGGTCATAGCGTGGTACTGCATAGGCCATGAGTTCGCGGAAAGCTGTGCTTTCCACCAACCGAAAGGGCATCATCTCAAACGAGATTAGTTTGGCAATGTGGGCGTTCAAACCCAGTGTACGCGGATGAGAGACTGAGTACTTTCTTGACCTACTCATAGTGTCTGGGAGGGTGAGCTGGACTTGAGAGCTGCATATGGTGGAAGTAGCGGTGGACAGGGCGGACTGAGAGAGGGTTGATGATGGTGATGGAGTTGGTGTTCTTTCTGATGGCCTAGAATCATTCTTTCGTTGATATAACAGTGGGATTCCCTGACTGCTGTGGTCTTGCAACGACACCTCAACATTTGCTGCTGTGCTAACCGGTGGGCTTACAGTGGGGGAAACAATGTAGCGTTGCTGACTACCTTCGTTGTGATCAGTTGCACATGTGGCACTTGAGGTTTGGTGTTGTGTCCACGCTTGCAAGTGCATGCTGGTTAAATGTCAGCATGCAACTGGTATTCAAATTTTTCAGATTTTTCCCTCGGCTAAAGGTCTTTGCGCACTTCTTACAGATAACCTTGGCCTGATCATGAGGATTTTGTTCAAAAAAGTGCCACACTGCACTCTTCCTACTTTGGCAGACATTTTGCGGCCTAGCACGCTGTGATCTTTTGACCCTCTGGACAAGCTGTCCAGCAAGTCTTTTGATGTTTGGAACCTGTCTTTGGAGTGCTCCTGGCCTGCCAGATAACAGCTGTTGCGATGTCGATGTCTGCTGTGGATGCTCCTCATCTGAGCTATTGGAAGCAGCACCCTCTTCCCCCAATGGATGCCAATCTGGGTCAACAACTGGGTCATCCATCACCTCCTCTTCTATGTCATGTGCACCTTCCTCTGTGTCACCGTGTATGGTGGTATAGTGTGCGGGAAGGGGCACCTGAGTCTCATCAGGGTCAGAATCTGGCTCTGTACACTGCGAGGACAATGTAGTGCTCTGAGTGAATGTACCAGCAGAATCATCCATCAGCGGCTGTGCATCAGTGCACTCCATGTCAGATTCATCTTGGCCTGGGTAATTCACCATTTCACTTGATAATCCAGGCATGGTATGTGAAAACAGCTCCATGGAGTAATCAGTAGTATGGCCTGCGTCATCCTTCAATCTTGGTTGGGGTGAAGGACACAAGGAAAGGTGTGGTTCATGAACATGAGCCTCCATTGACGACTCAGTGCTTTTACTTTTTACAACTGAAGAAGAGGAGGCGATAGAGCTGGAGGCTGAGTCAGCAATGTAAGACAAAACTTTTTCCTGATGCTTTGGCTTTAAAAGCGGTTTGCCAACTCCTAGAAAACTAAGCGTTCGAGGCCTTATGTAGCCAGACGATGACGCAGGGTCAGCACCTCCTGCATTCGGTCCTATTTTGCTCTTGCCACTACCATCAGATCCACCACCAACACCATCATTACCAGCTGCCAACCCCCGCCCAATTCCACGGCCTCTTCCACCAGCCTTCCTCATTTTTGGTAGAAATGTAGACAAAATCCAACAAACTATATAGTAATGTAAAACAAGGTACAAGGTGTCTATAGGACAGGGGAGATTTTGAATTTCTGCAGACACTTGTGGACACTGGACACTTTTGGATTGTGTGAGGCCCACTGATATCTGAGCGCTATGTGACAGGCTCGATGGCACAGCTGTGACCAAAGTGACTAGAGGATAAGGGAGATTTTGAATCTCTGCACACACTTTTGGACACTGGACACTTTTGGATTGTGTGAGGCCCACTGATATCTGAGCGCTATGTGACAGGCTCGATGGCACAGCTGTGACCAAAATGACTAGAGGATAAGGGAGATTTTGAATCTCTGCACACACTTTTGGACACTGGACACTTTTGGATTGTGTGAGGCCCACTGATATCTGAGCGCTATGTCACAGGCTCGATGGCACAGCTGTGACCAAAGTGACTAGAGGATAAGGGAGATTTTGAATCTCTGCACACACTTTTGGACACTGGACACTTTTGGATTGTGTGAGGCCCACTGATATCTGAGCGCTATGTGACAGGCTCGATGGCACAGCTGTGACCAAAGTGACTAGAGGATAAGGGAGATTTTGAATCTCTGCACACACTTTTGGACACTGGACACTTTTGGATTGTGTGAGGCCCACTGATATCTGAGCGCTATGTGACAGGCTCGATGGCACAGCTGTGACCAAAGTGACTAGAGGATAAGGGAGATTTTGAATCTCTGCAAACACTTTTGGACACTGGATGGACACTTTTGGATTGTGTGAGGCCCACTGATATCTGAGCGCTATGTGACAGGCTCGATGGCACAGCTGTGACCAAAGTGACTAGAGGATAAGGGAGATTTTGAATCTCTGCACACACTTTTGGACACTGGACACTTTTGGATTGTGTGAGGCCCAATGAATATCTGAGCGCTATGTGACAGGCTTGATGGCACAGCTGTGACAAAAGTGACTAGAGGATAAGGGAGATTGGATTGCTTTTAAAAAAGCAGTTTGCGGAGCAGTGGGTAAACAGCAATGCAGGAATGTCAGGATGCCTTAGAAGGCAGCCCAACAACCAACACCACTGATACACCACTATATAGCCTCCCCTTGCACTGCACACACAGTGACTGGTGTGTTGTGCAGGCCAAATTGCTAGCAGCAGAAACAGTTTTTTTTTCTTCTCAGCAGGACAAAAAAAAAAAATTGGGATTGCTTTTAAAAAAGCAGTTTGCGGAGCAGTGGGTAAACAGCAATGCAGGAATGTCAGGAAGCCTTAGAAGGCAGCCCAACAACCAACACCACTGATACACCACTATATAGCCTCCCCTTGCACTGCACACACAGTGACTGGTGTGTTGTGCAGGCCAAATCGCTAGCAGCAGAAGCAGTTTTTTTGTCTTCTTCCCTGCCTAACGCTCTCCCTACAGAATCAGCAGCAACCTCTCCCTATACTGAGATCGGCAGAAGTAAGATGGCGGTCGGCGTGCACGCCCTTTTATACCCCCTGTGACGCCCACCAAAGCAAGCCAATCACTTGCATGCCCTTCTGAAAGATGGTGGTGACCCGTGCCTATGTCATCACGTTGCCCACAGTGTCCGTGGATCCTGATTGGCTGAAAAAGAGCGCAAAACAAACTTTTGAAACGCGACTTTGGCGCGTAAGTCGCCGACCTCGTGGCCGACCTCATCCTAGGGTCGGGTTTCGTTTCATGAAATCCGACTTTGCCAAAAGTCGGCGACTTTTGAATTTTTTCGACCCGTTTCGCTCAACTCTATTGATGATTTAACCTTCATTAAAATGAACCATGCATGGGTTTCAAAGGATTTTGTCCCACCTTCCCCTGATGACACATAGGTTACCAGAAAAGTGTCTCTGTTCTTGTCTCGTCTTCCTCGGACTTGCCCAATTACGCCCTTTGCAGCACCTGAATGTCCAGCCAACACATCTACATCTGCCAATTTTTCAACCTCCCTAACTGGGCTGCCCACCCCTTACCCAACGGCTGGGGTCAAGACCTGGCGCACCCGGGTAAGTGCCGTTGCTCTGAACAGGTGGATGGGCCCACTGATGGCCGATAGCAATGGCACAGGGACCCTCATAGTACAATACTGCTGACAAACATGAGACTGAGAAAGAGTTTGTATTGAACAGGTCCGTTTTTATTGCCCATCCTTCTGTCGACAACAGCAATTCACCACAGCCGTTTCACATTTCTCTGTACACAGGCCCCGGTACCTTCGCTTTCTTTGGAACTATAATCGTAGCGTCCTCTGTTGCTCTTCCACTGTGGCTGGCCTAGGCCCAACCACCACAGTGCTGCACCAGTCTGAGCACACCATCCGTATGATAGCCCAAGGCCGTCTTCACCTGTGGCTACCATCCTCTGGGCCACCCCCCGTGATCGCCTCAACTATCAGTCCTCTCTGGAGCCTTTTCACTGTCTCTATTTCCTCAGCAGAACTTCCTCTTTACTGTGCTCCCTTCGCTGACTGACTTTTCCAGAACCTTCCCTCAGCCTTTTATACTTCCAGTTCTGGTAACTCCGCCCACCATCACCTAACAGTTTCTCTGACCAATGGCAGTTATTCAGTCCCACTCATACACTCTCCACTGCCCTCCAATGGGCAAGCTAAAACACTGCACCCTTTCTCTTTATCTTAGCGGTTTCACACCTATACTGCGCTACACCTCTGCTTCTCACTACAGGCTGGTTTGTCTGTCAGTCCACCTTCCCTACATCATCCATAGTGAGTGAGCGTGTGTGGGTTACGCCTTCTATATATACGGTGAATCGGAGAAACAAATTTTTACACTATACTCGATACAGCTTGTATCTTGTTATACAGTACCTTTGTTCGACATTTAGCATAATGGTCAAATCCATACTGTGTAAGCATCTGAGAGTGACTACGGGACAATTTATATGGAGATTTCAATTGTACCCTAAAAATATATACTTGCTATCTTGTTATCCAGGACCTTTTTTACAAAATTTTTTTGTTATGGCCAAAACCAAACTGAGTGAGCGTCCTAGGATGACTACGGAAATATATACCGATATTTTCAATTTGGCCAACACTGTATACAGCAGAACGCTTCTGATACAGTAACCATTTAAGCTATTTAGATTCTGGTGTAATCCATAATGAGCCTGTAAATGTCTGTCTGTTACTCCGGCAATATATTTGTAACTTTAAGATTACCCCAACACTGTATACAGCTGTACGCTTGTGTTACATAACCCATTGACAGCTTTTCATATTCTTGTGTAATCCATACTGGGCCTGAGAGCGTTTGTGCCTGCCTCCTGAAAAGTATATGGAGAATCAGAATGTTTACACTATACTATATATATCTTGTATCTGGTGATACTGTACCCTTTTTACTTTTTCAACTTGTTATTTTATTGGGTAATCAATACTGAGCCTGTGAGCATGTGAAATATATACAGAGATTTACTGTTATCCATAGACTGTATAGAGCTGTATGCTTCTGATAAAGTACCATATATGTGCTGGTATTTTGGATCCATTTTCAAAAACATGAGGAAGTATGGTGGAAGAGGACGTGGATGTGGGCGTGGAGGGCCACCTGGTACTGATGGTGGTGGTGCATCTGCTGGTAGTGGCAAAAACACAATAGCAGCTAAGGCAGGAGGTGTTGAGCCAGCGTCATGGTGTAGCTCTGGAAGGCCTGTAAGGCTCCCTTTTCTGGGAGTAGGTAGACTGCTTTTAAAGCCAGAGTACCAGGAATTGTTTGTGGCTAAAGGTACTGTCACACTTAGCGATGCAAAAGCGATCCCGACCAGCGATATGACACGGTCAGGATCGCTGGTGTATCGCTAAGTGGTCGCTAGTGAGCTGCCACACAGGCAGATCTCACCAGCGACATCTCAGAGGACGGGGGTCACTACTTACCTGTCACACTAGGTGATCCTGACGTCCTCCCACCAGCGTCCACGCTCGTCGCTCGTCTCTTCACAGGAAGCCCAGCAGGAAGCTGATGACGAGAAACGGTCCAGGACGGTCTCGCGCGATCAGCGATAATCAGCGGGGGAGCCGATCGGAGGTAAGTATCAGACATAGCGATGTCGCTAGCAATATCGCTGCTACATCACAAAACCTGTGATGTTATAGCGATATTGCTAGCGATATCGCTTAGTGTGACAGGCCCTTTACATTGCTGAAACAGCCTCCAGCTCTATCGCCTCCTCTTCTGAAGTTGTAAAAAATGCAAGCACTGAGTCGTAACTGAAGGCTTCTGGTCAGGAGCAACCCCTTTCCTTGTGTCCTTCACCCACACCAAAAGTGAAGGATGTGGAAGCACACACCTCAGATTACTCCATGGAGCTCTTTTCATGGAGCATTATAAATGGGGCAGATCAGACACTGAAGCAGCATCTAAGGGGCTCATTATACACTGGAGCATTACAAATGGGGCCCATTATATATGGTGCATTATTAGGGCCCATGATACACTGGAGCTTCATCCATGAGGCCTATCATGTACTGGAGCATTGTAAATGGGGCAGATCAGACACTGGAGCAGAATCTAAGGGGCACATTATACACTGGAGCATTACAAATGGGGCCCATTATATATGGTGCATTATTAGGGCCCATGATACACTGGAGCATCATCCATGACGCCCATCATGTACTGGAGCATTGTAAATGGGGCAGATCAGACACTGGAGCAGCATCTAAGGGGCACATTATACACTGGAGCATTACAAATGGGGCCCATTATATATGGAGCATTATTGGAGCCCATCATAC
Source organism: Dendrobates tinctorius (assembly GCF_039654945.1). Lineage (NCBI taxonomy): Eukaryota > Metazoa > Chordata > Amphibia > Anura > Dendrobatidae > Dendrobates > Dendrobates tinctorius. The sequence continues at coordinate 51,217,787 of NW_027361728.1, read as the reverse complement.
ACTGGAGCATCATCCATGAATCCATGAGGCCCATCATGTACTGGAGCAATGTAAATGGGGCAGAGCAGACAATGGAGCAGCATCTAAGGGGCACATTAAACACTGGAGCATTACAAATGGGGCCCATTATATGTGGAGCATTATTAGGGCCCATGATACACTGGAGCATCATCCATGAGGCCTATCATGTACTGGAACATTGTAAATAGGGCAGATAAGCCCCCGGAGCAGCATCTAAGGGGCACATTATACACTGGAGCATTACAAATGGGGCACATTATATATGGAGCATTATGTGGAGCTCATCAGATACTGTATGGAACTTTATATGTGACTAATTATTTGGTATGGACAAATATATGGGGCTCATTATTCTGTATGGTGCACAATGTGGTGGCCATAACACTGTATGCAGTAATATACTGTCCTGTTTTTGAGCTATTGTACAACTTAAAATAGATCAGTCATGTCATGTAAGTAGTGAAGTGTCATTGTACTATACCTATATTTCTGTGGCGTATCGGAGCATCATGAGTTGTGGTATGTGTTAAAGGGGCGCACTGAAACTCTTTGGCCAAGGGCACACGGAAACCTGGAGCCAACCCAACCCCCCCACAACTTTAGCCAAATAACACCCAGTTTTCAATGCGTAACTATTACTAGGAAGTAAATTAAGGTTGACAAGCTTCAGTTATAAGAATTGATGTTTTTGGCATTGAAATGTGCACTGTAGGTGTGTTTACTGTCTTCCACTCCCTTCCGACTTTGCTTCCCCATTGACTTGCATTGGGTTTCGTGTTTCAGTCGGCCTCTGACTTTTCCCTATAGTCGGCCGATTTCGTTCAACCCGACTTTTACGAAAGTCGGGTTTCATGAAACCCGACTTGACCCGAAAGAAGGCAAAGTCGCTCATCTCTAATTGCCATTTCAAGACCCCAAAAAGACTTTTTCAGACTTGGCATGTTTTTTTTTACTACTTTTTGCAAATCAATGTTTCGCATCAGACGCTTCTTTGACATTTCTAGGCTCCAAAAAGATTTTTTCTGGACTGGTGTGTATTTGTTATAGGTCTGGGAAATAAAAATTGGCATCTTCCATCTAGTTGCCATTTTATAGGCCCAAAAAAGTAATATTTGAGGATCAGTGTGTGTGTTTTCTAGTTGTTTGAGAAATATATGGCTCAAATAAGTAAAGGGAACACTTGAAGAACAAATTTTAACTCCAAGTCAGTCACACTTCTGTGAAGTCGACACTGATTGTGATTCAATTTCTCCTGCTGTTGTGCCAATGGAATAAACAACAGGTACAAATGATGGGAAGGTCACTAACATTCATTTGTCTGCTGTGTCTAGTGTTCCCTTTATTTTTTTGAGCAGTGTAAATAATTTGCACTAGCCTAATCATTGCCATTAGCAGTCCAAATAAATGATTTTTCAGGAATGCTATCTGTTTTCGGGTACTCTGGGAACTAAATAATTGTCATCAGCTATCTTATTGCCATTAGTAGGCCAAAAAAATAATTTTTCAGTACCTCTGTGTGTATTCTATTACGTTGGAAAAAAAATCATTATCATTGGCGATCTCGAGATCATATCTAGGTAAAATAAATACATTTTCTTCCTCAGAGTGTGTGTCTTTTAGTAGTCTATGAAATAAACAATTGGCATCTGCTGTGTATTTTGCATTCTTTTTTTTTGCAAGTTGTGTGGGTAAAAAATAATTGGACCCTGCCTTGGTTTTTTGCCAGTAGTGTGTTTAAAAAAATCTTCTCTGCTGCCATCTGTTTATTTCCCATTTGTAGGACTACAACTTATTTTATTCTATCTTTGTGTCTATTTGAGTAGTGTTTCAAAAAAGTTAGTCTAGTCTGCAGCTGTCTTTTTGTGAGAATTGCGTCTACATTTTTTTATTTTTTTTTACACAAGTTCCGAAAGAACAAGCTCAGAGCATGTGTCCAATTTGGAGACACAGAAGTTAATTGTGTGAGGCCCATGTGGAGACGTGTGGACACAAACTCTTCCACTATAATATTTAAACTGTCATGCTAATAAATTTGATTACTTATGCTTATATTTTGTGGTTGGCTTCACTTTCTGCAGAGCCATAGGAGACACACCTTTTCTCTGAGTTTTTTGGTTCTTGTTGATATTTAAGGCTATGTGCCCACGTTAGCGTTTTAAACCTGATACAAAACCGGACTCCTTCCCAGAAAACATGTGTTTTTTTCCCCACTTTTCTTTCTGCACGTCTTCTGGACTAATAGGAAACAGCTAAAAATGCAGACTTAAGCGGAAAACGAAACAGGATTAAGAATTTCCAAAATCTTATAAGGACCAATAAATCTTGGCTTAAATTTTGGAGATGCAACCTTCATAGGAATATTCTTAGATGACAACCAAACCATATCACCCACTTTAAACCGGGGACCAATGGTCCTATGCCGGTTGGAAAATCGCTGGGCCTTTTCCTGAGAAAGTGACAACTTATCCACCACTTGGTCCCATATCTGCTGCATTCTCTTATCCACAGTGTCCACACCTGGGCAGGACGAAGATTCCACTTGCCCTGAAGAGAATCGAGGATGAAACCCAAAATTACAGAAAAAGGGAGACATCAAAGTGGCAGAACTAGCTCTATTGTTCAGTGCGAATTCGGCCAAGGGCAAAAATGAGACCCAATCATCCTGATCAGCAGATATAAAACATCTCAAATAAGACTCCAAGGTCTGGTTTGTTCTCTTAGTCTGTCCATTGGTCTGGGGATGAAACGCGGAGGAGAAGGATAACTGAATTCCCAGATTGGAACAAAAGGCTTTCCAGAATCTGGAAACAAACTGGACTCCTCTGTCGGACACAATATTCTCAGGAATCCCATGTAACCGAACTACCTGTTGTAAAAGCAAGGGCACCAACTCAGCGGAAGATGGCAACTTTGGGAGTGGTAAAAGATGGACCATCTTCGAAAATCTATCACAAATCACCCAGATAACAGTAATTCTCTGAGAGACAGGAAGATCAGAAATAAAATACAATGAGATATGGGTCCAGGGCCTCTTGGGCACCGGCAAGGGCATCAGCAACCCACTAGAACGAGAGCAGGATTAAGACTGAGAACAAGTCCCACAGGACTGTACAAAATTCCTGACGTCACGAGATAAGGCAGGCCACCAAAAGGACCGACTCCCCAAATCTCTGGTACCAAAAATACCTGGATGACCAGCCAATGCGGTGCAATGAATTTCAGACATCCCTCTCTTTCTCCACTGGTCAGGAACATACAATTTTCCCATAGGGCAACGCTCAGGTTTATCCTCCTGAAATTTCTCCAGGGCGCGTCTCAAATCGGGCGAAATGGCAGAAAGAACTACCCTCTCACCTAGGATGGTAGTAGGCTCGGTCACACTAAGAGAATCGGCAAAGAAACTCCTAGAAAGGGCATCTGCCTTAACATAAATAGTGCCCGGAAGAAAAGAGACCACAAAATTAAAACACGTGAAAAACAAGGCCCATCTAGCCTGTCTAGGATTCAAGCGTTTGGCCGACTCCAGATAAATCAAATTCTTGTGATCGGTGAGGACCACAACTTGATGTCTAGCTCCCTCCAACCAATGTCTCCACTCCTCAAATGCCCACTTCATGGCCAACAACTCCCGATTCCCCACGTCATAGTTGCGTTCAGATGGGGAGAACTTTCGAGAAAAGAAGGCACAGGGATTCATCTTAGAAGTCACAGGGTCTTTTTGGGACAAAACAGCTCCTCCAACAATCTCAGAAGCATCTACCTCCACATGAAATGGAAGTGAGACATCAGGTTGCCGTAAAACTGGAGCTGAAGTAAATATCTGCTTAAGCTCCTGAAATGCAGAGATAGCATCAGGAGACCAATTCAGCACATCAGCGCCCTTCTTGGTCAGATCAGTCCATGGTTTGACAATACCAGAAAAATTACCTATAAATTTACGATAGAAATTAGAAAAACCCCAAAACTTCTGGAGGACCTTCAAAGAAGTAGGCTGAACCCAATCATAAATGGCCTGTACCATGGCCGGGTCCATTTCAATAGTCGATGGAGATAAGATAAATCCCAAAAATGAAATCCTCTGTACACCAAAGAGGCATTTTGATCCCTTAACCAACAGGGAATTCTCCCTCAACATCCGGAACACAGTCCAGACATGTTCCACATGAGAATCCCAATCACTAGAAAAGATCAAAATATCATCCAGATAGATGATCAAAAGCTTATCCACATGGTCACGGAAAATATCATTCATAAAGGACTGGAAGACAGAAGGGGCATTAGTGAACCCAAAAGGCATCACCAGGTACTCAAAATGTCCCTCCAGAGTATTAAACGCCATCTTCCATTCATCCCCGTGCTTGATGCGAATAAGATTATACGCCCCCCTGAGGTCAAGCTTAGTAAACCAGCAGGCACTCTTAACTCTGGAGAATAAATCAGACATCAGAGGTAAGGGGTACTGATATTTAACCATCATCTTATTAAGGGAACGATAATCAATACACGATCTTAATGAACCATCTTTCTTGGCCACACAAAAAACTCCAGCACCTAAAGGTGACGAGGATGGTCTACTGTAATATGACCCTTCTCCAATGACTCCTTAATATAGGATCGCATAGCATCATGTTCGTGTACTGATAAGTTGAAAAGCTGACCCTTGTGAAATTTACACCCAGGCATCAACTCAATTGCACAGTCATAACTCCTATGAGGAGGCAAAGACGCAGACTTGCTCTCACTAAATACATCAGGAAAATCAGCTAGATAATCAGGAATATCATAAGACTGAAGAGAGGTGGAGAAAACGGGAGCGTCCCAAAGAACACACTGACAACCCCAACTCACCACAGACCCAGATTTCCAATCCAAAACTGGATTATGAGTTTGCAACCAAGGAAAACCCAGAACAATAGTATCATGCAGATTATGCAGCACCAAAAATTTACAATTTTCTTGGTGGTCTTGGGCAACTCGCATTGTCACCTGGGTCCAAAACTGAGGTTTATTCTCCGCCAAAGGAGTAGCATCAATACCCCTCAAAGGAATAGGCGTCCGCAGCGGCGTCATGAAAAAGCCCAACGTTTAGCAAAGTCCAAATCCATCAGATTCAACGCTGCTCCTGAATCCACAAACGCCTTCCTGGAAAACGTAGATAAGGAGCAGATCAGAGTAATTGCCAAAAGAAACTTAGGTTGTACACTGCCCACAGCAAATGTGTGTGCAAAACGTTTCTCTCGTTTAGGGCAGGCAGAAATAGTATGAGAGGCATCTACACAGAAAAAAAACAGTTTATTACACCTTCTAAACTCCTGACGTTGCGCCCTAGACAAAACCCAATCACATTGCATAGGTTCAGACGTTTGTTCAAAAGGTGGCAGCGCCTCCCGTGTAGTTTTACGTTCACGTAAACGCCGATCAACTTGAATGGCTAATGACATAGAATCATCCAGACCAGAGGGAACAGGAAATCCCACCATAACATCTTTTACGGTCTCTGATAAACCCTTCCGAAAGAGAGCTGCCAGTGCACTATCATTCCATGCAGTAAGGACCGCCCACTTTCGGAATTTTTAACAGTATAACTCTGCAGAATCCTGACCCTGGTTTAATGCCAACTGGGTTCTCTCAGCTTGATCAACAGCATTAGGTTCATCATACAACAACCCTAAGGCTTGAAAAAATGCATCCACATTAGTCAGAATAGCATTTTCAGGTGTCAGAGAAAAAGCCCAATCCTTGGGATCGCCGAGCAGCAAGGAGATGACAATTTTAACCTTCTGCACAGAGCTCCCTGATGAGTTAGGCTTCAAAGCAAGAAATAATTTACAATTATTCTTAAAATTCAAAAATTTAGACCGATCCCCAGAAAACACATCAGGAGTAGGGATTTTTGGTTCAGCAGCATGTGACTGAATGAGGTAGGTGGAAATTCCCTGCACTTCAGCAGCCAGCTGCTCCACACGATCAGACAATTGCTTAATCTCCATTAGGGAAAAGAAAAAAAAATCCTCCTACGGCCCCAGAGAAAAAAGAGGAAAAAATATACAAAAAAATTCTGACACTTTTTTTTTAACAACTTTTTCCTTCTTTTGAGTACCCTAGAATCTGCGGTATGGCTGGTGATTCTGTTAAGAATGGGTCACCGAGGAGAAGAAAGCACAACAAGCTAAGTCACAGAAAGCCAGAGAGGATGGTAACTATGCAGATTGCAGATCCCTGATCTTACAACACAACTAGCAGTAGCCATGGAGCATGCCTACAATGTTCCTAGACTCCTCGTCACGGCCGGAGGACTAAATGAGCCTAAAGCAAGAAAAGGGAAAACTAACTGCCCCAGAGCAGACCCCAAAGGAATAGATAGCCCCCACACATGTATTGATGGTGAAACAAGATGAAGGCACAAACACAGGCAGGAAAATTAGCTGAGCAAATGATTGTGGCCCAAACTAACTAGACAGGAAAGGAAAGGAAAGACACTGTCTGCAACCTGCAAAAAACCCTCCAAAAATCATGTCCAACACTTCTGATAGCAAAATTAACCCTGAAGTCACTAGACTTCTCTCACTATATCAGCACTCTGAAATATTCTGAGACAGAGCAAAAAGAGACCAAACTAGTAAGGGACAGAAAGCCAATAGGCAAAATACTGATAAATAAGAGTGAAAATTCAGCACAGCCCCCAGCAGGGGCTGGCTGACCACACCAAAAAACTGAATAGACCACCAAAATCAAGTGTGAAGAATAGCAGAAAAACTTAGCTTTAGATGACTGTAACAGAGCTGAAAACCAAAAGCTGACAAGCCAGAAGGAATCACCAGCAACTGAATAGGGCATCGGCTGTCTTAAATCCAATCTGAGACTCCTGAGATCCAATCGTCAACCTGATTCTCAGGTGGCAGATTTCCACCGATCAAATCAGCCTCTCTACCTCCTGTTACTACCAGAGGGAGTCTGGAAGGAGAACTCACAACTGGTGAACCAGAGAATGAACTCACAACAGTGAAGAGCATGGAAGTAGTGAAACATAAATATCTGACAAAATATAAAAAAGCTTAACATAGTCAATATCTTTGTAACTCCGAACGTCTTAAAAAAAAATTAATTCCTGCTATTCCATTTGATTGGGCTAAACCTCTATGCTTTTAATGTCTCCTCCACCTCCCCCAATACATTCTACATTATTCTTAGTTGTTTTCATTCATGTAGAATTAACCTACAAGGAAAGTAAGGGTTTATTTTCATTCCGATATTTGTGTCCCATTGACTTGCATTGGTTTCCGGTATCGGAATCCGCGATATCCGATATTTTTGGGGTATCGGTCCGATCCAATCCGATCCAATATTTTCTGATATCGGAAGGTATCGCTCAACACTAGATATGAGAGAATGCTGGCTGCCAGGCATGATAAAGCCTCCATGGCATGTGAGGCAAGCTCACGCCACTCCTCCATTTTGGAAGACCAAAATATGAAATGGTGCAAACCCTTCCTGATGGTATTAATATTTAGTTCTAGAAACACCTGCAGCATCCTCTCCATTCGTTCACCATGTGTAAGACTTGGACTCTATTGTGCTGGTGCACAAATTGGTCTAAAAAAAGTGTCAAAGGAATCACAGAAATTGCTTCTTCCACAGCTGCTGCTGCTAATGTTTTGGTGTTGACGAATTCATGAGTCAGAGGTTGGAAGTCTACAGCTGCGATGCAAAATGTGTGCTTCACTGCAGTCTTGGGGGAAAAGCTCTCTTAAAGTTGTATAAAAGTGGCTTTGATACTCCATCATTCGTGGGTCCCTTTCTAAGGTGGGAATCATCTGGCAAAATATGGTTTTACAATGTGGATCTAATAAAGTGGATCCCAGTAGTCAGCATTATTCCTAATCATTACTATAACGGGATCATGTTGCAGATAGTGCAGCAAGAAGGAACTCATATGTCAAGCTCTACCATGAGGTCCAACCCATGCTGTATTTGTGGCTAGGAAACAATGAGGCTTGCTTCCTCCATCCTCTCCCGCCAAACACGAACAACAGAGAGAAGAAGATTATCCTCTTCATCCGACAATTGCTTGCCCATCACCTCTTCCTCTTCCATTTGTTCCTCAGATCTTGCACCTTTGATAACAGTTTGTCTGTTATCATCATCAGCCCCCCTCAAGCGCAGTACTCCACCCTCCCTTGGAACCTGCCTGTGTGATGACAGTCGTGAACTTTGAGACAATGTTCTCCCTTGTGCAGCCTCCTCTGCTTTCTCATCTTCTTCTGGGACCACCATCTCCTCCCATAGGCTATTTAAAGTCTGCTCCAGCATATAAATGACTGTAATAGTGATGCTGATGATGGCATTGTCGACACTAACCATTTTAGTAGCCATTTCAAAACTGTGTAGATGTAAGGTTTCCAGATGTTCCATGGAGCCTGTTTTGCTCTCTTGCAAGATGGCGTCTGGTACTTTGCCCCGTCCTTGAACGTCCTGTCAGTCCAGTTATTTAAGTCCGGGTTAGGAAAGACTCCTTGCATGAGTATTTTGTTGCTGCTGGCTTCTGAGCTTCCTCCTGATTTGCTTCTGGAGTTCCTACTGCTGCTTGTTTAATCTGTGCTCTGCCTCATCATTTCCAGCTGCCTTCAGTCCCCTGTGCTGCTTCCTGATTCAGGCTGTGCTTACCTACTGATCAGACTTCTAAAGAGTGGAGATACACGTCTCTGGAACTGCTGTGGTCCGTAAGACTTTTTGTGCTACTGCAGTGCTGGACTTTAGCAGGACTTTTTCAGCCCTAAAGGAAGTACACTGGAAAACCTTCTCCTTGTTGCTCACATCTTCATATTACTGGACTTCCATGAAAGGTGTCGGCTTCACTGTTTGCGTATTTCTGGACTACCAAGTATAAGTGAAGGTCACACTCTTACTGCATATAATTTCTGGACTTGCTTGCATTCTAGTCTGGTCTCTCTGTCACATGCCTCACCTATCTGTGTGCTAAAAATTGGGGATTTTTTGGGCTTCATTGAACTGTTTTTGCTGTGTTTTTGCCTAATTATTCACAATCTTTTGTTGAAAAAAAATACAGGCCAGATAATTTTAAGTCTGGTATCTCCATCACATGCCTCACCTATCTGTGGGCTAAAAATTGGGTGATTTTTTTATATCTCCATTGAACTTTTTCTGCTTTGTCTAAGTCTAGCTATTGAGACTAGTTTGCTTAACAAAAAAGTGTTACCTACAGGCCAGATATTTTAAAGTGTGGTTTTCACGCACAAAGATCACATATAATTTTGCTCCAAAATCAGACATTAGTAGTGAACGTGCAAAATATTGCAGTGCATTTAAAATGGGCAAGGCACGTGCCAAAGAACAGGGGAGTGGATGTGATGATGATGATGATGATGCATGCAGAGGGGGAGACCGAGGACGTGGGCAAGCTTAAATTGGCCCACAACAAACACTTAGATCTTCTCGCTCGACCTTCCTGTAACAATTACTAGGAGACTGCAGCAGGACATCAATATTAAACCCAGAGCAGTGTCAAAAGGTTGTTAGTTGGATAGAAGATAACGATTCCAGTCACTTTGCCACCACCACCACCACCCTGTCTTCCACACGGTCAAGTCTAAGTAGCCGTGTGTCTGGACCGCATATTGCTCACCCTGCTCCAACTTCCTCCAAGCGCACAGAGATAACTGATCCCACACTTGGACACTCCAAAGAGCTGTTCACTTTTCCATTTACAGATTCGGGTTTCTCTCCCAGGGCAGTTGAAGTGGAGCAAGAGGAGATGGCATGTAGTGATGCCCAAATATTTGAACAGCCATATTCACACAAAGGCAACTCTGGAAATGTGTCACAACACGTGGACAATTATGAGACACAATTGCCTGAAAGTCAGGCGTATGACCAGGGTGAGGAAGTGGAAAACGAGCTGGTGGATGATATAGTAACTGACCAAACCTGGCAGGAGAACATGCAGAGCGAGGACAGCAGCACACAGGGGGAGGGAGGCATAGCACCCCAACTGGCAGGAAGAAGCATTGTGTTGGCCGCAGACAGAAGACAGGCAACCGTTCCCCGTAATACCAACACGATAGATGTTGCCAGTTCAACTGTTAGGTCTTCCAGAGTCGGGATATTTTTTAAAAGACTCTGCCGATAACCCAAACAGGCCATTTGCACCACCTGCTAGGACCACATCAGCAGGGGTAGCAAAACTACGAGCCTGACCACCACCAGGATGATTAGGCACATGGCAGCAAAGCACCTGACTTTGTGGGCCAAATCCCAGGAACAGTGTCTGCGGGCAACACAAGTGTTCCTTCTGCTGTTGTGCATGCAAGCCAATCCCCTGTTCATGGTGCCTGTGAAGATGCCTCCTGCTCTGCACCTGTTGTTGCACAAACTCAACTAGCACCATCATCAAGCACGTCCACATCTTTGTCCCAATGCAGCATTCAGTTGTCCATACCCCAGTCCTTAGAATGCAAGTGGAAATACGCTGCCAATGCCCCACACTCCACAATACTAAATTCACACATTTTTAGTCTCCTTGCGCTCAAAATGCTGACTTTTAGGCTCATGGAGATGGAATCTTTCCTATATCTGATGGCGGAGGCCATCCAAAGGTACTCAGTGCCCAGCCACCACTATTTATCCTGGTGTGCCGTCCCGTATTATGCAAGCATGTGCCTGACAATATTAGCCGTGCCCTCAACAATCCTGCTACTAGGAAAGTCCACTTACCTACCCACGGACACGTGGACAAGTTCTTCTGGGCAGGGATGGTATATCGCGCTGACGACACACTGGGTAAACATAGTGGAAGCTGTGACCCAGTCAGACTTTGGGATGGAACACGTCCTCCCAACACCAAGGATTGCAGGCTCTATGCCAATCAGGGTTGCCCTCACAGTCTACCGCTACTGCACCTCCTCTTCAGTCTCCATCTCTGAAAGTAGCACATCAGTCACAAGCTGGAAGCACTACAGCACTGCCTCAGCCAAGCGGCAACAAGTTGTGCTGAAGCTAATGTGATAAAATGACAAACCGCACAATGCTGAAGAGTTGTGGACAGCTCTGAAACAGTAGGCAGATCTGTAGCTGACACAGCTGAATCTGCAGCCAGGCATGGTCATGTGTGACAATGGCTGGAACCTGGTGGCGGCTCTGAGGCAAGGCAAGCTCACACATGTGACATGCCTGCTACATGTGCTTAACCTCGTGGTTCAGCGGTTTCTCAAAACCTACTCGGAGCTGCCTGATCTGTTTGTCAAAGTTAGCCGCCTGTGTGCCCATTTTAGAATGTCAGCTACAGCTTCCGCCGCCCTTGCTGTGCTTCAGCAGTGTTTGCATCTTCCAGCTCACTGACTGGTGTGTGATGTCCGCACACGTTGGAACTCTACACTGCAGATGTTGGAAAGGATTTGTGAGCAGTAGAGGGCAGTTGTTGACTATCAGCATCAGCAAGGCCATTTGTATTCAGTTCAGTCTACACATAAGACCTCAGGAGTGGACATATATGTCAGACATATGTACCATCCTACAAATCTTTTAGGAGTCCACCAAGATGGTGAGCGGTGATGACGCCATAATTAAACATAAAACACATTTGTTCAGAGTGGCCTATCACGTTCAGTAATCAAAGTCATTTTATGTAGAAGTGTGCATGTGTAGCCCATTCACTGTTTGCATCTATCCCCCACTCCCTCAAGATGGCTGGACCATCATTGTAAATACATCACTGTAAATACACACCTGTACTTTGTATCTCCCCCACCTCATTGTAGATTGTAAGCTCTCACAAGCAGGGTTGTCTAATTTTGCTTTAATTATTGTACTGTTAATGTTGTTACTTATGACTTGTGTTTTGAAACTGTTAAACTGAAAAGCTCTACGGAATATGTTGGCGCTATATAAGTAAAGATTATTATTATTATTAATTAATGTCACATCCCGCTTCCCTGTGTTCTGAAACGCTCTCTGCTCACTATCGAAGAAAATGCATTGCAGGCGGAGCACAATAAGATGGAGCAAGGAACCATACAAGGATATTACACACAGCCCAGCCTCATCTCATCCTCAACGTGGATTGAGTGACAATGAGGATGAAGAGTAGGAGGAAGAACAGGAGCTACTTTCATCCGCTATAGATGGTACTACAACCACAAGTATCATACCGTCTGTTCAGCATGCATAGCCTGAGGACAGGGAGGAGGAGGAGGAGGAGAGCATGGTCAGTGGTCCTCTTGGGGAGGACACAGAAGTCTTGCCTTTTAGCAGTCTGGTGAGCATGGCTGACTTTATGTTGCTCTACCTTTCTCGTGACCCTCGTATTCTCAAAATTTTGGGTGAAAGTCATTACTGGTTGGTGACACTACTAGAGCCAAGGAGAACTTTCAATCTTTTCTTCCAGAGGCAGACAGGTGTACTAAAATGGTGCAGTACCAGAAGGCCCTTGTTGCAGAAATTTAAAAAAAATTCCCATCTGAAAATGCTGGCTTCTGAGGTCACAGTGCGTTGGACAACCAAGGAGTACACGCGAGACAGACACAACTGGAATCCAGCAGAGGCAGGGGAACACTGGCAAAGTTCTGGGAGAGATTTCTTCGACAATCCCATTACAGCAGCCCTGAGGTGCAGGGTACTGTCACAAGGAGTGAAAAGTTTTGGAAGATGCTGAGGGAGTACCTTGCTGACCGTACCAATGTCGTCCATTATTCCTCTGTGCCTTATAATTATTGGGTATCCAAGTTGGACACGTGGCATGAATTGGCTCTCTATGCCTTAGAGGTCCTGGCCTGCCCTGCTGCTAGCGTTTTGCCAGAGCGTGTTTTTAGTGCCGCTGGTGGAATTATAACTGATAAGCACATCCGCCTGTCAACTGAAAATGCTGACAGGCTGATTCTTATAAGAATGAACAAGGGCTGGTTTGGGCCATACTTCTCTACACCACCGAATGACTACAGCAAAACATAACCTCAAATACAGACTCTTTTTAGCACCTCTTCACACCCACACAAGGGTATACGCTTCCTGATTTTGGCTATTTGCTATTATCCTCCTCCTTCTTCTCCTCATCCTCGTCATCCACTCACACTAGATCACCAGGGTGAACTTGTTCTGTGATGCAACAGCCATGTTATTGTTTTCACAGTATATTGAGGTGTACCCCCAGGGGGAAATGTTTGGCAGCCTATTCACTTAGAGTATGGGCATTGTAAGTATAGGAGACCCGCTCCTTTAAACCGGGAAAACATTTTTTGGAGGCCATCCTCCAGGTCTCTTCCCACAACACCAATAGATCATCAGGGTGTACCTGTTCAGTGATGCAACAGCCACGTTATTGTTTTCAAGGGTGTTTAAGATGCTTATACAAAAAATCTTTTCACAATATGTTGAGGTGTACCCCCAGGGGGAAATGTTTGGCAGCCCATACACTTAGTGTACGTCATTACAAGTATAGGAGACCAGCTCCTTTAAATAGGGAAAACATTTTTCGGAGGTTATCCTCCAAATTTATTCCAAGGGGGATTGGGGTGCATGCAAATATGGGGCAGGCCTTGCATGTGCTTCATGGGCAAACTTTATGGGCGTACCAAATATCTAATAATGAGAACTTTGTTTTCATGTGGCCATTCAAGATGTCCATTCAAAGGGTTATTGGGGAGCATGTAACTTTTAAGCAGGACAGTCCTTGCATTCAATGCATAAGCAAATATTATGGGTGTACGAAATGAATAATGGGAACTTTGTTTTCATGTGACCATCCAGTACCTCAGTTCAAAGGCTTATTGGGGTGCATGTAACTTTGGTGCAGGGCAGGCTTTGCATTCAATGCATAGGCAAACAGTATGGCAGGACCACATGAATAATGGGAACTTTGTTTTCATGTGGCCATCCACTACATCAGCTCAAAGGCCCTTGCATTCAATGCATAAGCAAATATTATGGGAGCACCAAATAAATAATGGTAACTTTTGTTTCATGTGGACATCCAGGATGTAATTTCAAAGGGTTATTGGCATGCATGAAACTTTGAGGTAGGGCAGGCCTTAAGCCCCCGTTACACATAGCGATATCGCTAGCAATATCGCTGTAACGTCACCGATTTTGTGACGTAGCAGCGATATTGCTAGCGATATCGCTATGTCTGATACTTACCTCCGACCGGTTCCCCCGCTGGTTATCGCTGGTCGCGCGAGAACATCCTGGACCATTTCTCATCGGGCACTTCCTGCTGGGCTTCCTGTGGCGCTGACAAGCGACGCGTGGATGCGGGCTGGAGGATGTCAGGATTGCCGCGTCTGACAGGTAAGTAGCGACCCCCGACCCCTGCTACGTCGCTGGTGAGATCTGCTCACTAGCGACCACTTAGCGATGCACCAGTGATCCATATCATTGTCGGGATCGCTGGTGCATCGCTAAGTGTAACGGTACCCTTACATTCAATACATAGGCAAACAATATGGGAGACCAAATTAATAATAATGGGAACTTTGGTTTCATGTGGCCATCCATGACATCTGTTCAATGGGTTATTGGAGTGCATCCATATTTGGAGCAGGTCTTGCATTCACTTCATGGGCAAACCTTATTGGAGTACCCAATGACTAATAATGGGAACTTTGGTTTCATGTGGCCATCCAGGATATCTGTTCAATGGGATATTGGGGTGCATCCAAATTTTTGCCAGCCCTGCCTCTCACTGCATACGCAATAACAATATAAGAGACCCACTGTTTAATAATGGGAACAACAAAGCACAGCCAGCTGATGGCTCTCTAAAAATACTGAGGGCCGACTGCTGGCCCTATAAAAATAGGCTTTGTGATTTTCAGAGTCCCTCTTTCATAAATGCAATAGGATGGTTCTGATGATGTGTCACACACCACATGGCCAGATAAGGTTGTAAAATGTTCAAATGACATTTCCCAGTGAATGCATTTCTCTTGTTTGTAAGCAATGCTAAAGTTGAAAAATGCATCAAAAACACTATGTGTGATCATAGCAAAAGTGGTTGAGGAGCATTTTTATTTTGGGTTATTTGTTTTTCTTTACACACAAATCATTACCCTGGAAAGGATATTCCTTAACATATTTCCCAGGAAAATCCATTTTGGTTTTGTTTTGGTTTGTTTTATTGTGCGTCTGTAAGTGGCGCAACACTCTGACAACATTGTTCACAGCTGTGATTTGGAAGTCAGAAATGCTTCCAGGGGTCTTTCCCATGATGTCCCCATATCATTTGAGCACTGTTCCCATTGATTTCTGACATTTTTAGACCCTAAAAAGACCCCCGGGGGTTGCGGCAAAAATGCTCGGGTTTCCCTTAGCCTTATATTGGGCTCGTTGCTCGGGTCAAGCACCCGAGCATTCCAAATTGCTAGACCTGAACAACGAGCACCCAACCATTTAAGTGGTCACTCATCACTACTCGCTACTCCTCTGCTTCTCCCTTCTGCTAATCCCTTCATTTTCTTTCAGTTTCACAACGTATCACTTCAAGCTACTAACACTGACCTACAAAGCTGTTCAAAATCTGTTTCCCCCATATATCTCTGAACTACTCTCATAATATCTCCCACCATGTAATCTCTGGTCCTCCCTAGATATCCTTCTCTCCTCCACAATCATCCATTCCTCATCCAATCACCTGAATGACTTCTCCTGAGTATCCCCCATCCTGTAGAATTTTGTGGCCCAAGACATGTGATTATCGTCTACATTCTGAAATTTCAAGAGGATCTTGAAAACTCATGTCTTCAGAACAGTGCAATGACCCTGCTGCCACCTCAACAACACCAGAGCTGCTGAAGCTCCCAAACCTACTGTCCCCTTCCCCATTATACTGTAGAATGTAAGGTATCAAGGGTAGGGTCCACTCCCCTCTGTACCTGTCTGTCACTGTTTGTTTGTTCATTGTAATTTATATTTGTGTTTTGTATGTAATTTCTTCTCATGTACAGCACCATGAAATCAATGGTGCTCTAAACAAATGCTAAAAATAATAATCCTCAGCATGATGTTCCACCCAGTTCTCAACCCTGCCCTCTTTGACAGAGTACAAACAGCAGAAAGCTCACAGAAGATGGCTCACAGAACCACAGTCAGCAGTCATCAAAAAGCAGAACTGACTTCTGCATGACTTGGTGCTCAGACTGCTTGCCTGATTTGCAAGGTGGTGAGGTGGAAGATAGATGTCAATAGGTCTCAGGTACAAATTCTGTGCTTTCAGAAGAGGACCGGGTGGAACACTAAGCAAAGGAACTGAAGGCACTCTCATCCAACTAATCTAAAACCACCTGTACTTGTTTTGGCCTCACTTTTCACTTAGGCCTGTTTCACACATCAGTTTTTGACCATCAGTCAAAATCTGCCAACATTTGAAAATGGCGGATCCGCTTTTCTTGTGGCGGATCCGCCATTTTTTCCCATTGAGATACATTAGTGGCAGATTTTGGCAGATGGTCGTCCGTTACGTCCGCTATTCGGCAGATCCGCCAGATTTCTGGCGGATTCTGACTGAGGTGAACGGACTTTGCAACGTTTTTTGGCGCCGTCAAAATGGCGGGAGACGGCGGATCCGCCGCCATCCGCCATGTGGTAGAATGGGCTCCTATGGGCGGCGGATCCGCCGGGATCTGCTATTTTGCGGAATCTGCCGGTGGAATCTGCTAAATAGCACTGAGCATGCTCAGAAAAAAAGATACTTTTCCAGACAGTCCAAAAACTATATAAAGGTGGGCTAATTAATCATTGGGCCCAGACATCCGGCACCAGCCAGACTGAAGACAGAGACAGAGACAGAGCCAGCCAGCACCTGCCCAGCAGAAAGACCCCCAGCTGAGAAGAAAGAGAGAGACAGAGCCTGCCAGCCTCCTATAACCTGCCCAGCAGCAAGACTCCCAGCAGCAAGACCCCTGGAGCAAGAGGCCTGCCAGCACCTGCCCAGCTGCCCTGCACCAAGCCAGGAAGGAGAAGCCTGCTACCAAAGCCACCAAAGCCTGCAATTGTGTGAGTGTTAAAACTATTTGTGTGGGGCATGTCTGTGTGTGTCTGTGGCTGGTCTGCCTGTGTGTGTGGCCTGCGTGTTTGTGTGTGTGTGTGGTCTGCCTTCCTGCATGTATGTTCGTGGCCTCCCACTGTTGCATGTCTGTGTGTGTGTGTATTTTTATTATGCTTTTTTTTCATACTTTAATTGTTTTTCTGTTGCATGTGTACTGAATTTTATTTTCATAGTACTGTAATTTTATTTCCATTTTTGCAATTGTGCTGTGATTGTGTTGTGTATTGTATGTGGTGTAACTGTGGTGTTGTATGTGGTGTTTCTGTTGTATATAACTGTTTTTTTATTTTTCATTTATTGTGGTATTTAAAATAAAGAGCAGAGTAGCTCTGAATTGTGGAAAAAAATAATAAAAACTGTTTATAAAAACTGTCCGTAGTATTATTTTAGAACCAGGTAAAATTAAGTATGGGTATATGTACAAAAAAGGTACATTATGTGTTGGTTTTTGGTATACAGGTGTGGTTATACTCTCATGTGAGAGATTGGAATTTACACATGCAAACACTTGGGTATACTCTCAGTGAGAGTACAGGGAATTACACACATGCAATCACAGTGTGGTTACTCTCAGTGAGAGATTTTCAGGGAATTTGCACACATGCAAACACTTGGGTATACTCTCAGTGAGAGTTTCAGGGAATTACACACATGCAATCACAGTGTGGTTACACTCTCAGTGAGAGATGTTCAGGGAATTTACACAGCACACATGCAAACACTTGGGTATACTCTCAGTGAGAGTTTCAGGGAATTACACACATGCAATCACAGTGTGGTTACACTCTCAGTGAGAGATTTTCAGGGAATTTACACACATGCAAACACTTGGGTATACTCTCAGTGAGAGTTTCAGGGAATTACACACATGCAATCATAGTGTGGTTACTCTCTCAGTGAGAGATTTTCAGGGAATTTACACACATGCAAACACTTGGGTATACTCACAGTGAGAGTTTCAGGGAATTACACACATTAATACCAATGAAGATTTTTCTTTTTCTATGTTATTAAAATTCTCTTTATACTTGCAGATCCATTCAGGAAAGAACTGCTAGGCCACAGCCAAGAACACTAGGCAACCAGTTCTATTTTCCCTGTAATTATATTCGCCTGAAAGCTTTTTCTTATCCTTTGTATAGTAGCTTTACAAGTGTCTTTATACTTGCAGATCCTTTCTGGAAGCACCGCCAGCCAGGCCGCAGCAGAGACCTGCCAGCCAGGCCGCAGCAGAAACCCGCCAGCCAGGTCGCAGCAGAGACAAGCCAGCCAGGCCGCAGCAGAGAAGACTAGGCAACCAGTTCTATTTTCCCTGTAAGTATATTGGCCTGAAAGCTTTTTCTGATCCTTTGTATAGTAGCTTTACAAGTGTCTTTATACTTGCAGATCCATTCAAGAAGCACCTCCAGCAAGGCTGCAGCAGAGACCCGCCAGCCAGACCGCAGCAGAGATCCACCAGCCTGGCCGCAGCAGAGAAGACTAGGCAACCAGTTCTATTTTCCCTGTAAGTATATTGGCTTGAAAGCTTTTTCTGATCCTTTGTATAGTAGCTTTACAAGTGTCTTTATACTTGCAGATCCTTTCAGGAAGCACTGCCAGCCAGGCCACAGCAGAAACCCGCCAGCCAGGCCGCAGCAGAGACCGGCTAGCCAGGCCGCAGCAGAGAAGACTAGGCAACCAGTTCTATTTTCCCTGTAAGTATATTGGCCTGAAAGCTTTTTCTGATCCTTTGTATAGTAGCTCTACAAGTGTCTTTTTACTTGCAGATCCGCTCAGGAAGCACCTTCAGCCAGGCCGCAGCAGAGACCCGCCAGCCAGGCCGCAGCAATGTCTTCTTCTGAGAGCTCCCCCTCACATCATCAGCGAACTGAGGTAAATATTTTTTTTTACTCTTATTTTACTTTTTTTCTTAACCCTATATGCATGTATTATGTTTTCACAGGAAACTGAATCTTAGGAGCTTCCAGGAGGAGACATGCAAAGTGGAGAAATGCAAGGAGGGGGCGCGCAGAGTGTAAGTTTAGGATATACAAAAACTCACATACATACATAATGCTACACCCAACACAAACATTCATCACAGCACACACAATAACTACGCATCCATCCAACCCCAAATTTTTTTTTTGTTGTTGTAGAGAATTGGGAGTAGCTCGATGTGAGGGCCAGGGATTTTGTGTGTAAGTATTCCAATTTCAGTAACTTATATTACAGCATGTGAAGTGTTGAATACTAACCACTTTTTTTTTTCCTTCACAGGTGACAGGGTTATCATTCGGTGGCAGTCGCTCAGGGATCGCTTCAAGAGGGACTTCAACAAGGAGATACAGGCCCCGAGTGGATCGAGAGGATGCAGGAGCACCCAGTATAAACATTGCCGAGCCCTGTCGTTCCTCTGGCCGATGATGGTGAGCAGAAGGTAAATATTCCACACACCATTTCTGTAGTACAAATGTTTACCTATTTAACCTATTTTTTTTTCAGCACTGTAAATGAAATATCAATATATTAATATTTTTTTTCTCTTTTTTTAGCACCGTCTGCAGCACTCTGGAGCCTGCTTCTCAGTTGCCTCCCTCTGAAGTGATCCCTTCGGAGACCTCCACCGGTGACCACATCGAGGTAACTGACCCCTCTCTACCTTCCCTCTTTTCTCGTCCCTCTATCCTCTCCACCAGCACTGGAGCAGCAGGGCAGACTTCATCACATGAAGCTGGTGGTGACGATTTACAGTACCCTGTGCCTCACCCCTCTGACACTGCCGCAACATCTCGACCAACTTTTGGTTCTGGATGGCAGCGTCTGAGAGGTCTGGAAAGGATGACCTTGTCTGACTCTTTGAGTCTGAACTCATCCGTCCAGAATGCTTTCCACATTTATGGTCAGCAGTTAGCTTCTGGGTTGAACATGATAAATCAAAGTATCATGGAACTCAGAAGCTACACGGAACGGATGAATGCAGAGTCAAACCAGACGCCGAGACACATTTTTTTTTCATTCAGTTTGTCCGGCAAATGGAAGGTTTAAATACTCACCAGCAGATGCATGTGATGCAAGCCTGTCGCAATGCTCTAGTGGCTGCAGTGTCCGAAGCATCCCATGCACCTATTCCATCACCTCATTCCACCAACCATCCTCCCTCTGTCCATCCTCCCTCTGTCCATCCTTCCCCCGTCCATCCTTCCACCACCATCCATCCTCCTACCACCATCCATCCTCCTGCTCCTTCTCCTTTCTCTAGTTCCCCATTCCATTCTTCCCAGTACCTTCCTTCCCCGTTACATTATACCCCAATGCCCTCACCATACCCACCCCCACACACACCTTCAATGTTCCCACAAACCTCCTCTGTCCATCAACTCTCGTCCCAACCTCATGTTTTCAAGCCCCTTCCACTTCTGATCCTCACCAACTCTGTTCCCAGTCCTCCACCCCCCTCAATGTGGTCAACCCTGTTAACCCCTCCAATGATATCTCCACCCAACAATACCGGTATCTGTAATGTTGTAAAAAAATTTGTTATGTTCTAAAAAAATTTGTTTTATCTATTTTTCTAAAAAAAATATTAAAAGAACAGTTCTCAAAATTACTAAAATAACAGTATATAATTTTGAAAACAATTACAAAAATAAACAAGTTTTTGCTTCAAAAGAACTTTATTGTGTAGTTTACTTTTTCTTTAGCTCTTGGTAAAGGCTGAAAGTACACCTTTGGTGTAGAGGTCAAAAAACAACACTTGGTAACATTTCAAAGTACACCGTTGGTGTAAAGGTAAAAAAACACAATACTTGGTAACATTCAAAGTACACCGTTGGTGTAAAGGTCAAAAAACACAATGCTTGGTAACATTTCAAAGTACACTGTTGGTGTAAAGGTCAAAAAACAACACTTGGCAACATTTCAAAGTACACCGTTGGTGTAAAGGTCAAAAAACACAACACTGTTATTACCCACAATTGGTATAAAAAAAAATAAAAAAAAATTATATCTTGCCAGTCAACTCTACCTTCTGGTGACAGAAAATAATCTGCAAATGTGTCCCTCATTCTTGACACTGACACAGTACTCCAAACAGTTGTCTGCTGATAATCCCACAAGGTGGTTTCACAAACATTTTCTTCCATGGAAACAGGTTCCTTTGAAAGAACGAAATTGTGCAGGATGACACATGCCTTCACCACCTCATCCACATTCACAGTTTTCATTTTTATTGCCGTTAACAGCACTCTCCATTTTGCAGTTAAAATCCCAAAAGAGCACTCCACCATTCTTCGCACTCTTGTCGATCGATAGTTAAATTTTTTTTCCCGTGTGTCAATCCATGACTTCCATATGGCTTGAGAAGATGTTTGGGCAGTTGAAATGCGTCATCACCAACACACACAAATGGCATTGGTGGGCCTGTTGTTCTAGGGAGTGGTCTTGGAGGTGGGAAATCAAAATTGTCTCCATACAAATGACAGCCCATTGCGTACGCCTTGAAGACCTGAGAATCATTTGAACGATGATACGCACCAATGTCCACCGCAGTAAATTTGCATTTTGCGTCTGCAATGGCCATCAGTACAATTGAAAAGAATTTCTTGTAGTTGAAAAATTCTGATCTGATTCCAATGGGTTTCACAATCCTTATATGCTTCCCATCCACGGCACCAACGCAATTTGGAAACTGGCAGATTTGTTGAAAGTTGTCTGCAATCTCCAGCCACCTTTCCTGTGTTGGCTGTGGGATGAACTCCTCCTGTACACAATCCCACAATGCCCGGCAGGTCTGTTGGAAAATTCCAGGTATTGTTGAAATCCCGAGCCGGAACTGGTAATGGAGGGAGGTGAAGGATTCTCCAGTTGCCAGGAATCTGGTAAAAAAAGGGGAAAAAGTAAAATTAATACAAACTACAAGCCATAACATAACAATAAAAGTCTGCAGAATCTGAAACCTTTCAAAAAATTGATAACTTACTGAAGCGTCACCATTAGTGTTGAGCATTCCGATACCGCAAGTATCGGGTATCGGCCGATATCAGCGGTATCGGAATTCCGATACTTAATTCCGATACTTTTTTCATATCGGATTCCGGGATCGGAATCGGAATAGGAAGTTCCCATCATGCTATGAGCCTGCTTGCTTTGATTAAGCCAATGGGAATCCTCCGAAGTGTGGGCACATCCTGTTAGGCATGTAGGCATGTTAACTATTGGCATGGCTGTGATTGGCTGCCGAAATGATGTCATGATGCACTATAAAAGCCACCGCAGCCGCCATTTCTGGTCACTCTGCTGTGAATTCAGTTAGGGACAGGCTGCTGTAGAAGACTGTGAGGGACAGTTAGAAATAGCGATTCTAAAAACAATATTGTGCTTTATCCAGGCTACATAAACCACCACTGTAGCTTGCTTTTCCCTAGCAGCGCTGTTTTCACAGCTGTCTGCAAGGGCTGTGTGAGTGCAGCTCACGCTGTGGAGTGGGTCCTGCAGCCACGTCAGGCTGTAGGCCACCCAGTGTGATCACTGCTGCCTCATACATCTTTTATTTTTTGAGCTGCATTTTTTAAATAATTTCAATCTAGTGTGCTTCCATCCGTATCCATATACGTTGGTTGCAAACACTAGTAGTAGACAGCGGAGCCTTTCTGCAGCCTTTCAGTGCTAGTGTCCACTTTGCTGCACTGTTCACGGCTGTCTGAGAGGTCTCTGACTGTGTGTGAGTGCAGCTCACGCTGAGTAGTGTGTCCTGCAGCTACGTCTGGCTGTAGGACGCTCAGCGTGCGTCACTGCCTCACACATATTTTTATTTGAGTGCAGCTCATTTTTTCTTCTATTAGTGTGCATCCATCCGTCTCCATCTACGGTGGTTGCAAACACTATATAGGAGTACACAGCGGAGCCTTTCTGCAGCCTGTCAGTGCCAGTGCCCACTTAGCTGCACTGTTGACGGCTGTCTGAGAGGTCTCTGACTGTGTGTGAGTGCAGCTCACGCTGAGTAGAGTGTCCTGCAGCTACGTCTGGTTGTAGGACGCTCAACGTGCGTCACTGCCTCACACATATTTGTCTCTGAGTGCAGCTCATTTTTTCTTCTCCTATTAGTGTGCATCCATCCGTATCCATCAACATTGGTTGGTTGCAAACACTATATAGGAGTAGATAGAGGAGCCTTTTTTTCTGGCTTGTGCCCTGCCGGCGCAGCCAGATTAGTATTACCCAATTTTTTTGGAGCCTCATCTTTTGCATTGTAGGTTACCTGCCTGCATTGTAATAGCTCCAAAAAGTTGGTGATACTATCAGTTTCAATTCTTTGTTCTCATACTTTGAGTTTGTTTCAAACAAAGAAACCACATAAAAAGTTCACCAAACACTACATTTTGAACTTGTGTAGGCCACATCAGCTCCTATTAAAGTCTAGTCCACACACACACACTTCATAAAATTAGTGTTTCTTGTACCTGTAACCAGCTGTTCAGGAATAAGCACACTAAGGCCCCCCTTTGTCCTTTTTTGCCTATCTTAAGCAGTCTTGCAAGATGAAGAAGGCAGGGAGTAAGGCGCGGGGGCGTGGGCGTGGGCGTGGAGTTTCAGCAGGGAGAGGACGTGGGGATTCTGCAGGGAGAGGACGTGGGGATTCTACAGGTAGAGGACGTGGGGATTCTGGGCCTGCTGCGGGCACCAGTGGATCAGCATCCCCCAGTTTTAGCAGGCAACAGTCCTTTATGCGCAGCTTTGTAGGACCTCAACGTACCCCACTGCTGCGGGAGGAACAAATTGAAGCCGTTGTCAGATGGATGGCAGCTAACGCATCGACTTCAATTACTTCCGCATCCTCTCAGGGTCAGAGCACCGAAGAGCAACCATCTGTCTCTTCACCACCTGCCAAAGTGCCCAGGCAGTCAGAGAGACATGGACAGGAGCCATCACAATCTCTACTTCTGTTCTCGGAATCTGTTGGCTTGGAAAGAGGGGGCCAGCCAAGCAGCATTCCTGAATGTGAAGAAGAGGGAGTATGCAGTGATGCGCAACTTCTTTGTCCCTCTGAATCTGAAGAGGCGAGTGGGCCAGTGCCTATGGTCAGCACACCTCAGTACGCATCAGATGATGACGAGACTCAGTTGCCACTTTCTGGTGCGTACGGTGCTGGCGAGACAACCCCGGAGAAGCAGCTGTTTGAAGAGGGGAGGGAAGATGATGAGGTCCTTGACCCATCATGGCGTGAGCAACAGGAAGGTGGTGGGAGCAGCTCGGAGGAAGAGATTCCCCTACCGGCCAAAACAGGAGGCAGAGGGAGGGGGAAGACTTGGTTGCCTGTACCCTCCACTTCGGCACCCGTTAGGAGCATTCCTCCTTCCAAAGGCAAACCGGGCGCTCACAAGAGTTGCAGTGCGTGGTCCTTTTTTGACACAGTTGCAGATGACATTTGCTTTGTCAAATGCAAGCTGTGTCATCAGAGAGTCAAAAGAGGGAGAAATGTCAGCAACCTCAATACCACAAATATGTGGAAACATGTGCGCACCAAGCACGAGTTGGAGTTGCAGAGACACCCTCAAGACGTAGGCCAACGTACAGCACCACCTACCACCTCTTCAGTTCGTGTTGGGCCCTCTTCCTCCAGCTCACACACTGCTGGTTCGGCTTCCTCACAGGATCGCCAAGGAAGAACCTCTGCCACTGTTGTCCGGAGACCCTGTCAGATTCCACCCATAACAGCACGTTCCCATCCATCACAGCCATCGGTAGCACAGGCATGGGATAAAAGGCGCCCTTACTCGGCAAACCATCCCCGAGCACAGTCTCTGAATGCTGGCATTGCCAAACTTCTGGCAGTTGAAATGCTGTCATTCAGGCTGGTGGACACTGACACCTTCCGGGACTTAATGGCATTGGCAGTCCCCCAATACAACGTGCCCAGCCGCTTTTATTTCAGCAGGCGAGCCGTCCCTGCCCTGCAGAAACATGTTGAGGGCAAAATAAAACATGCGCTACTAAACGCCGTTAGTAGCAAGGTCCACCTGACCACCGATGCGTGGACCAGTAACCATGGACAGGGACGATACCTTTCCCTCACTGCCCACTGGGTCAATGTTGTGGAGCCGGGTACGGATCTGGAGAGTGGCGCTGTACGTGTTCTTCCAACGCCACGGATTGCAGGACTCCAGTCTGTACACATAGACTCCTCCTCCTACTCAAGTTCCTCAGAAACAGCAGAGCAGGAGCCTGTTACGACCGATATGAGCACAGCCGTGGCCAAACGTCAACAGGCTGTACTCAAATTAATTTCTTTGGGGAATCGAAGCCACACAGCGCAGGAGCTCTGGAATGCTATCAAGCTGGAGAGCGATGTGTGGTTTGGGCCAGCGAATCTCCAGCCGGGCTTGGTAGTGTGTGACAATGGCCGAAATCTGGTGGCAGCTCTTGGCCTAGGCAACCTCACACACATCCCATGTCTGGCACATGTTCTTAACTTGGTCGTGCAGAGCTTTCTGAGGGACTATCCGGATCTTGATGCACTGTTGCACAAGGTCCGCATAGAGTGCGCTCACTTGCGACGTTCCAGCACGGCAAGATCGCGCCTCGCTGCTCTGCAGCGACGATTTGGCCTTCCAGAACATCGCATCATATGTGACCTACCCACCCGGTGGAATTCAACGTTACATATGTTGGAGCGGTTGTGTGAGCAGCAGGCAGCAGTCATGGAGTACCAGCTGCATCAGGCGCAAACAAGTCGCACTGTGCGCCGTTCACACTTCAGCACCATTGAGTGGGCCTCTATGAAGGACATCTGCCTCGTTTTGCGTGCCTTCGATGAATCCACGCGGATGGCGAGTGCAGATGATGCACTAGTCAGCATGACTGTCCCCCTTATCTGCCTGCTTCAACAAACACTGCAAGCACTAAGGGATGAGGTTTCAGAAGAGGTGGAGGATGAGGAGTCCCAAATGCCATCTGCTTCTGGACAGTCTGCGCTACGTGTTTCCTCACAAAGGCCTAGGCAGGGGACACTTTGTGAGGAGGATGAGGAGGAGTCGATGGAGGAGGAAGACATCTCTCCAGAGGAGGGAGGTACACAAACCTCTACTCAGTATGTACAGCGAGGGTGGGGTGATGCAGAGCAGGTCGAGGTCACGCCTCAAACAGGGGACAGCGGTTCTTTGGCAGTTGGGAGTCTGCAGCACATGGTTGATTTCATGCTGCAGTGCCTGAGAAACGACCGCCGCATCGCCCACATTCTCGTCTCGGCTGATTATTGGGTGTACACCCTCCTAGATCCTCGCTACCGGGACAGCGTACAAAGGCTCATACCAACGTTGAACCGGGAGCGTAAAATGCGGGAGTACGAAGAGTCACTGGTGCAGTCCATAATGTTTTCCATTCCACCCGACAGCATTGTTGCAAGTGCTTTACAAAGCAGCTCTGTGCGTCGAGGCAGTGGAGGAAACTCTGCACAAAGAGGGAGCAGAGGCAGTGCCGCAGCACAAGGCAAGACCACTATGGCCCAAATGTGGCAAAGTTTTGTGTGTCCACCACAATTGTCTACACCATCAGCGACGCCTCGAGTCAGCAGGAGGCAACGCTTCCGTCAGATGGTGTCAGACTACATGTCTTGCCCTGTCGCTGTACTCCCAGATGGCTCTTCCCCCTTCAAGTTTTGGGTCTCTAAGCTGGATACATGGCCAGAGCTTAGCCAGTATGCATTGGAGGTGCTGGCTTGCCCTGCTGCCAGTGTATTATCGGAACGTGTCTTTAGTGCCGCAGGTGGTGTACTAACAGACCGTCGCACGCGACTATCTTCCGATAATGTTGACCGGCTGACTTTTCTGAAAATGAACAAGGCCTGGATCTCCAAAGACTTTGCCATTCCTCTTACAGACTAAATTAGTGGTTGGCAACTGTATCCAGGTCTGCTGGTGTGTTCATTTTTCTACCACCTGAACTATAATCCCTGTGCTTCAACACAGCCAGTTGTCGCTCAGATGTGTCGTCTGCACAGAGAAACACACTAGCTCCTGTGTTACTGGGGTTCAGTAATGCCAGCTGATCCCCTGCTGTGTGGACGGCAGAGTCACCAGCTCCATCAACATTCAAACCACTACTGATTTTTAACCGTGCCCAACTTAGGTCTCTGGCTCCACTGTCTCTACTATTTCCCCTGACCTCCAACCCCGCCATCTACATCTCTGAAGTGGCGTCAGCACAATCTACACTTGTTCCTGTGTTCCTGTGGCTCAGTCCCATCAGTTTATCCCCTGATGTGTGTCCGGCAAGGTCTCCTGCTCTGTCCACATTCCCATAACCAGTAGTGGGAATGAGGACAGAGCTGGCGAACTTGCCGGACAAACATCAGGGGATCAACTGATGGGACTGAGCACCAGTAACACAGGAACAAGTGTAGATTGTGCTGACGCCACTTCAGAGATGTAGCTGGCGGGGTTGGAGGCCAGGGTAAATAGTAGAGACAGTGGAGCCAGAGGCCTAAGTGGAGCATGGTTAGAATCAGTAGTAGTCCACAACCTCCATAAAAACCGCTGCCCATTGGCCTCTGCATGCGGCATGCGTAATCCTGGGC
Source organism: Dendrobates tinctorius (assembly GCF_039654945.1). Classification (NCBI taxonomy): domain Eukaryota; kingdom Metazoa; phylum Chordata; class Amphibia; order Anura; family Dendrobatidae; genus Dendrobates; species Dendrobates tinctorius. Next base: position 51,190,161 of record NW_027361728.1, on the reverse strand, counting down.
ACCAACAGCGTCAGTTGGTGTTCAGAAGTGTCGTCTCCACAGAGCCAAACACATTCGTTCAAGTGTTAGTGGGGTTCAGCACTGCCAGCTGTTCCCCTGCTGTGGAGATGGCAAGTCTCCTGCTGCCTTCACCTGCCAAAATCCAGTAGGCCCCAGCCTGCTCCTCGCCTAATCCTGGGCTCCAACAGCGTCAGTTGGTGTTCAGAAGTGTCGTCTCCACAGAGCCAAACACATTCGTTCAAGTGTTAGTGGGGTTCAGCACTGCCAGCTGTTCCCCTGCTGTGGAGATGGCAAGTCTCCTGCTGCATTCACCTGCCAAAATCCAGTAGGCCCCAGCCTGCTCCTCGCCTAATCCTGGGCTCCAACAGCGTCAGTTGGTGTTCAGAAGTGTCGTCTCCACAGAGCCAAACACATTCGTTCAAGTGTTAGTGGGGTTCAGCACTGCCAGCTGTTCCCCTGCTGTGGAGATGGCAAGTCTCCTGCTGCCTTCACCTGCCAAAATCCAGTAGGCCCCAGCCTGCTCCTCGCCTAATCCTGGGCTCCAACAGCGTCAGTTGGTGTTCAGAAGTGTCGTCTCCACAGAGCCAAACACATTCGTTCAAGTGTTAGTGGGGTTCAGCACTGCCAGCTGTTCCCCTGCTGTGGAGATGGCAAGTCTCCTGCTGCATTCACCTGCCAAAATCCAGTAGGCCCCAGCCTGCTCCTCGCCTAATCCTGGGCTCCAACAGCGTCAGTTGGTGTTCAGAAGTGTCGTCTCCACAGAGCCAAACACATTCGTTCAAGTGTTAGTGGGGTTCAGCACTGCCAGCTGTTCCCCTGCTGTGGAGATGGCAAGTCTCCTGCTGCCTTCACCTGCCAAAATCCAGTAGGCCCCAGCCTGCTCCTCGCCTAATCCTGGGCTCCAACAGCGTCAGTTGGTGTTCAGAAGTGTCGTCTCCACAGAGCCAAACACATTCGTTCAAGTGTTAGTGGGGTTCAGCACTGCCAGCTGTTCCCCTGCTGTGGAGATGGCAAGTCTCCTGCTGCATTCACCTGCCAAAATCCAGTAGGCCCCAGCCTGCTCCTCGCCTAATCCTGGGCTCCAACAGCGTCAGTTGGTGTTCAGAAGTGTCGTCTCCACAGAGCCAAACACATTCGTTCAAGTGTTAGTGGGGTTCAGCACTGCCAGCTGTTCCCCTGCTGTGGAGATGGCAAGTCTCCTGCTGCCTTCACCTGCCAAAATCCAGTAGGCCCCAGCCTGCTCCTCGCCTAATCCTGGGCTCCAACAGCGTCAGTTGGTGTTCAGAAGTGTCGTCTCCACAGAGCCAAACACGTTCGTTCAAGTGTTAGTGGGGTTCAGCACTGCCAGCTGTTCCCCTGCTGTGGAGATGGCAAGTCTCCTGCTGCATTCACCTGCCAAAATCCAGTAGGCCCCAGCCTGCTCCTCGCCTAATCCTGGGCTCCAACAGCGTCAGTTGGTGTTCAGAAGTGTCGTCTCCACAGAGCCAAACACATTCGTTCAAGTGTTAGTGGGGTTCAGCACTGCCAGCTGTTCCCCTGCTGTGGAGATGGCAAGTCTCCTGCTGCCTTCACCTGCCAAAATCCAGTAGGCCCCAGCCTGCTCCTCGCCTAATCCTGGGCTCCAACAGCGTCAGTTGGTGTTCAGAAGTGTCGTCTCCACAGAGCCAAACACGTTCGTTCAAGTGTTAGTGGGGTTCAGCACTGCCAGCTGTTCCCCTGCTGTGGAGATGGCAAGTCTCCTGCTGCATTCACCTGCCCAAATCCAGTAGGCCCCAGCCTGCTCCTCGCCTAATCCTGGGCTCCAACAGCGTCAGTTGGTGTTCAGAAGTGTCGTCTCCACAGAGCCAAACACATTCGTTCAAGTGTTAGTGGGGTTCAGCACTGCCAGCTGTTCCCCTGCTGTGGAGATGGCAAGTCTCCTGCTGCCTTCACCTGCCAAAATCCAGTAGGCCCCAGCCTGCTCCTCGCCTAATCCTGGGCTCCAACAGCGTCAGTTGGTGTTCAGAAGTGTCGTCTCCACAGAGCCAAACACGTTCGTTCAAGTGTTAGTGGGGTTCAGCACTGCCAGCTGTTCCCCTGCTGTGGAGATGGCAAGTCTCCTGCTGCATTCACCTGCCAAAAACCATTAGGCCCCAGCCTGCTCCTCGCCTAATCCTGGGCTCCAACAGCGTCAGTTGGTGTTCAGAAGTGTCGTCTCCACAGAACCAAACACATTCGTTCAAGTGTTAGTGGGGTTCAGCACTGCCAGCTGTTCCCCTGCTGTGGAGATGGCAAGTCTCCTGCTGCCTTCACCTGCCAAAATCCAGTAGGCCCCAGCCTGCTCCTCGCCTAATCCTGGGCTCCAACAGCGTCAGTTGGTGTTCAGAAGTGTCGTCTCCACAGAACCAAACACGTTCGTTCAAGTGTTAGTGGGGTTCAGCACTGCCAGCTGTTCCCCTGCTGTGGAGATGGCAAGTCTCCTGCTGCCTTCACCTGCCCAAATCCAGTAGGCCCCAGCCTGCTCCTCGCCTAATCCTGGGCTCCAACAGCGTCAGTTGGTGTTCAGAAGTGTCGTCTCCACAGAGCCAAACACATTCGTTCAAGTGTTAGTGGGGTTCAGCACTGCCAGCTGTTCCCCTGCTGTGGAGATGGCAAGTCTCCTGCTGCCTTCACCTGCCAAAATCCAGTAGGCCCCAGCCTGCTCCTCGCCTAATCCTGGGCTCCAACAGCGTCAGTTGGTGTTCAGAAGTGTCGTCTCCACAGAGCCAAACACGTTCGTTCAAGTGTTAGTGGGGTTCAGCACTGCCAGCTGTTCCCCTGCTGTGGAGATGGCAAGTCTCCTGCTGCATTCACCTGCCAAAAACCATTAGGCCCCAGCCTGCTCCTCGCCTAATCCTGGGCTCCAACAGCGTCAGTTGGTGTTCAGAAGTGTCGTCTCCACAGAACCAAACACATTCGTTCAAGTGTTAGTGGGGTTCAGCACTGCCAGCTGTTCCCCTGCTGTGGAGATGGCAAGTCTCCTGCTGCCTTCACCTGCCAAAATCCAGTAGGCCCCAGCCTGCTCCTCGCCTAATCCTGGGCTCCAACAGCGTCAGTTGGTGTTCAGAAGTGTCGTCTCCACAGAGCCAAACACATTCGTTCAAGTGTTAGTGGGGTTCAGCACTGCCAGCTGTTCCCCTGCTGTGGAGATGGCAGTCTCTCCTGCTGTCTCCGCATTACAAAGACAGTAGGCCTCTGCCTACACCCTCCTATTTCCTGGGCTTCAACACAGCCAGTTGTAGTTCGGAAGTGCCGTCCACACGGAAAGAGATACTTGCTCCCGTGTCTCAGTGGGGTTCAGTAACGTCAGCTGATCCCCTGCTGTGTGGATGGCAGTCTCTCCTGCTGTAAACTCATTCAAAATACAGTAGGCCTCTGCCTACACCCTCCTATTTCCTGGGCTTCAACACAGCCAGTTGTAGTTCGGAAGTGCCGTCCACACGGAAAGAGATACTTGCTCCCGTGTCTCAGTGGGGTTCAGTAACGTCAGCTGATCCCCTGCTGTGTGGATGGCAGTCTCTCCTGCTGTAAACTCATTCAAAATACAGTAGGCCTCTGCCTACACCCTCCTATTTCCTGGGCTTCAACACAGCCAGTTGTAGTTCGGAAGTGCCGTCCACACGGAAAGAGACACTTGCTCCCGTGTCTCAGTGGGGTTCAGTAACGTCAGCTGATCCCCTGCTGTGTGGATGGCAGTCTCTCCTGCTGTAAACTCATTCAAAATACAGTAGGCCTCTGCCTACACCCTCCTATTTCCTGGGCTTCAACACAGCCAGTTGTAGTTCGGAAGTGCCGTCCACACGGAAAGAGATACTTGCTCCCGTGTCTCAGTGGGGTTCAGTAACGTCAGCTGATCCCCTGCTGTGTGGATGGCAGTCTCTCCTGCTGTCACCTCATTCAAAATTCAGTAGGCCTCTGCCTACACCCTCCTATTTCCTGGGCTTCAACACAGCCAGTTGTAGTTCGGAAGTGCCGTCCACACGGAAAGAGACACTTGCTCCCGTGTCTCAGTGGGGTTCAGTAACGTCAGCTGATCCCCTGCTGTGTGGATGGCAGTCTCTCCTGCTGTAAACTCATTCAAAATACAGTAGGCCTCTGCCTACACCCTCCTATTTCCTGGGCTTCAACACAGCCAGTTGTAGTTCGGAAGTGCCGTCCACACGGAAAGAGATACTTGCTCCCGTGTCTCAGTGGGGTTCAGTAACGTCAGCTGATCCCCTGCTGTGTGGATGGCAGTCTCTCCTGCTGTAAACTCATTCAAAATACAGTAGGCCTCTGCCTACACCCTCCTATTTCCTGGGCTTCAACACAGCCAGTTGTAGTTCGGAAGTGCCGTCCACACGGAAAGAGACACTTGCTCCCGTGTCTCAGTGGGGTTCAGTAACGTCAGCTGATCCCCTGCTGTGTGGATGGCAGTCTCTCCTGCTGTCACCTCATTCAAAATTCAGTAGGCCTCTGCCTACACCCTCCTATTTCCTGGGCTTCAACACAGCCAGTTGTAGTTCGGAAGTGCCGTCCACACGGAAAGAGACACTTGCTCCCGTGTCTCAGTGGGGTTCAGTAACGTCAGCTGATCCCCTGCTGTGTGGATGGCAGTCTCTCCTGCTGTCACCTCATTCAAAATTCAGTAGGCCTCTGCCTACACCCTCCTATTTCCTGGGCTTCAACACAGCCAGTTGTAGTTCGGAAGTGCCGTCCACACGGAAAGAGATACTTGCTCCCGTGTCTCAGTGGGGTTCAGTAACGTCAGCTGATCCCCTGCTGTGTGGATGGCAGTCTCTCCTGCTGTAAACTCATTCAAAATACAGTAGGCCTCTGCCTACACCCTCCTATTTCCTGGGCTTCAACACAGCCAGTTGTAGTTCGGAAGTGCCGTCCACACGGAAAGAGACACTTGCTCCCGTGTCTCAGTGGGGTTCAGTAACGTCAGCTGATCCCCTGCTGTGTGGATGGCAGTCTCTCCTGCTGTAAACTCATTCAAAATACAGTAGGCCTCTGCCTACACCCTCCTATTTCCTGGGCTTCAACACAGCCAGTTGTAGTTCGGAAGTGCCGTCCACACGGAAAGAGATACTTGCTCCCGTGTCTCAGTGGGGTTCAGTAACGTCAGCTGATCCCCTGCTGTGTGGATGGCAGTCTCTCCTGCTGTAAACTCATTCAAAATACAGTAGGCCTCTGCCTACACCCTCCTATTTCCTGGGCTTCAACACAGCCAGTTGTAGTTCGGAAGTGCCGTCCACACGGAAAGAGACACTTGCTCCCGTGTCTCAGTGGGGTTCAGTAACGTCAGCTGATCCCCTGCTGTGTGGATGGCAGTCTCTCCTGCTGTCACCTCATTCAAAATTCAGTAGGCCTCTGCCTACACCCTCCTATTTCCTGGGCTTCAACACAGCCAGTTGTAGTTCGGAAGTGCCGTCCACACGGAAAGAGATACTTGCTCCCGTGTCTCAGTGGGGTTCAGTAACGTCAGCTGATCCCCTGCTGTGTGGATGGCAGTCTCTCCTGCTGTAAACTCATTCAAAATACAGTAGGCCTCTGCCTACACCCTCCTATTTCCTGGGCTTCAACACAGCCAGTTGTAGTTCGGAAGTGCCGTCCACACGGAAAGAGATACTTGCTCCCGTGTCTCAGTGGGGTTCAGTAACGTCAGCTGATCCCCTGCTTTGTGGATGGCAGTCTCTCCTGCTGTAAACTCATTCAAAATACAGTAGGCCTCTGCCTACACCCTCCTATTTCCTGGGCTTCAACACAGCCAGTTGTAGTTCGGAAGTGCCGTCCACACGGAAAGAGATACTTGCTCCCGTGTCTCAGTGGGGTTCAGTAATGTCAGCTGATCCCCTGCTGTGTGGATGGCAAAGTCTCCTGCTGCCTACACAGTCGTACCACTACTGATTTTTAACCGTGCTCCAATTAGGCCTGTGGCTCCACTGTCTCTCGTATTTCCCCTGTCCTCCAACCCTGCCAGTTACAGCTCCGAAGTGGCGTCTGCACAATCCACACTTGTTCCTGTGTTACAGGTGTTCAGTCCGATCAGTTAATCCCCTGATGTGTGTCCGGCAATGTCGCCTGCTCTGTCCACATTCCCATTATCGGAATGTGGACAGAGCAGGCGACATTGCCGGACACACATCAGGGGATTAACTGACCGGACTGAACACCTGTAACACAGGAACAAGTGTGGATTGTGCAGACGCCACTTCGGAGCTGTAACTGGCGGGGTTGGAGGACAGGGGAAATACGAAAATCAGTGAATCCACAGGCCTAAGTGGAGCTTGGTTCAAATTAGTAGTCTACAACCGATCTTAAAATTTCTTCAATGCAGCCTAAGCCTGCTCCGTGCTTGTCCCTGGGCTTCAACACAGCCAGTTGTTGCTCGGAAGTGCCGTCTTCACAGAGTAAAACACTAGCTCCTGTGTTTGTGGGGTTCAGTAACGTCAGCTGTTCCCCTGCTGTTTTGATGGCAATCTGTCCTGCTGCCTCCCAATTGACAGCACATCAGGCCTCAGCCTGCTAAGTGCTTGTCCTGGGCTCCAACATCGCCAGTTGCTGCTCATAACTGACTTTGGCACGGGTACTCCCTCCTGCCCAGCTTGGTTCCAGCCCTGCCTGCTGTTTCCGGGAAGTGTCAATGTCAGTTTGCCACCCCAAGTTGCCATGTCGTGTTGCGGTTGGGTTAGCCGAGGCTAGGGTGCCAGCAGTTTAGGTGCTTCCTATGTGGACTGCGGGTTCTGGTAAGAAAGGTTTGTTCCATAGTGCCAGTAGGACAAGCACCCCCTGTAGGACTGTGTGATTCGGTAACTGCGGCCAGCTTGCGGCATGCCAACTTTGCTTTTCAGGGGTAACTTCTGATACCCCTCCGGGTTCCAGCACCGTCAGCTGGTTCTCATCAGAGCCTTTGGCCTAGGTGCCTCCATCTCGGTATCCGAGTTCCAGCAACGTCTGCTGGTCCTTGGTAGTGCTTTGTAGCACAGGTACCTCCTGCTTAGTAACCGGGTTCCAGCACCGTCAGCTGGTCCTCGGTTGTGCCATTGGCTCTTATTCCTTCTGCTGCCCCTCCGGGTGCCAGCACTGTCAGCTGGTCCTCGCTATTTCCATTTGCTCTTGCAGCTTATGCTACCCCTCCGGGTTCCAGCACCGTCAGCTGGTTCTCGTCAGAGCCTTTGGCCTAGGTGCCTCCATCTCGGTATCCGAGTTCCGGCAACGTCTGCTGGTCCTTGGTAGTGCTTTGTAGCACAGGTACCTCCTGCTTAGTAACCGGGTTCCAGCACCGTCAGCTGGTCCTCGGTTGTGCCATTGGCTCTTATTCCTTCTGCTGCCCCTCCGGGTGCCAGCACTGTCAGCTGGTCCTCGCTATTTCCATTTGCTCTTGCAGCTTATGCTACCCCTCCGGGTTCCAGCACCGTCAGCTGGTTCTCGTCAGAGCGTTTGGCCTAGGTGCCTCCATCTCGGTATCCGAGTTCCGGCAACGTCTGCTGGTCCTTGGTAGTGCTTTGTAGCACAGGTACCTCCTGCTTAGTAACCGGGTTCCAGCACCGTCAGCTGGTCCTCGGTAGTGCCATTGGCTCTTGTTCCTTCTGCTGCCCCTCCGGGTGCCAGTACCGTCAGCTGGTTCAAGAGGACAAAGAACAGGAAGACAACCACCAAGATGCAGAACAACAAGAGAGAGAAGACAAAGAAGCATAAAAAAAACAAAGCAGAAGAACATTAAGCATAAGACTAATACTCTGAGCAAATGATATTATCTTATTTATAAGCAGAAGAAGACTAAGCAGTGTATGGGGGTGAGTCCGTTCCTCCTCGTGGTGCCCCTGGAAAAGGCCTGCTTCTGCAGGCCAAACTGAACGCGGACAAATCCTGTTGTAAATCTTTTGTGACAGGCAGAACGGAAGGTGTAAACTTCTAACTTTTCTAGATAACAACTACAGGAATGCCTGACACAAACAAGAATATGATGAAGAAGAATAGGAAGAAGATGAAGAAGCTGAATATGTAGAATAATAATTGTTGAATAAGAAGAATATGAAGAATGTAAGAAAAGGAAGAAGAAGAAGAAGAAGAAGAAGAAGAAGAAGAAGAAGAAGAAGAAGAAGAAGAAGAAGAAGAATGTAAAAAAAGGAAGTAGAAGAAGAAGAAGAATGTAAAAAAAGGAATAAGAAGAAGAATGTAAAAAAAGGAAGTAGAAGAAGAAGAAGAAGAATGTAAAAAAAGGAAGTAGAAGAAGAAGAAGAAGAATGTAAAAAAAGGAAGTAGAAGAAGAAGACATACATGTCTGGCAAAATATAAATGAGGCTAACATAGTCAATATCTTTGTAACTCCTAACATCTTTAAAAAAAAAAGTTTAATTCCTGCTATTCCATTTGATTGGGCTAAACCTCTATGGCTTTAATGTCTCCTCCACCTCCCACAATACATTCTACATTATTCTTAGTTGTTTTTCTTCATGTAGAATTAACCTACAAGGAAAGAAAGGGTTTTTTTTAATTCCGATATTTTGGCCCCATTGACTTGCATTGGTTCCCGGTATCGGAATCGGCGATACCGATACTTTTTTTTAAGATCGGCCGATCCATTCCGATCCGATATTTTCAAGTATCGGCTGGTATCGCTCAACTCTAGTCACCATTAAACACTCCGCAGGTGATACAGAAAAGCGCATGTAGGTATCCCTTCTCCGGATTTGCGCTCCAACACGCTCACCAATATCTCAAACAGGTCCTGTCTCATCTGCACATAATTGAAGAACTTGTCCGGATTATCCTTCAATTCCAGATACAGTGTAGAAAACAAGCCAAGGGTAAATCTCTTTGCATTTATCGGATGAATCCACTGCCGTCGTCTCTTCATGCGTTGGAGACGCAGGATTCACAGTCTTCTTTTCTCCCTCTGGAGAGCAATAATTGCCAAGTGATTGCAGTGAAGATCAAATTCCACACAGAAGCTCTTAATACTCGCAATGACTCCTTCCATCTCTGCCACTAGCTCTAAAACCTTTCAAAGATATTATTTTACAACACCATAGATATAGTTTTCCCTAGTTTCCAGTATCCAATCACATTTGGGAGCATTTTCCAAGAACCAATCATATTTGGGAGCATCCCATTTTGGAGATGTGGAAAAACGGATCCGTCAGAAAACAGATCCAACGGATGGCAAAAACGGATGCCAGAGGATGGAACAGATCCGTTTTTTGACAGATCCGTACAAAAATCCGTATAGCGGATCCGTCAAAAACCGGATCCGTACCATCCGCTTGCATCCATTTTTACACATTTTTAGCGGATCCGCCATTTTCACTTTTTGGCGGATTTTGACTGATTTGAAAAAACTGAAACAGACCTTAGTGGTATTCGTGCCTGCAAAATTAAACAGAACATCCTGATACCTGTCTGCACCAGAGGATGGTGTTTTATTTGGGCATATAGCAGGCAGGGCTGTGGATTCAATAACCCAAACCTACAACTCCTCAAATTCCCTGATTCCTGACTACACGGCTCCAACTACACCGCACTGCCTCACTGCTGAGCATATACATAAAGTGCAGCACAAATTCATCTCAACTAAAAGCTTACATCCTTACATCAGGAATAGAATAGTCATTTATAGTACATTTCTTAACTTTCCCAAATTCTTATTAAAAAATATTACAGCACATACTGCATTGAACTACTGTACCCAATTTATTACACATTTTAGGAGTCAGACTCAGTCCATTTTATACCAACTCTGACTCCACCAAAATGGACACCAATTCCAACTCCTCGACTCTGATGCCACAGCCCTGGTAGCATATACAGATATTCCATGTCCTCTTTCTCCCTGCAGCAGCTATACTATCACCAGCAGCAATACAGCCAAGTCCCATGTTTGATGCTCTCTTAATTGCTTTCAACCCAAAGAGTATTAGTTTACCTGTATGCACACATACAGTGGCCAGCAGACTATTACACTGCCTGTTTTCAGAGAACCCCCAAAAAAGCCAAATAAACAAAACCAGTGTTGGTTACCTGCTCCTCCTACGCCACTTCCATCCACACTTCAACCTTCTCCTCCACTTAAACCTTCGCCTCCTGGTTCTAGATTGTTTTTTTATTTTTTTTACTTTATTTTCTTTTAAGTCTGTCATGGAATCACAGTCATAAAATCATAGATAGTAGTTGGAAGGGACCTCATGGGTGATCTTGTCCAACCCCCTACTCAATAGAGGATTCACTAAACCATCTCTGATAAATGTGTGTTCAGCTTCTGTTTGAAGACTTTCATTGAAGGAGAAGTCACCACCTATCATGGCAGCCTGTTCCACTCATTGATCAACCTCACTGTCCAAAAGTTTTTCTCTGATATCTAATCTGTATTTTCTACCTTTTCAGTTTCATTCCATTGCTTCTTGTGTTTCTATGTGCAAATGAGAATAATGATGATCTCTCTACACTGTGACATCCCTTCAGATATTTTGCAGACAGCTATTAACTCTCCGCTTAGCCTTCTTTTTTGCCAGCAAAACATTCCCAGATCTTTTAACTGTTCCTCGTAGGATATACTTTGCAGTCTGAACTTGCTCCAGTTTTTTAATGTCTTTGCCCAGAACTGGATACAGTATTCCAGATGAGGCCTGACCAAGGAGGAGTAGAGGGGGATAATTACTTCACGTGATCTAGACTCTATGCTTCTTTGAATACATCCTAGAACTGTGTTTGCCTTTCTTGCTGCTGCATCACACTGTTGACTCATGTGCAGTCTATGATCTATTAGTATATCCAAGTCTTTTTCATACATGCAGTTGCTTAGTATTATTCTTTCCAGTCTTTAGATGTAATTTTTGTTTTTCTTGCTCAGATGTAGAATCTTGCATTTCTCCCTGTTAAATACCAATCTATTAGTCACTGCCCATTGTTCAAGCTTATATAGATCCTTCTGAATCCTTTCTCTGTCTTCTCTAGTGTTAGCAATCCCACTTAGCTTTGCATCATCTGCAAATTTGATTAGTTTGCCTACAATTCCTTTATCTAGATCTTTTATAAAACTGTTGAACAACACTGGGGCAAGGACAGAACCTTGTCGTACCCCACTTGAAATTTTTTTTCAATTGGATATGCAACCATTTATTACGACCCTTTGAGTATGATCACTGAGCCAGTTATGAATGGTCCTAACCGTAGCCTTGTTAATTTCATATTTGGTCATTTTTTCAATAAGGATAGTATGAGATACTTTATCAAATGCTTTGCTGAATCGAGACACTATATCTACCGCATTGCCCTGATCCACCCAGTCAGTCTATCCATCATAGAAGGAAATTAGATCAGTCTGGCATAACTTGTTTGTAACAAACCCATAATGGCTCTGATTAATTACTGTATTCTTATCCAAGTACCGTACTTACATACATGCTGTTTAATATCTTTCCTGGTATAGATGTAAGGCTCACTAGTCTGCAATTCCTTGTCTCCATCTTCTTTCCTTTTTTGAAGATAAGGACATTTGTCCTTCTCTAATCTTCTGGGACTTTTCCTGTTTTCCAGGATTTTTCAAAGATTTTGGCTAAGTGGTTTTGCAGTTTACTCTGCTAACTCTCAGTACTATAGCATGTAATTCATCTCTGTTCCTTAGCTACAACAAAAAACACCACTAAAACACTATTAGATATATCCTTCCCTTCCTCTTCCATCTACACCACCACATCCACCTCCTCCACTTGGACCTCTGCCTCCTGGTTCAACATTATTATTTTTTCTTTTTGTATTTTGTCTTATCTTAAGTAATTTCCCTAGCCACTTTTGTTGGCAGGGCAATTGTCCTGCTCTTCCCCCAATTTAGCTTCATTTTAAAGACCCCTAGCCCTGACAATCACCATTTTATAGATTTTTTAAAGCAATGGGTTTCCCAGTTCGTGTCCTCTTTGTTTTCTATTTGGTTTGGCTCCGGTGTCAAGTTCCATATCAAGTTTGGACTCAAATTGATCTTTTCACTTTATGTTCATCTAACCCGTCGCACCTGAACATCCACAAGTTGAGAGGCAATTACTTCCTCACATTCAAATTAGCAAACATCATCTGTTTTTACTCCGTACTTAAAGGGGTAATTTTTGGTAGGCATATGAAAAGATATTGTTTCTTCATTTATCAAAGTCCAAATCTCTTTGTTTTCCCCAAATAGGAACAATTGCATCACCCAACTGTGTGAATATGCCATAGCTTCTTCCATTTGCACCACATATGGAACAACAGCAATGCATGCATCTGCCCATGAAAATTGATATTTTTAGTAGTCCAGTTATACAGTTTAGGGAGACTAAAAGTCTGATACTGCATTGGATTGCTAAATAAACTGTTAGATACCTCTGGTTATCATCTGTTTTCCCTATCCAGATAGGTTGAAGTCATTTGGACATTAAAAAAGCTGTTTTGCATTACATAACTCAAAACATGTTTAATACTGGTAAACACAAAAAAATCAGCAGCAAAGGTAATATATCTGTTTTATGGAGTATGATGTGCTGATTACAAAAATATGCTTAGTTTAGCTTTTCCAATGTTATTCCCATTTATTTGACTGTCTTACATAATTGTAAATATTCTTACAGGGACAACATCAGTAAAGGTTTTAATGAGTTTTATGGGAACGAGTATTGACAGTGCAGTCAACCATTGACTGCTTTTCGGAAAGTCGTGTTATGGAGAGCAGCTAACTGTTATGAGGCGGTAAGATTTGAGTCAGTCAGAAAAGGATGTTGATGGCAGTAAGGACTGGTATGTGAGACTCTGACAGGAGATAGGCCTCTACAGGGATCTGAGCTCTGCTACAAGGAAATAGAAGGGAAGGCAGCAGACAGCCGCCATTGTGAGAGGATTTTCACTGCATTTCTGGGAGGGCAAGTCACCTCAGATGGAAAAAAACAGCTCAGCCTCTGAAGTGAAACTGAGTGAGGGTCTTGACAGAAAGACAACCTAAAAGCAGCAAATATCACACTGAGAAACTGCCTGTCTGCAAATGTTCATCTGTAAGGAATAGGCTGACTCGTTTACCTCACAACTGTATATAGTTATCTATCAGATTACCTCCAGTAATATCAGTTCTAAATACAAGCTGCCTCTGTTATCTCTGGGGAAATATCTACATACAGTCGGTCGGCTCATCTCATTTTTTTTAGTTTGGCACCATCTTTGAACTGAACTTACTCTACTGTTTGATATGATTTAAAGGAGAAAACGCCCCGACAGTGTATCAATCATCCAAACAGATTCTGCTATGTGTGTGGTTCTTTTACACCAAAAGGCCAAGTACGTTCAATCACTCATGATATTAAAAAGATGTACCAGATGTACTTTAAGTGTCCACTTGGTGATGAAGACAAATGCTGGGCCCCTCATATGATATGCTCAAGTTGTTCAAATGGTCTTTATGACTGGTTGAAAATGAGGAAAGTGGCTATGCCATTTGCTGTTCCCAAGATTTGGACAGAACCCAAAAATCATAGTGATGACTGCTACTTTTGTTTTGTCAAACTGAAGGGATTTTCTACAAAGAACAAACATAAGATTAATTACCCTGAACTTGAATTTGCAATTAGGCCAGCTCCACATGATGGCACCTTGCCAGTTCATGGACCACCGTTGTCTGCATTGGATGAAAATGAAGTTGAACATGAAGACTATGGAGCTGAACCTACTGGCGAAGATATGGAGTCCTCAAGTCAAGATGAGTATGCACCTGATGGAGCAGTCGAGCAGCCAAAGCGCTTTACTCAACATGAATTAAATGATCTCATCAGAGACCTTTCATTGTCAAAAGATAAAGCTGAACTTCTTGCATCTAGGTTGAAACAGAAGAATCTTCTTCATGATGATGTCAAAGTGTGTTACTGAAACAGAAGTAACACTTTAAGACAACTTTTCACAGTTGATGGACCAATGGTGTACTGTAACAATGTGAATAGCCTCTTTGAAGAACTAAATCAAAAGTAATTTGTTGCAGATTGGTGATTGTTTATTGACTTATCCCAGAGAAGTTTGAAAGCAGTGTTGCTGAACATCACAATGGAAATATGAAACCATCAATCACTATTGCTCACTCATGTCGTCTAAAGTTATGAAAATCTGTCAGTTGTTTTGGATGATATACAATATAAGCATTATCATTGGAATATCAGTGGAGATTTGAAAGTGATTGGTTTGCTAATGGGAATGCAAGGAGGTTTCACAAAATATTGTTGCTTCTTGTGTTTATGGGACAGTAGAAATACAGAAGAGCATTATGTTCATCGTGATTGGGGACAGAGAAACGTCTATGCTCCAGGTAGAGACAATGTTCAGCATAATCCTTTAGTTGCTCCAGCAAAAATCTTTCTTCCTCTACTGCTTGTAAATTTTGGATTGATTAAAATCTTTGTGAAAGCCATGAAAAATACAAATTCACAAAGGTTCCTGTATATTTCAGAGAAATTCTCCAGCATTTCACCAGCAATACTGAAAGAAAGGGTATTTGTTCCTCCTCATATCAGAGAGCTTGTGAAAGATGATGTGTTTGAAGGAACTCTAAATGATAAGGAATTGAGATCTTGGAAAATCTTCAAGTGGATCTGTGGAAACTTCTTAGGAAAACAAAAATACGTTGAAGGTGTTGAGGAACTGCTAAATGCCAGGGTCTTGGATGTCGCATGTCTCTGAAAATGCTCTTTTTGCATTCACATTTAGATTTCTTCTCTCAAAATCTTGAGGAGGTAAGTGATGAACAAGGCGAGCAGTTTCACCAGGACATTAAAGTAATGGAACACCGCTACCAGGGTTTTTGGAATAACTCAATGATGGCAGATTACTGTTGAATGTTATATAGGGACAACCCTGAAAAATTGTGTCAGCCACAGTCTAACATCAAGCACCTTTAATTTCTTCTCATATTTTGTTTTCTATTTTGCATTTGAAATTAGTTTATTTCAATAAAAACAGTTTTGTAAGGTGCAGCATTTTTTTCTGATATGTAGATTACTGTTTTCTTAATGTCACCAATATATTTCCTTTACCTTATAATAATGCTGCTGCTCCATGAAAGCTATACGTGCTACAGAAAAACTATATACATTTTTGAAGTCCGGACAAAAAGATGATTCAGAAAAGTACAAAGTCACCTGCGATGATTACAAAAAATTACAAAAACTATTTTTTGTAGACCTGTGTAATTGACTCCAAAGAGAACTCAGTGTCCTGCACATATATTTCAGGCAATCTGATGGTTTCTACTTATGCGATTTGCACAAATTTATTCACAGCAAAGTTCTTTTGGAAATGCAACTAAGATGGAAAAGTAGAATTTCAATGGATCCGGTTACCTCTTCTGAGCAGATTTCTTATTCATCTGATTTGAAGTGAAAATTATAGTGATGTGAATATTGTAGTTCTTTCAGTTGCTAGTTTTGATGATTTTTATTTTCTTCACAAAACCAGTGATTACGAGCGAGGTCATGATAACAATCACTGTTTGCATAGCTTTTATTCACACCTCACAAAAATATTGCCTTATATTATACTGCTCACATCAGTTTTATATGATACTGCAGTGTCAGAGGACATACTTTCATAGTCATTGGTTTTCAGTTAAAACGATGTGAGTAATGTAACGTGAAGTAATGTTTTTCTGAATATTCGAGGTAGTTAGAACACATTGGGAGCTTTAATTGTAGCCATGCTGAGGTTGAGTTGGTACAGACTGTGTGTGTGAGTGTGATAGTGATAGTAGTGCTCACCTGGTAAGAGCACATGTATAAGAAGGGCAATAAATAACAAGAACAAGGTATTTAGGAAGCTAAAACAAGAAGGCAATGAAGAAGCATTCAAAAGTTATAGAGAAAAAAATAAAATGTGTAAAAAACAAATACATTTAGCAAAAGTGGAAACTGAGAGACTCATTGCTAAGGAAACTAAAACAAACCCCAAACTATTCTTTAATTATATAAACACATAATATAATATAAGGAATAGAGGCCTGTCTATCACATTATTTAACTCCCTTAATACCCGAGGGTGAATGCCATCAGGGCCTGGTGATTTGTCAATTTTAATCTTACTAAGGCGGTTCTGCACTTCTTCCTGGGTTAGGCAGGTAATACTTAATGGGGAGTTTACATTATCACTCTGCATTTCCCCTGGCAAATCCTTTTCCTGTGTGAACACTGTTGAGAAAAAAGTATTTAAAACATTTGCTTTTCCCACATCGCTCTTTATGATTTCACCTCATTGTTCTTTAAAGGGCTGACACTAGTGTTGAGCATTCCGATACCGCAAGTATCGGGTATCGGCCGATACTTGCTGTATCGGAATTCCGATACCGACTTCCGATATTTTTTCAATATCGGAATTCGGCATCGGAATCGGAAGTTCAAAGTTGATTGACAGCCTGACGTCATCATGATGCGCGGTGTGTGCGCATCATGATGCGCCGTCATTTCGGGCCTTCCGGGGGTCTCTGCCGGCCTGCCGGGGGGCTGTGTGGACTGCCCGGGGTCTGTACCGGCCTGCCGGGGGCCTGTGCCGGCCTGCCGGTGGTCTGTGCACCCTGTGGGGGTCTGTACCGGCCTGCCGGGGGGCTGTGCCGGCCTGCCGGTGGTCTGTGCACCCTGTGGGGGTCTGTACCGGCCTGCCGGGGGGCTGTGCCGGCCTGCCGGTGGTCTGTGCACCCTGTGGGGGTCTGTACCGGCCTGCCGGTGGGCTGAGCCGGCCTGCCGGGGGGCTGTGCTGATGTCCGGGGGTCTGTGCAAGCATCGTCCGATGGGACTACAAGTCCCATCTGGCGATGCCTGCTACCATGACAGTGATTGACACATTAGCCAATGATGGGACAGTAGTAGTCCCATCATCCGGCTAATGTGTTAAATGTTAAAAAAAAAAGAAAATACTACATACATACTACATGCATGCTACATACATACTACATGCTACATACATACTACATGCTACATACATACTACATATATACTACATGCATGCTACATACATACTACATGCTACATACATACTACATATATACTACATGCATGCTACATACATACTACATGCTACATACATACTACATGCTACATACATACTACATGTATACTACATACATACTACATACATGCTACATACATGCTACATACTGCATGCTACATACATACTACATACATACTACATACATACTACATGCATGCTACATACATACTACATACATACTACATACATGCTACATACATACCACATATATACTACATACATGCTACATGCTACAAACATACTACATACATACTACATACATGCTACATACATACTACATATATACTACATGCATGCTACATACATACTACATATATACTACATGCATGCTACATACATACTGCATGCTACATGCATGCTACATACATACTACATACATACTACATGCATGCTACATACATACTAAATACATACTACATACATGCTACATACATACCACATATATACTACATACATGCTACATGCTACATACATACTACATACATACTACATACATGCTACATACATACTACATATATACTACATGCATGCTACATACATACTACATATATACTACATGCATGCTACATACATACTGCATGCTACATGCATGCTACATACATACTACATACATACTACATGCTACATACATACCACATATATACTACATACATACAATACATTCATACAATACATACATAGACATACAGTACATATAACATAGAGTAACATACTTACCAATACTTGTCACATTGTTCCCCGAAGCCATTGTCTTTTCCGGAATAAATATTAACATAACAAACCACAAAAATACTCACCCACGATCCGAAGCAGTCCACGAGTGTGTCCCACGACGATCTTGGGTAGAGAACGGCAGCATCAGATGATGCTGCCATTCTCTACGGGCTGCAGGAATCCAAGGACGGAAGGTAGGTATCCTTCCGCACTGTATTCCTCCGCCACTTAAAAAAAAAAAAAGTCCCTAGTCTCACTTTATGCCATTGCTGTGTGGGAATTTCCCACGCAGCAATGGCATAAAGTGAGACTAGGGACTTTTTTTTTTTTTAAGTGGCGGAGGAATACAGTGCGGAAGGATACCTACCTTCCGTCATTGGATTCCTGCAGCCCGTAGAGAACGGCAGCATCATCTGATGCTGCAGTTCTCTACCCAAGATCGTCGTGGGACACACTCGTGGACTGCTTCGGATCGTGGGTGAGTATTTTTGTGGTTTGTTATGTTAATATTTATTCCGGAAAAGACAATGGCTTCGGGGAACAATGTGACAAGTATTGGTAAGTATGTTACTCTATGTTATATGTACTGTATGTCTATGTATGTATTGTATGAATGTATTGTATGTATGTAGTATATATGTGGTATGTATGTAGCATGTAGTATGTATGTAGTATGTATGTAGCATGCATGTAGCATGCAGTATGTATGTAGCATGCATGTAGTATATATGTAGTATGTATGTGGTATGTATGTAGCATGTAGTATGTATGTAGCATGCATGTAGTATGTATGTAGTATGTATGTAGCATGCATGTAGTATATATGTAGTATGTATGTAGCATGTAGTGATGAGTTTGTGATTTGATGTTTATCTCTCAATGGGAGATCGATATGCTGGAAGGTTGCCAGATTTTGATCTGAGGCCTACTCGAGTAGCGGAGAACAAACACACACAGAGACAGGGTATGTATCTGCAGGATGTTCCCTCTTTCCTGATTTAATTAGGTAGCTTATATGCTCATTTGAGTAGGCGGTAACATTACATCATCACATTTCATTGGACAATTGATCATTCAACAGTAAGCATAAATGGTTCCAACCAATCATATTCATATTCGTTAACCAATCAGATTGTACTCGGCTGTTAATTATTAGTATTTGTGTAGACGTGCTGAAAGCTTTAATAGGTCTTGGGTAAATTACACAAGACCCCAATATTATTCTCATTAATCTAGCCTCATGACAGTTATAGCTCCATTAGCCTCATTAACCTGTCTTACTAAGTATTCATGGCCCCAGTATCTACCTAGCACGTGGACGTGTAGTTTCAATGTCCAACTGGGTGCAGTAAACAGTTTATCCATCACGTACAATTTCTTATGAAGAATAAGGTTATAGGTAATCATTATCATGAGACAGCATTTTCATATACAGAGTATGCATGTAAGACCCCAGAAATACATTGATATTAAAAGGACATACAGAATTCCCTGTCAGTCCCCCCTTTTGAGAACAGATATGACTCTACCATTCACATATAGGTACATTCAAAGGCCTAATGCCAGTGTCGGACTTCCTAACCCTTCTTCTGCCGAATTCCCCATAGGGAAAGGGAGATCATATCTAATTCTCAACCTCAAACCATTTGCTCATAATCATTATTGTAAGGTTTCATTGTAATATACATAGTTTTAGTAATAGACGCATCAATCAATCTTTGAAGTAGTCCTCTGATACATGGTATGCAGCAGCATCCACAGGTCACAAGTACTGCTGCTACTACTGCCAGAGAGATGAGGAGGCTGGACACAAGATGACTCCATCTACCGAACCAGGATTCCAACCAGTCCATGAAGGGATTGTTGATACCCGAATTTTCTGCCAATTCTTCGGACAGGGATGTAAGACCCTCCAACGCCTTGGTGATACTCCCATCTGGACTTGTATTATTGGGGATGAAGGTACAGCAAAACGTTCCAAACATCTTGCACACGCCCCCTTTTTCCGCTAGCAACATATCCAAAGCCATCCTATTCTGATGTGTCATTAAAGAAGTTGGGCCTAATTGTTCAGCTATCCCTTTTACTGCATCCCTTGTGTAATTTATAAACCTTTGCTGATTATAATAAATATAATTTATCCAATCCACATTTTTATTAATTGTCACCCACCAAAAGAAAATTGATTCAAAACCTGCTGCTATCTGGTTCCTGGCCTTGTACTCATCCGGTACCCCTCTGGGTACCCCTATATTGTCTATATAAACTCTAGGATCAAAGGACCCAGCAGGTACTGACCTTCTATTTCTGTGTAGGGTTTCAACATTCATTCCACCTCCTTTAATCTCTTCTGATGAAATTATTTTAAATGGCATGAGCACTTGAACTAGAGCACAGCTGCCAACCCAACCTGGTGGCAACCTAGGCCTCAATTTCATATCTCCACATAACCACCATATGTCACTCATTGCTATAGTTTGGTTTTGAAACCAACTGGCTTTAAAACCTCCTGTATCTGTATTTATTGGGATGGTGTTGTGACAAAACTCTGAAGTTAGATTTCCTACCCATCTTCCTGGTCCTGTTCTCAGGAAGCAAGTGTAGTCACCTGGATATGCATAAACTCTAGGTGGTACCTGATCAATTTTTGCTATTGGATACCGGACTGATAGAGATTGACACAGAACATTATCACTAGGGTCATATGTGGCATTATACAAAGCTAGAATACACTGTAAGTCTACTTGATCCTGTTCTGAATATCTGAGGGGAATAGTCCCTAAATGGGGCCTAGCGGTTGCACATGCAATACAATCAGTTTTGTTATTTTGCTCTGTAGTATACTTCATCCATAGCAACCATTCATTCCTCTCTGTGTAGCCTGTTTCTACGGCTAACTTCTCCTCATAGCCTAATTCTCCAATTCCATCAACATCCAACATTTCTCCTGACCTTTGGGGTTTGTCCTCCTCTTGTTCCTTGTCCTGTGCAGGAACAGCTTTTAACCAAAATGTTCCCTGCTGAACCTGTCTACCTGGGGTATACAGTCCCAATACATAGAGACCTTCATCTCCAAGAGAGGGTTCATCCAGTGTTATAAGGAGAGGATTGCAAGAGAATCTCCAGTCCAAAACCTCTGGATCACAACCCCATTTTGGAATGGGTACAGCAATATTCATCCTCTTGAGGAGAGGCTTTCCTGATGAACTAACACGAGTCATGGCTTCCTCTGGCTTATACCCCCATGACGTTCCCGTGTTCCAAGCTGCATCTGACCAAGAATTACAGTTCTCATTTCCAGGTCTAGTTACACAGATATATACCACCGCCCCTTCAACTCCTGTTAGATATTTATAATTGGGGTTGCTACTCTTCTTCCCAAATTTAAGATTCCATTGACACTTCACTATCCGACACAAGTCCACCCTAAATGTAGCTGTTGCTGCCTTGGTGTCAAACCACAAGGTTACTGATGTGCTATTCTGAAGTGTCTCGTCCAGTTGTCCTTCTTGCAGTAGAGCTGCCAACATCATCAGGGACAGGACCCATATTCTTCCACTCCAGGACCTCATAGTAGCTTGTGTAGACCGGTCTTCCGTTTAACTCTACGGATGTGGCTTAGCGGGGACCATCAACCAGTGGCTCCAGTGGTCTTCGTGTCTTTTGGTCAGCAACCAATGTCTGGATTAACTAAAATAGAATCAAAAACTTATTTGTACACAAATGGGAGTCCCTTTTGGACTCCGGACCTGCTGCAGGGGTTGTCAAATAGTTACAACATGTGGACAAGAGAGTACCTCAGTTGTGGTAGCTTCTGACATCAGGAAGGCCTCCAGTCCCCTGAAAAGAGATCAACACACACGAGCACATACTTCATACATCTTACCTTGGGCAGCCTGTATGAAGTCAATCTGCAGTCATTGAAACGGATAGGAGGGCCCAGGCGCACGTGTATGTCTATGGCATCTTTCTAGTCTATCTGTGTTGTGCGCATCTAATCTATGTTAATGTAAAGCTAAACAGGTGGACCCAGCATCTTTCTTCAGAGCACATAGTTTTTGTCTTCACTCACGTGCGTTGAGTCATGAGCCATCACATGGTGCAAGGATTTTGGCAAACATACCCACTGTCCCACCATCCACGGTTCTGAGCTCCAGCTTCCGACCAGACTTCAGTCTCTTCCCCGGTTGGTGACCGAGTCAGAGCCTGTAAGATACTTAAGTCTAACTGGTTATCTTTAATGCTCACCATGACCAGTGGAGGCGCCTCAGGGGTCTCCCAGTACCTTGGTCTTCTGGCTGATTCCCAGCCACTTTGTTTGCTTCGTGCTCCACGGGTTCCTTCTCATATGTACCCTCACTTCCACGATGGCAACCTCTTCCAGGGCCTGTTGATGTAAGAAAAGACCTTTCCTCCCCATATGGGGCTGCAGTTGTGGGTTCACCTGAAAACAATGACTTGTATATGTGGTGTCTTGCTTACCTTAAAGCCCCCTAAACGCCT
Organism: Dendrobates tinctorius; assembly: GCF_039654945.1. Classification (NCBI taxonomy): domain Eukaryota; kingdom Metazoa; phylum Chordata; class Amphibia; order Anura; family Dendrobatidae; genus Dendrobates; species Dendrobates tinctorius. Next base: position 51,167,907 of record NW_027361728.1, on the reverse strand, counting down.
CAATGAGTGCCGTCAACTCCACCTCCCCTGTAGAGTTATGAGGGAGGAGTGGTTCTGCTTTCTACTATCTCATGCTGTGTGATCGCCATACAACCAGGTTCTTGGACCTTCCGGAAAGAAAAACTCAAAATCCAGATTAATGAGAGATACCTTTATGGATTAAAAATATTTAAAAATAGCTAACTCTCCTCTCTTCTCCCCCCCTTTGGAAATCACCATATTAATACCGAATAGGGGGCAGAGTGGTGGATTTCCATTACACATATAACGGGATTTCCTCTTTTTTTTTTTTTTCTCTCTAACACATACTAAAAGCATTCCTTATCTTTGCTACCTGACAATTGCCTTCCATGGATATCTAACACTGCTTCAAGTCAAAGGCAACGTTGTACCTTGAACCATCTGCCTCTCCTTTTTCTTCTTATCAACATGCATTTAAAAAAAAAAACTTGACATTATGAAAAACTAGCTGTATACCTTCTACAAATACGTATTATGCTATAATGTGAATCCAGTGAGCAAAGCTGCAAGCTGCGCTTCAACCAGGTACATCTCTGGTTGCCCATTATTTAATGGACATCTGACAAGATTATAATTTTCTATGTCACTTAATGAAATTCCGTCGACCCAGGGAGTTGCAGGAATACCATGCACATTGAGCCTAAACACTTTATACTCTGGAAATCTGTCTGACAGAAATCCAAAACCAGTGAGCTGTTGGATATACCCTCCTGGTATAATTTTGACAATTCTCCAACCTTCAGGAGATATAATCAACATTAATCCAAATGTGCAATTAGGGCACGACATTTTCTCATGGAATATCTGGCACACACACACACACACACACGGCAAGCAATACAACAGAATTTCACACATGAGATCATGCACTTCCACTTATCAGCAGAGAGTCTCAAAGGTCATTCACATTCCTTCACACAGATTCAGTAAACTGTTAACTCCTTAAGCTTATTACCTCCTGGTGCTCCTGCTAAAAATCCTATCTATGTTTTCTGGTTGATACTTGACTGTATTGGGGCGAAAAATTCTCCTGGCTTGTCCTAAAATGTAAAATGCCTATGGCTTGCGGACCCGTACTGACTGCACTTCGCTAACTCAATGTACAGGCCGCACCTAGACCATATCTCTCTATCTGCCTCTTTCTCTGGTTGCTATTCACTTATTCTCTTAATATACGCTATTACTGTGTGCCCACATCTCAACAAGTCTACTTCATTATCACTCCTGCTTAGCAATATCTATGCCGACTGTACTACACCAATTCGATACATAGACTGCGTCCCGTTGTTATAAGAGGTTCCCGCTCACTGTTTGAACTTGCGTGTCCTAAACTGAAACTGATCAGTTGATAGGCATCAAACCCATGGGAACCTTGATAAGAAGGTTAACTATTTAGTGGTCCGGCCAGACCTCGTGACCCACCTGGTCACCTAACGCTAAATCTCTACGTACTCAGTATGAGATGGCACTTCTCTACAGTTATAATAAACCTATATATACCAGAGAGCAAATCCAATTAACTATAGGCAGACTAATATGACCCAAATTTTCTTATTAGCCCAGTAAAAATCTTTTCCCTCAACTAAACCTGCTGAGCCTTGTATACTCAGAGATCTTATTTATCAACCAGAAGACTAAAGCTATCATTAGTATGCAGGCTAATGTAATCCCTACTACCTCAAAGTTCTTTAGCACCATTAGAGGGCAGTTTGTGCGTATCAGACAGAATAGAAGGTGGATAGACCTATCCTGTCTGTAACGGCGTTTTAATACCGTAATAGTACCTCTAGCACTCTCCAAGAGGACGTACGCAGCCTTCTTTATGCGTATGCCGCCAGAGACGTGTCCTCACATGAATCCTGGCAAGCCAGTTACCATGGAGAGACGCTCCCAAGGGGCAAAAACACAGTAAAGAATTCCTAGTACCCTCAAGGTTGGTTCAATCATTCATGCGCAATCATACGTAGCAGCTTTTAGGTTTCTCCCTCCAGCATACGTATTATGTATCACAAGGATATTCTACGGTTCTTAGCGCTGGTATTTAAGAAGACAGACTATACTGTACCCCAAAAGCTGGTTCAGAGCATGTAGCAGAGGGGAGACACAGAATTTGTAAGAATCAATGGCTCTTACCTTCACCGGTGATTTTGATCTGTGTGTCCTCTAGGCCTTCAGTCTGCGGGTGCCGGATTTCAGGATACTGGGGTCTTCTGTTGTAACCAGCCCACCCAGGGACGCCACTGATGAGTTTGTGATTTGATGTTTATCTCTCAATGGGAGATCGATATGCTGGAAGGTTGCCAGATTTTGATCTGAGGCCTACTCGAGTAGCGGAGAACAAACACACACAGAGACAGGGTATGTATCTGCAGGATGTTCCCTCTTTCCTGATTTAATTAGGTAGCTTATATGCTCATTTGAGTAGGCGGTAACATTACATCATCACATTTCATTGGACAATTGATCATTCAACAGTAAGCATAAATGGTTCCAACCAATCATATTCATATTCGTTAACCAATCAGATTGTACTCGGCTGTTAATTATTAGTATTTGTGTAGACGTGCTGAAAGCTTTAATAGGTCTTGGGTAAATTACACAAGACCCCAATATTATTCTCATTAATCTAGCCTCATGACAGTTATAGCTCCATTAGCCTCATTAACCTGTCTTACTAAGTATTCATGGCCCCAGTATCTACCTAGCATGTGGACGTGTAGTTTCAATGTCCAACTGGGTGCAGTAAACAGTTTATCCATCACGTACAATTTCTTATGAAGAATAAGGTTATAGGTAATCATTATCATGAGACAGCATTTTCATATACAGAGTATGCATGTAAGACCCCAGAAATACATTGATATTAAAAGGACATACAGAATTCCCTGTCAGTAGTATGTAGCATGCATGTAGTATATATGTAGTATGTATGTAGCATGTAGTATGTATGTAGCATGCATGTAGTATATATGTAGTATGTATGTAGCATGTAGTATGTATGTAGCATGCATGTAGTATATATGTAGTATGTATGTAGCATGTAGTATGTATGTAGCATGCATGTAGTATATATGTAGTATGTATGTAGCATGTAGTATGTATGTAGCATGCATGTAGTATATATGTAGTATGTAGCATGTAGTATGTATGTAGCATGCATGTAGTATGTATGTAGCATGCATGTAGTATGTATGTGGTATGTATGTAGCATGTAGTATGTATGTAGCATGCATGTAGTATATATGTGTTATGTATGTTGCATGTAGCATGCATGTAGTATGTATGTAGTATGTATGTAGTATGTATGTGGTATGTATGTAGCATGCATGTAGTATGTATGTAGTATATATGTGGTATGTATGTAGCATGTAGTATGTATGTAGCATGCAGTATGTATGTAGCATGCATGTAGTATGTATGTAGTATATATGTAGTATGTATGCTGCATGTAGTATTTATGTAGTATGAATGTAGCATGTATGTAGTATGTAGTATGAATGTAGCATGTATGTAGTATGCATGTTGTATGTATGTAGCATGTATGTAGCATGTAATTTTTTTTTTTTTTTTTTTTTTTTTTTACATTCAACACATTAGCCGGATGATGGGACTACTACTGTCCCATCATTGGCTAATGTGTCAATCACTGTCATGGTAGCAGGCATCGCCCGATGGGACTTGTTGTCCCATCGGACGATGCCTGCACAGACCCCCGAAGCCTGCACAGACCACCGGCAGGCCGGCACAGCCCCCCGGCAGGCCAGCACAGCCCCCCGGAGCCTGCACAGACCACCGTCAGGCCGGCACAGCCCCCCGGCAGGCCGGCACAGCCCCCCGGAGCCTGCACAGCCCCCCGGCAGGCCGGCACAGCCCCCCGGCAGGCCGGCACAGCCCACCGGAGCCTGCACAGACCACCGGCAGGCCGGCACAGCCCCCCGGCAGGCCGGCACAGACCACCGGAGCCTGCACAGACCCCCTGGCAGGCCGGCACAGCCCCCCGAAAGGCCCGTACAGACCCCAGAGAGGCTGTACAAGGCAAAAACAGGGTTTTTCTTATTCCGATACCGGAAGTCCCATAGACTTGAATGGGACTTCCGGTATCGGAATCAGCGATACCGATACTTTTTTTAAAGATCGGCCGATCCATTCCGATCCGATACTTTGAAGTATCGGACGGTATCGCTCAACTCTAGCTGACACCATCAATTTTAATCTTTTTACTGTTTATATAATTGAATCCAAGGCTGAAGCCCCCCTGTATGGAGGAGAAAATCTTCCAGATAATAATTCAAACTATCGCCAAAATATGTTGGTGTGAATAAAACCTTCTTGCATACCATTGAGGCTCCTACATTCTCACAAGCACAGCCCAGGTATTGTGATATCTCCCCTAAAGTTGAATGATTGTAATAAGAATTTTTTTTTAAATTACTGGCTATCTTTAAAATAACAAAACTCCCAATACACTGCTTGTATCACTTTTATTATGGTGCTTGAACCTCTAGGTTCAAGCAACATATTGTAATCCGATTTCTTATATTTTATTATTATTATTCTACTTTTTCTCCGCGTTTTCTGCAATTAATGTGGCTCGAACTGCTCGGCGCAGATACCCCGATCAGGCAGCGTTTCGAAGGTGTGCTATGTATTTTTGGAGTCAATCCGATTTGTAGTTTTTAAAAAAATCACATTTTAAGCAAAAATTTTCCCATAGGCATTAATGGCCACCTTTCCATGACCCCCAACTGACATGGATTGAAGTCACAGCGCAGGTGCAGTGACCTTACAAAGAAGGCAGCTATGCAAACGCAGCTTCCACACATGACCCATATTAGCTAATAGAAGCTGACAGATTGCTGATTCAAGGTCTTAAAGGGGCAGCGCACCAATGGCTTCTGAAAAGCCCCACCCAGTGATGGCTAACCTTGGCACTCCAGCTGTTGTAAAACTACAACTCACAGCATGCTCCTTGCAACCTGCAGCAGTTGAGGCAGCAGTTGAGGCATGCTGGGAGTTGTAGTTCTCCAACAGCTGGAGTGCCAAGGTTCGCCCTCACTGCAGTTGAATGCCAAAGTGGCTTTAGAAGCCCAGTGTGCCAAAGGGGCCCCTGAGGGGCCCGGAGCGCAAGAGTGGCCCCCGAGGCAAAGTGGCAGCATGTGTCAACATGGCTAAAGTGGCTACCAAGTGGCCAAAGTGGCAACCGAGAAGCCGAATGGCATAAATGCCAAAGTGGCTACCAAATGTCCAAAGTGGCTACCAAGTGGCCAAAGTGGCTACCGAGGTGCCAAATGGCACAAATGCCAAAGTGGCTACCAAGTGGCCAAAGTGGCTACCGAGTGACCAAAGTGGCTATCGAAGTGCCGAATGTGCCAAAGTGGCTACCAAGTGACCAAAGTGGCTACCGAGGTGCCGAATGTGCCAAAGTGGCTACGAAGTGGCCAAAGTGGCTGCAGATATGCCGAATGTGCCAAAGTGGCTAACTAGTGGCCAAAGTGGCTACCGAGGTGCTGAATGTGCCAAAGTGGCTACTAAGTGGCCAAAGTGGCTACCGAGGTGCCAAATGTGCTAAAGTGGCTACCAAGTGGCCAAAGTGGCTAACGAGGTGCCGAATGTGCTAGAAGGTTGGAGGAGTGTTTAAACTAGGGACGGGGGGAGGGTATTCCTTTTATAGGAGGGGAAGACAGTGCAGATAGAGACCTGGGCACAAATAATGACATTGGGGGTGGAGGTGGCATGGGGGGTGGGGTTAGAACAGTTAATAATTTAAGAAAGAATAGAGGTACAGAGAGATACATAAAGTGCATGTATACTAATGCCAGAAGCCTCGCCAACAAAATGGAGGAATTGGAGTTAATGTTGTTGGAACATAATTATGACATGGTGGGGATATCTGAGACATGGCTGTATGAGAGCCATGACTGGGCTGTTAATTTACAGGGCTATAGTCTGTTCAGAAATGACCGAACAAATAAGCGAGGGGGAGGCGTGTGTATATATGTAAAATCATCCTTAAAACCCATCCTTCGTGATAATATATATGAATCTAATGAAAATGTAGAGTCCCTGTGGGTAGAGATAAGGGGAGGGGGGAAAAATAATAAATTACTGATAGGGGTTTGTTATAAATCTCCAAAAATAATGGAAGCTACAGAGAATATCCTCATAAAGCAAATAGATGAAGCAGCGACTCAAGGAGAAGTCATTATTATGGGGGACTTCAACTACCCTGAAATACATTGGGGAACTGAAACCTGCAGTTCCAGCAAGGGTAATAGGTTTCTGACAACGATGAGAGACAATTACCTTTCACAACTGGTTCAGGACCCAACAAGAGGGGGGGCACTGCTAGACCTAATATTAACCAACAGGCCAGACCGCATATCAAATGTAAGGGTTGAGGGTCACTTGGGTAATAGTGATCACAAATTAATAAGTTTTCATGTATCCTTTAATAAGATGTGTAGTAGAGGGGTTACAAGGACACTAAACTTCAGGAAGGCACATTTCCAACGGATGAGAGATGATCTTGGTGCAATTAACTGGGACGATATCCTGAGACATAAAAATACACAAAGAAAATGGGAGACATTTATTAGCATCCTGAATAGGACCTGTGCACAATATATACCGTATGGGAATAAACATGCGAGAAATAGGAGGAAACCACTATGGCTAAATAGAGCTGTAAGGGGCGCAATAAGAGATAAAAATAAAGCATTTAGAGAATTAAAGCAAGTAGGTAGTGATGAGGCATTAAATAAATACAGAAGATTAAATAAATTCTGTAAAAAGCAAATCAAGACAGCAAAGATTGAGACAGAGAGACTCATTGCCAGAGAAAGTAAAAATAATCCCAAAATATTCTTTAACTACATAAATAGTAAGAAGCTAAAAAATGATAGTGTTGGTCCCCTTAAAAATAGTCTGGGTGAAATGGTGGATGAGGATGAGGAAAAAGCCAATATGCTAAATAACTTTTTTTCAACAGTATTTACACAAGAAAATCCCATGACGGATAACATGATCAGGGATAAAAATTCTCCATTAAATGTCACCTACTTAACCCAGCAGGAAGTACGGCGGCGTCTACAAATCACTAAAATTGACAAATCCCCGGGCCCGGATGGGATACACCCCCGAGTACTGCAGGAATTAAGCACAGTCATAGATAGACCACTATTTTTAATCTTTAAAGATTCCATAATAACAGGGTCTGTACCACAGGACTGGCGTATAGCAAATGTGGTGCCAATATTCAAAAGGGGGACAAAAACTGAACTTGTAAATTATAGGCCAGTAAGTTTAACCTCAACTGTGGGTAAAATTCTGGAGGGTTTTCTAAGAGATACTATACTGGAGTATCTGCAGAAGAATAACCTTATGACCCAATATCAACATTGGTTTACAAGAGACCGTTCCTGTCAGACTAATCTGATAAGCTTTTATGAAGAGGTAAGTTCCGGACTGGACCAAGGGAATGCAGTGGACGTGGTGTACATGGACTTTTCAAAAGCTTTTGATAAGGTGCCACACAAAAGGTTGATACATAAAATGAGAACAATGGGGATAGGGGAAAATATGTGTAGGTGGGTTAAGAGCTGGCTCAGGGATAGGAAACAAAGGGTGGTTATTAATGGAGCACACTCGGACTGGGTCACGGTTAGCAGTGGGGTACCACAGGGGTCAGTTTTGGGCCCGCTTCTTTTTAACATATTTATTAATGACCTTCTAGGGGGCATAGAGAGTAGAATTTCAATATTTGCAGATGACACTAAACTCTGCAGGGTAATTAATACAGAGGAGGACAATTTTATATTACAGGAGGATTTATGTAAACTAGAAGCTTGGGCTGATAAATGGCAAATGAGCTTTAATGGGGATAAATGTAAGGTCATGCACTTGGGTAGAACGAACAAGTTGTATAATTATGTGCTTAATTGTAAAACACTGGGCAAAACAGTCACTGAAAAAGACCTGGGTGTATGGGTGGACGACAAACTCACATTTAGTGGCCAGAGTCAAGCAGCTGCTGCAAAGGCAAATAAAATAATGGGATGCATTAAAAGAGGCATAGATGCTCATGAGGAGAACATAATTTTACCTCTATATAAGTCACTAGTGCGACCACACTTAGAATACTGTGTACAGTTCTGATCTCCGGTGTATAAGAAAGACATAGCTGAACTGGAGCGGGTGCAGAGAAGAGCGACCAAGGTTATTAGGGAACTAGGGGGTCTGCAATACCAAGACAGGTTATTACACTTGGGGTTATTTAGTTTGGAGAATCGAAGGCTTAGGGGTGATCTTATTACAATGTATAAATATATGTGGGGACAATACAAAGACCTTTCTAATGATCTTTTTACTCTTAGACCTGTGACGGGGACAAGGGGGCATCCTCTACGTCTGGAGGAAAGAAGGTTTAAGCATACTCACAGACACGGATTCTTTACTGTAAGAGCAGTGAGACTATGGAACTCTCTGCCATATGATGTTGTAATGAGTGATTCACTACTAAAATTTAAGAAGGGACTGGATGCCTTTTTTGAAAAGTATAATATTACAGGGTATATACACTAGTCTCCTTAATATTGCGTTGATCCAGGGAGCTAGTCTGATTGCCGTATGTGGAGTCGGGAAGGAATTTTTTTCCCCAATGTGAAGCTTACTGTTGCCACATGGGTTTTTTTTGCCTTCCTCTGGATCAACATGTTAGGGCAAGTTAGGATAGGATATGGGTTGAACTAGATGGACTTAAAGTCTCCCTTCAACCTTAATAACTATGTTGCTATGTTACTATGTATGTTAAAGTGGCTACCAAGTGGCCGAAGTGGCTACCGAGGTGCTGAATGTGCCAAAGTAGCTACCAAATGGCCAAAGTGGCTGCCAAGTGGCCAAAGTGGCTACAGAGGTGCCAAATGTGCCAAAGTGCCTACCAAGTGGCCAAAGTGGCTACTGAGGTGCTGAATATGCCAAAATGGCTACCAAGTGGCCAAAGTGGCTACCGAGGGGCCGAATGTGCCAAAGTGGCTACCAAGTGGCCAAAGTGACTACCAAGTGGCCAAAGTGGCTACCGAGGTGCCAAATGGCACAAATGCCAAAGTGGCTACCAAGTGGCCAAAGTGGCTACCGAGTGACCAAAGTGGCTATCGAAGTGCCGAATGTGCCAAAGTGGCTACCAAGTGACCAAAGTGGCTACCGAGGTGCCGAATGTGCCAAAGTGGCTACGAAGTGGCCAAAGTGGCTGCAGATATGCCGAATGTGCAAAAGTGGCTACCAAGTGGCCAAAGTGGCTACCGAGGTGCTGAATGTGCCAAAGTGGCTACTAAGTGGCCAAAGTGGCTACCGAGGTGCCGAATGTGCTAAATTGGCTACCAAGTGGCCAAAGTGGCTACCGAGGTGCCGAATGTGCCAAAGTGGCTACCAAGTGGCCGAAGTGGCTACCGAGGTGCTGAATGTGCCAAAGTAGCTACCAAGTGGCCAAAGTGGCTGCCAAGTGGCCAAAGTGGCTACAGAGGTGCCAAATGTGCCAAAGTGCCTACCAAGTGGCCAAAGTGGCTACTGAGGTGCCGAATATGCCAAAGTGGCTACCAAGTGGCCAAAGTGGCTACCGAGGGGCCGAATGTGCCAAAGTGGCTACCAAGTGGCCAAAGTGACTACCAAGTGGCGAAAGTGACTACCGAGGTGCCAAATGTGCCAAAGTGGCTACCAAGTGGCCGAAGTGGCTACCGAGGTGCCGAATGTGCCAAAGTAGCTACCAAGTGGCCAAAGTGACTACCAAGTGGCCAAAGTGGCTACAGAGGTGCCAAATGTGCTAAAGTGACTACCAAGTGGCCAAAGTGGCTACCAAGTGGCCAAAGTGGCTACCAAGGTGCCAAATGTGCTAAAGTGACTACCAAGTGGCCAAAGTGGCTACCAAGTGGCTAAAGTGGCTACTGAGGTGCCAAATGTGCCAAAGTGGCTACCAAGTGGCCAAAGTGGCGACAGAGGTGCCGAATGTGCCAAAGTGGATATCAAGTGGCCAAAGTGGCTACCGAGTGACCAAAGTGGCAATCGAAGTGTTGAATGTGCCAAAGTGGCTACCAAGTGACCAAAGTGGCTACCGAGGTGCCGAATGTGCCAAAGTGGCTACGAAGTGGCCAAAGTGGCTGCAGATGTGCTGAATGTGCCAAAGTGGCTACCAAGTGGCCAAAGTGGCTACCGAGGTGCTGAATGTGCCAAAGTGGCTACCAAGTGGCCAAAGTGGCTACGGAGGTGCCGAATGTGCTAAAGTGGCTACCAAGTGGCCAAAGTGGCTACCGAGGTGCCGAATGTGCCAAAGTGGCTGCCAAGTGGCCGAAGTGGCTGCCGAGGTGCTGAATGTGCCAAAGTAGCTACCAAGTGGCCAAAGTGGCTGCCAAGTGGCCAAAGTGGCTACAGAGGTGCCAAATGTGCCAAAGTACCTACCAAGTGGCCAAAGTGGCTACTAAGGCTGGTTTCACATTTGCGTTTTTTAGCACTGGAAAAAAACGCACATGTGCGCATGCGTTTTTCCCCTATATTTAACATGGGTGCGCATACCTGCGCGCTTGTAAGCGCATGTATGCGATTTTCATGCGCTGCGTTTTTTTGGGGTGTGTGTTTGTATTTTCCAGACGCAGCATGTTGCATTTTTTGGCCCTGCAAAAAAGCGCATGCGCACATATGCGCACGTTTTGCGCTAAAAATGGCCATTATAGCCTATGGATGCGCATATGTGCGCACTGGCATGCTCATGTATGCGTTTTTTTGCATATGCGTTTTTTTTTTTTAACCATGGAATTTAGGGGTTTGGGTTAGAGTTAGGGTTAGTTAAGGGGGTTTAGGGTTAGGGTTAGGGTCAGGGTCAGGGTTAGGGTTGGGGTTTGGGTCAGGGTTAGGGTTAAGTATGGTTTGGTTAAGGGTTAGGGTCAGGGTTAGGGTCAGGATTAGGGTTAAGTATGGTTTTGTTAAGGGTTAGGGTCAGGGTTAGGGTTAGGGTCAGGGTTAGGGTTAGGGTCAGGGTTAGGGTTAGGGTCAGGGTTAGGGTTAAGTATGGTTTTGTTAAGGATTAGGGTCAGGGTTAGGGTCAGGGTTAGGGTTAAGTATGGTTTTGCTAAGGATTAGGGTCAGGGTTAGGGTCAGGATTAGGGTTAAGTATGGTTTTGTTAAGGGTTAGGGTCAGGGTTAGGGTTAGGGTTAGGGTTAGGGTCAGGGTTAGGGTTAGGGTCAGGGTTAGGGTTAAGTATGGTTTTGTTAAGGGTTAGGGTCAGGGTTAGGGTCAGGATTAGTGTTAAGTATGGTTTTGTTAAGGGTTAGGGTCAGGGTTAGGGTTAGGGTTAGGGTTAGGGTCAGGGTTAGGGTCAGGATTAGGGTTAAGTATGGTTTGGTTAAGGGTTAGGGTCAGGGTTAGGGTTAGGGTTAGGGTTAGGGTCAGGGTTAGGGTTAAGTATGGTTTTGTTAAGGGTTAGGGTCAGGGTTAGGGTTAGGGTTAGGGTTAGGGTTAGGGTCAGGGTTAGGGTTAGGGTTAGGGTTAGGGTCAGGGTTAGGGTTAGGGTTAGGGTCAGGGTTAGGGTTAGGGTTAGTTAGGGTTTAGGGTTTGGGTTAGGGTTAAGTATGATTTGGTTAAGGGTTAGGGTCAGGGTTAGGGTTAGGGTTAGGGTCAGGGTTAGGGTTAGGGTTAGGGTCAGGGTTAGGGTTAGTAAAGTCATGGTTTGGGTAGTGTGAGGGGCCACCTAAAAATGTTGGAAAAAAACGCAAACGCGGTAAAAACGCACTAAAAATGCATACAAACGCATAAAAATGCTGCGTTTTTTTCATGCATGCTCATAAAAATGCTTGAAAAAAATGCAGCAGTTGTATGCTTTTGTATGCGTTTTTTCAATGCGTTTTTTTGCGGGAAAAACGCGCTGCAAAAAAAAGCAAGTGTGAAACTAGCCTGAGGTGCCGAATATGCCAAAGTGGCTACCAAGTGGCCAAAGTGGCTACCGAGGGGCCGAATGTGCCAAAGTGGCTACCAAGTGGCCAAAGTGACTACCAAGTGGCCAAAGTGGCTACCGAGGTGCCGAATGTGCCAAAGTGGCTACCAAGTGGCCGAAGTGGCTACCGAGGTGCCGAATGTGCCAAAGTAGCTACCAAGTGGCCAAAGTGGCTGCCAAGTGGCCAAAGTGGCTACAGAGGTGCCAAATGTGCCAAAGTGCCTACCAAGTGGCCAAAGTGACTACCAAGTGGCCAAAGTGGCTACAGAGGTGCTGAATGTGCCAAAGTGGCTACCAAGTGGCCAAAGTGGCAACCAAGGTGCCAAATGTGCTAAAGTGACTACCAAGTGGCCAAAGTGGCTACTGAGGTGCCAAATGTGCCGAAGTGGATACCAAGTGGCCAAAGTGGCTACAGAGGTGCCGAATACACCAAAGTGGCTACCAAGTGGCCAAAGTGGCTACCGAAGGGCCGAATGTGCCAAAGTGGCTACCAAGTGGCCAAAATGGCTGCCGAGGTGACAAATGTGCTAAAGTGACTACCAAGTGGCCAAAGTGACTACCAAGTGGCCAAAGTGGCTACCAAGGGGCCAAATGTGCCAAAGTGGCTACCAAGTGGCCAAAATGGCTACCGAGGTGCTGAATGTGCCAGTGGCTACCAAGTGACCAAAGTGTCTAACAAGGTGCCAAATGTGCTAAAGTGGCTTCCAAGTGGCCAAAGTGGCTACAAAGTGGCCAAAGTGACTACCAAGGTGTGGAATGTGCCAAAGTGGCTACCAAGTGGTTGAAGTGGCTACAGAGGTGTCGGATGTGCCAAAGTGGCTACGAAGTGGCCAAAGCGGCTACCGAGGTGCCGAAAGTGCCAAAGTGGCTACCAAGTGGCCAAAGTGGCTACCGAGGTGCCGAATGTGCCAAAGTGGCTACCAAGTTGCCAAAGTGGCTATCAAGGTGCTGAATATGCCAAAGTGGCTACCAAGTGGCCAAAGTGGTAGCGAGGTGCCGAATGTACCAAAGTGCCTACAAAGTTCTGGGAGTTCTGTGGAAACTGTTTGGGTAAGAATACAAGGACAGAACAATGGAAATGACACCATTGTAGGCATTTACTACAGGCCGCCTGTGCAAGCTGAAGATATGGATGAACTCTTCATGCATCAAATGACCAAGTTCTCCAAAAAATATGACCTAGTTGTCATGGGAGATTTCAACTATCCAGACATTTGTTGGGAATCTCTCTCAGGCAAAAACTAACAGGTCAAGGAAATTCTTATCCTCTCTTGCTGACAACTTTATCTTCCAAAAGGTAAGGCAGAAAACAAGGGGAACTGCTACCTTGGATCTAATCCTTATAAACAGGGAGGAAATGGTTGAAGAGGTAAAAGTGGCTGGGACCCTAGGAGGTAGCGACCATGCTATTTTAGAATTTTGGATAACTAGAGGAGGAAGACCTGTGAAGACTCAGACGTCAAGGTTAGATTTCAGAAAGGCAGATTTTAAGGGATTCAGAAAGAGAATTGGAGGGATCCAATGGCTGGATATCCTTAAAGACAAAAATGTCCAGGAATGATGGGAAATCTTGAAAAATGAAATTCTCAAAGCACAATTGTTAACAATTCCAAAAAGAGGGAAGAATAGGAAGCATTTAAGGAAACCAGGATGGATGAACACAGAACTTAAGCACATGCTAAAAAGGAAGAAAAAAATGTTTATAAAATGGAAAGAGGGAGGCATATCTAAAGAAGAATATAAGGCTGTCTGCAGAACCTGCAGGGCACAAATCAGATTACTAAAGCTGAAAATGAATTGAGGCTTGCAAGAGATGTCAAAAGCAATAATAAAGGATTTTGGGGATATGTCAAAGTAAAAGAAAAGTCAAAGATGCTATAGGATTTTTACAGGATGAAAATGATGAAATGGTAAGACAGGATGTTGAGAAGGCTGAACTTTTAAATTCCTATTTTGCATCTGTTTTCTCTCAGAAAGGAAATGTAACATCAACTGTTATTCACTGTCCTATTAAGGGAATAGAAGAATCTAGGATATCTATAAACAGAAAGATAGTGAGGAAACACTTAGCTAACCTAAATGAATTCAAATCTCCAGGTCCAGATGAATTACACCCCAGAGTACTGAAGGAGATAGCAGAAGAAATTTTTGAACCCCTCTCCATAATCTTTGAAAATTCTTGGAGAACAGGAGAAGTGCCAGAAGACTGGAGAAGAGCAAATGTTGTTCCTATCTTCAAAAAGGGGAAGAAGGTGGACCCAGGCAACTATAGGCCGGTGAGTCTGACTTCTATACCAGGAAAGATCTTTGAACAAATTATTAAACAACATGTATGTCAATACCTGGATAAGAATGAAGTGATTAAACAGAGTCAGCCTGGGTTTGTAACTAATAAGTCATGTCAGACTAACTTAATTTCCTTCTATGACGGTATCACTGATTGGGTGGATCAAGGAAATGCTGTAGCTATAGTATATCTAGACTTCAGCAAAGCATTTGACAAAGTCTCTCATACAATCCTTATTGAAAAAATGACTAAGTATGGAATGGACAAGGCAACTGTTAGGTGGATTCATAACTGGCTTAGTGATCGGACCCAAAGAGTGGTCGTAAATGGCTGCACATCCAGTTGGAAGAATGTCTCAAGTGGGGTACCACAGGGCTCTGTCCTGGGCCCTGTATTGTTCAACATCTTTATCAATGATTTAGATGAAGGAATTGAGGGTAAACTGATTAAATTTGCTGATGACACAAAGCTAGGAGGGATAGCTAATACTAGAGAAGAGAGAGAGAGGATTCAAAAAGATTTAAATAAACTGGAGAAGTGGGCAGCAACTAACAGAATGGTTTTTAACAGGGAGAAATGCAAAGTACTACATCTGGGCCATAAAAATGAAAAAAGCATATATAGAATGGGAGGAATAGGGCTAAGTGACAGCACATGTGAAAAAGACTTGGGTATACTAATAGATCACAGACTGAATATGAGTCAACAGTGTGATGCAGCAGCAAAAAAGGCAAATGCAATTCTAGGATGTATTAACAGAAGCATACAGTCTAGATCACGTGAAGTCATTATTTCCCTCTACTCCTCTTTGGTCAGACCTCATCTGGAATATTGTGTCCAGTTTTGGGCACCACATTTTAAAAAAGACATCAACAAACTGGAGCAAGTTCAGAAAAGAGCGACCAGAATGGTGACCGGTCTGCAAACCCTGTCTTATGAGGAAAGGTTGCAGGATTTGGGAATGTTTAGTTTGCAAAAGAGAAGACTGAGAGGAGACTTAATAGCTGTCTACAAATATCTAAAGGGCTGTCACATTGTAGAAGGATCAACTTTATTCTCATTTGCACAAGGAAAGACTAGAAGCAATGGGATGAAACTGAATGGGAGGAGACACAGATTAGATATTAGAAAAAACTTTTTGACAGTTAGAGTGATCAATGAGTGGAACAAGCTGCCACGAGAAGTGGTGAGTTCTCCTTCAATGGAAGTCTTCAAACAGAGGCTGGACAGACATCTGACTGGGATGATTTAGCAAATCCTGCTTTGAGCAGGGGGTTGGACCAGATGGCCCAGGAGGTCCCTTCCAACTCTACGATTCTATGATTCTATGATTCTATGATTCTAAGTGGCCAAAGTGGCTACCGAGGGGCTGTGTGCACCAAAGTGGCTACCAAGCATTCCTGCATGCCAAAATGGCTACCAAGGGGCCAATGTGGCTAACAGGGGGCCCTGCACATCAAAGTGGCTACCAAGGGGCCTAAGTTGCTACCCAGGGGCAGGGCCCTGCATGCCAGACTTGCTCCTGAGGTTAATTGGCACCAAAGTGGCTTCTGAGGGGCCCTGGGAACCAGACTGGCTCCTGAGGGTGCCCGCACAACAAAG
Source organism: Dendrobates tinctorius (assembly GCF_039654945.1). Classification (NCBI taxonomy): domain Eukaryota; kingdom Metazoa; phylum Chordata; class Amphibia; order Anura; family Dendrobatidae; genus Dendrobates; species Dendrobates tinctorius. The sequence continues at coordinate 51,152,022 of NW_027361728.1, read as the reverse complement.
TGGGTCTTGGGCTTCACATACTAAAGTGGCCCCTGAGAGGCCTCGCATGCTTGACTGGCTCCTGAAAGGCCCTGACATCATAGTGGCTGTTCAGGGGCCACACCATGCCAAAGTGGCTTGTGAGGGTCTGTACTATGCCAGTGGCTCTGGCTTTTACCAACCTAAGATGATTTCCACCACAAGAGAGCACACTTAAGGACTAATCAGATCTTGTCACGTCCTTTGACACCGTTCCCGACATTGGTTATAGCGCGTACAGCATAAGAATTCTTCTCTTCCCACCAGGTGTGTTTTCTGTCCTGCCCTTCAACCCATGTATTGTTATGAACTCTGTACTGTATTTATGGATTTTATTGTAACCCCCCTTTATAAAAAGAAGAAAGAAAAAAGTTTATATTATATAAGAATGTATGATAATATAAAAAAGAAAGTAAGCATATACCGGGTGAGTCATAAAGGACGGACGTTTTTAAACTAATCATAAAATCGTTAAATATTTATTAAATATAAATGTATTCACAGATTTGGTTACGTATACTAATAGCATTTGACAAATTCAAGTGTGGAAAACAACATCTGCCATGTGGTGGCCATTATCAGTGATGCATTTCCAAAGGCGTTCTTGGAAGTTGGCATCAACACGTTCCAACACAACTCTGTCGATTTGGGCAACTTCCACTCGAATAGCTTCCTTCAGTTCTTGTAATGATCGAGGCTTAAGCTTGTATACACGTGATTTGAGGTGACCCCATAAGCAATAATCGCACATGGACAGGTCTGGGGACCTAGGAGGCCAATTAATATCGCCAAACCTGGAAATGATGCGACCAGGGAAGAGAGGGCGAAGAACGTTCATTGTTGCTCCGGCTGTGTGGGCCGTTGCCCCATCTTGTTGAAACCACACACTAGAGATGGGGATATGTTGCCGTCGTAACTCAGGAACAAAGAAGTTATTTATCATGGCGATATAACGTTGTGAGTTCACGGTAACAGTATTGCCATTATCGCCTTCGAAAAAGTACGGACCGATCACGCCATATTTGCCCATAGCGCACCACACCGTTACCTTAGGGCTGTGCAGCGGTCGTTCATGTAATTCTTTCGGATTTTCATAGGCCCAATAACGGCAGTTCTGCTGATTAACCATGCCATTGACATGGAAATGAGCTTCATCACTCATGAATAAAATAAGGTTGTCGTTTTGCTCAATAATTGCTTCCATCTCATGTGCGAACTTCAGTCGCGCTGCGTAATCCCCACGCTCTAACTGTTGCACAATGGCCAATTTATAGGGGTGGAAATGCAGGTCTAAATGCAAAATACGCCTTACTGTACGATTACTGAGGGCAAGTTCTAAAGAATGTTTCCGAGCAGATCGACTCGGACTACGCAGCATGGCTTGCCTGACGCGTTCCACATTTTCAGGGGTACGTGCCGTTCGTGGAGCCCCCGGTGGTCGTTTGTTCATTAGTGTACCTCGTGTACGGAGTGCTTCAACCCAACGTAGGATAGTGTTACGAGCGGGAACAGCTTGATTTCTGTGAATATTGAAATGACGCCGAAACTCACGCTGAACGGCTGTGATACACTCATTATTCTTGACAAAACTGTCGTACGCAAAAACGCGATGTTCTATCATCCACGGCACCATAGCTTAAACTGAAACTAAAATAAAAACAATGCTTTCACCTCACAAACATAACCCCGCCTCCCGCACATCTCTACCTCCACCTGGTGGTGAGTTATAGCCACTTCAAATACATCCGTCCTTTATATTTAATGATTTTATGATTAGTTTAAAAACGTCCGTCCTTTATGACTCACCCGGTATATATGCTTTACATGTTGTTTCATTTTGGGTGTTTATTCTTGATGTATTGTTATTAAGTCACAGCTGACGGTATATTTTAACGGAGTGGATAAAATGATATGGGAAGGCACTAGTGCACACCAAAAGTCTGTGTGGCACACTGCTTCCTGTTCCATTTCAATGGTTTTAATTTTTAAAATGTAAGAGTTTCTGATTTATTAAAAACTGTGGCTGTTATGACTGGGTCACCGAGGAGGATAGCGGCCCAGGCTAAGCCACAGAAAACCAGAGAGGTAAACTAAGCGGATTGCAGACCCCTGATCCTGTCCACACAACTAGCAGTAGCCGTGGAGCGTACCTACGATGATCCTAGACGCCTCGGTACAGCTGGAGAGCTAACTAAGCCTAAAGCAAGAAAGGGGAAATCTAAACTGCCCCGGAGCAGACCCCAAAGGAATAGATAAGCCCCAAACATATAATGTCAGTGAGACAAGATGAAAACGCAAACGCAGGCAGAAAAATAGACTGAGCAAATGATGGGGCCCACACTGACTAGACAGGACAGGAAAGGAAAGACACTGTCTTCAATCACGCAAAAAAAACCTGCAAAAGGTCCAACACATCTGATGCACAAAAACACTGAAGTCGCACGACTTCGCCACCACTATATCAGCACTCAAGTATATTCTGAAAGCAATGCAAAAAGAGACCAATATAACAGGGGACAAAACAAACTGGCACATGCAGTAACATATGGGCGGTGATGATTCAGCACAGCCCCAACTGGAGCTGGCTGACCCGCACAAAGCAGAGATAGACAAAACCAGATCAAATACAAACAGAATATCAAATGAACCACATAGCTGAACCATGCAGGGAAAGAGCAGGAGACATCAGACCTAGAAGGCACAAGAAGAAAATCACCAGCAGGGATAGAGAGAGTCAGCTGTCTTAAATCCCAATCAGAAACCCCAGATCTCCAATCGTCTTCCTCATTATCAGGTGGCAAGCCTCTATCAATTAGATCAGCTCCACTACCTCCAGTAACCACCAGAGGGAGTCCAGAAAGAGAATTTGCAACCCATCTGTCTATCTGACCAGCTCCACTACCGTCAGCAATCAGCAGAGGGAAGCCAGAGAGAGAATTCACAACAGTACCCCCCCTTGAGGAGGGGCCACCGTACCCTCATCCACGCCACCAGGTCGGTCAGGATGAGCCAGGTGAAAAGCACGAACAAATCTTTCGGCATGAATGTCAGAAGCAGAGACCCAAGAATTATCCTCCTGGCCATTACCCTTCCATTTGACCAAGTACTGGAGTCTCCGTCTAGCCAAACGAGAATCCAATATTTTCTCTACCTCATACTCCAAATTACCTTTAACCAATACATGGTCAGGAGGCACCACCATGGGAACTACTGGCTCTACAAACCTCTTCAACAATGATTTATGGAACACGTTATGAATCTTAAACGTAACTGGAAGAGCCAAATGGACAGAAACAGGATTAAGAATCTCAAAAATCTTATAAGGTCCAATGAATCTTGGCTTGAATTTTGGAGACACAACCTTCATAGGAATATTCTTTTGAAGACAAATAAACCATATCACCCACTTTAAACCGGGGACCAAAGGTCCTACTGTATGTCGGTTGGAAAACCGTTGGGCTTTTTCCTGAAAGAGGGAAAACTTATCCACCACTTGGTCCCAACTCTGCTGCATTCTCTCTACCACAAAATCCACACTTGGGCAGGCCGAAGATTCCACCTGCCCTAAAGAAAATCGAGGATGAAACTCAAAGTTACAGAAAAAGGGCGACATCAAAGTGGCAGAACTAGCCCTATTGTTTAGCGCAAATTCGGCCAAGGGCAAAGATGAGACCCAGTCATCCTGATCAGCAGATATGAAACATCTCAAATAGGATTCCAAATTCTGATTTGTTCTCTCAGTCTGCCCATTGGTCTGAGGATGAAATGCAGAGGAGAAAGAACTGAATTCCCTTTTTGGAACAAAAAGCTCTCCAAAATCTGGAAACAAACTGGACTCCTCTGTCCGACACAATGTTCTCATGAATCCCGTGCAACCGAACCACATGTTGTCAAAACAAGGGCACCAACTCAGAAGAAGATGGCAACTTTGGGAATGGTACAAGATGAACCATCTTAGAAAATCTATCATAGATCACCCAGATAACAGTCATTCTCAGAGAGACAGGAAGATCAGAAATAAAATCCATTGAAATATGGGTCCATGGCCTCCTGGGCACCGGCAGGGGCATCAACAACCCGCTAGAACGAGAACAGGGCTTGGACCGAGAACAAGTCCCACAGGACTGCACAAAATTCCTGACATCACGAGATAAGGCAGGCCACCAAAAAGACCGACTCACCAAATCTCTGGTACCAAAAATACCTGGATGACCAGCCAACGCGGAGCAATGAATTTCAGACATTATTCTTTTCCTCCACTGGTCAGGGACATGCAATTTTCCCATAGTGCAATGTTCAGGTTTGTCCTCCTGAAATAGCTCCAGGGCAAGTCTCAAATCGGGTGAGATGGCGGAAAGAACTACACCCTCATTTAGAATGGTAGTAGGCTCGGTCACATCAAGAGAATCCGCAAAGAAACTCCTAGAAAGGGCGTCCGCCTTAACATTCTTAGTGCCCAGAAGAAAAGAGACCACAAAATTAAAACGCGTGAAAAACAAGGCCCACCTAGCCTGTCTAGGATTCAAGCGTTTGGCTGAATCATGATAAATCAAATTCTTTTGATCGGTGAGGACCACAACTTGATGTCTAGCTCCCTCCAACCAATGTCTCCACTCTTCAAATGCCTTTTCATGGCCAACAATTCCCAATTCCCCATGTCATAGTTACATTCAGATGGGGAGAATTTTCGAGAAAAGAAGGCACAGGGATTCATCTTAGAAGTCACCAGATCTCTATGGGACAAAACGGCTCCTGCACCAATCTCAGAAGCATCTACCTCCACCTGAAATGGGAGTGAGGCATCAGGTTGCTGTAGAGCAGAAGTAAATCTCCGCTTAAGCTGCTGAAATGCCGAAAGTGCCTCTGGAGACCAATTAACCACATCAGCGCCCTTTTTGGTCAAAACAGTCAGTGGTTTAACAATACCAGAAAAATTACTTATAAATTTACGGTAAAAATTAGCCAAACCCAAAAACTTCTGGAGAGCATTCAAAGAAGTGGGCTGAACCCAATAATAAATGGCTTGTATCTTGGTCGGATCCATTTCAGTAGCAGACGGGGACAAAATGAATCCCAAAAATGAAATCCTCTGTACACCAAAGAGGCACTTCGATCACTTAACATACAGAGAATTTTCCCTCAAAATCCGGAACACAGTCTGGACATGTTCCACATGAGAATCCCAATCACATCACTGAAAAAGATCAAAATATTGTCCAGATAAATGATCAAAAACTTATCCACAAAGTCCGGGAAAATATCGTTCATTAAAGACTGGAAGACAGAAGGGGCCTTAGCGAGCCCAAAAGGCATCACCAGGTACTCAAAATGTCCCTCCGGAGTATTAAACGCCATCTTCCATTCATCCCCATGCTTGAAGCGAATAAGATTATACGCCCCCCCTGAGGTCAAGCTTGGTAAACCAAAAGGCACTTTTAACTCTGGAAAATAAATCAGAAATCAGGGGTAACGGGTACTAATATTTAGAGTTACCGTGTCATGGTGAGATGGCTTTCATGCTACTTTTGATCAAAAACAGTATTACTAAAAACTCTGTATTATTTAGATGCACTTTTGCTTTTTCTTATTTAGTTACAGCAGGGTTCTGCTCATTTTGTCTTTTGCAGGTTTTATGTTTTATTGCCAATGTCAACATGCATTCATATGCTGCATGTGTATCAACTCAAACCAAGCTCAATTTTAGTGTTGTTTCTTTGTATTTTTGCATTCTGTGCAAGCTGGGGTGTGGCCTCCCTCTCCTGAGCTGGAAATTGTATATAAGGCTTCCCCAGACTGGTGTCAACTGTTTGGGACCCGGTCCTTTTGCCTGCCCTTGTTCACACATTGAGGTCAACTTTGACACAAGGCAAGGTTTTTAATATTAGACAGTGTAGGACTATCCCGAACAGAGTTACCGTGTCATGGTGGGATGGCTTTCATGCTACTTTTGATCAAAAACAAGAAAAAAGAGGGGGAGAAGCCAGCGCTGCTAGTGGTCAGAACGTAATACAAGAAGTGTGAAAACACACATAGGTTTCAATCTGTATTCAAAAATGAGACATTTAGCAAAAAATTGATCAATTGTTTGAGCTACCCCGCCACGTCAAGGCAGTCTCGTATGGGGAGTCCTACTCTACGTTTTTTATATTCGCTGTGCCATTACGGCCTCCTAAATGTATAAAAGCAAGACCTCATTACATGCACACTGTACCTCAAGCATTTCAGAATCGCTCCTATGGCACCAGAGAGGACAAGCGCAGATAAAGATTAGCCAGGTCCATGCAGACATTTCAGGTCCAACCTCCACACTGCCTGTCCAGCACCACATGATAAAGGACGATCCAGGCCCAGATACAGGTGCGTAATCAAATAAAGCCTAGGGCAGGGCAGGGCTGCCGTTTAATGTGAACAGCAGCCTAGATCAATCACTGAGAAAACAGAAAGAATGGCGTACATGACCCAGCGCGCAAGGCTACAGTGGTGGTCAGCCACAAAACCAATATCAAGAAAAAAGAGGGGGAGAAGCCAGCGCTGCTAGTGGTCAGAACGTAATACAAGAAGTGTGAAAACACACATAGGTTTCAATCTGTATTCAAAAATGAGACATTTAGCAAAAAATTGATCAATTGTTTGAGCTACCCCGCCACGTCAAGGCAGTCTCGTATGGGGAGTCCTACTCTACGTTTTTTATATTCGCTGTGCCATTACGGCCTCCTAAATGTATAAAAGCAAGACCTCATTACATGCACACTGTACCTCAAGCATTTCAGAATCGCTCCTATGGCACCAGAGAGGACAAGCGCAGATAAAGATTAGCCAGGTCCATGCAGACATTTCAGGTCCAACCTCCACACTGCCTGTCCAGCACCACATGATAAAGGACGATCCAGGCCCAGATACAGGTGCGTAATCAAATAAAGCCTAGGGCAGGGCAGGGCTGCCGTTTAATGTGAACAGCAGCCTAGATCAATCACTGAGAAAACAGAAAGAATGGCGTACATGACCCAGCGCGCACGGCTACAGTGGTGGTCAGCCACAAAACCAATATCAAGAAAAAAGAGGGGGAGAAGCCAGCGCTGCTAGTGGTCAGAACGTAATACAAGAAGTGTGAAAACACACATAGGTTTCAATCTGTATTCAAAAATGAGACATTTAGCAAAAAATTGATCAATTGTTTGAGCTACCCCGCCACGTCAAGGCAGTCTCGTATGGGGAGTCCTACTCTACGTTTTTTATATTCGCTGTGCCATTACGGCCTCCTAAATGTATAAAAGCAAGACCTCATTACATGCACACTGTACCTCAAGCATTTCAGAATCGCTCCTATGGCACCAGAGAGGACAAGCGCAGATAAAGATTAGCCAGGTCCATGCAGACATTTCAGGTCCAACCTCCACACTGCCTGTCCAGCACCACATGATAAAGGACGATCCAGGCCCAGATACAGGTGCGTAATCAAATAAAGCCTAGGGCAGGGCAGGGCTGCCGTTTAATGTGAACAGCAGCCTAGATCAATCACTGAGAAAACAGAAAGAATGGCGTACATGACCCAGCGCGCACGGCTACAGTGGTGGTCAGCCACAAAACCAATATCAAGAAAAAAGAGGGGGAGAAGCCAGCGCTGCTAGTGGTCAGAACGTAATACAAGAAGTGTGAAAACACACATAGGTTTCAATCTGTATTCAAAAATGAGACATTTAGCAAAAAATTGATCAATTGTTTGAGCTACCCCGCCACGTCAAGGCAGTCTCGTATGGGGAGTCCTACTCTACGTTTTTTATATTCGCTGTGCCATTACGGCCTCCTAAATGTATAAAAGCAAGACCTCATTACATGCACACTGTACCTCAAGCATTTCAGAATCGCTCCTATGGCACCAGAGAGGACAAGCGCAGATAAAGATTAGCCAGGTCCATGCAGACATTTCAGGTCCAACCTCCACACTGCCTGTCCAGCACCACATGATAAAGGACGATCCAGGCCCAGATACAGGTGCGTAATCAAATAAAGCCTAGGGCAGGGCAGGGCTGCCGTTTAATGTGAACAGCAGCCTAGATCAATCACTGAGAAAACAGAAAGAATGGCGTACATGACCCAGCGCGCACGGCTACAGTGGTGGTCAGCCACAAAACCAATATCAAGAAAAAAGAGGGGGAGAAGCCAGCGCTGCTAGTGGTCAGAACGTAATACAAGAAGTGTGAAAACACACATAGGTTTCAATCTGTATTCAAAAATGAGACATTTAGCAAAAAATTGATCAATTGTTTGAGCTACCCCGCCACGTCAAGGCAGTCTCGTATGGGGAGTCCTACTCTACGTTTTTTATATTCGCTGTGCCATTACGGCCTCCTAAATGTATAAAAGCAAGACCTCATTACATGCACACTGTACCTCAAGCATTTCAGAATCGCTCCTATGGCACCAGAGAGGACAAGCGCAGATAAAGATTAGCCAGGTCCATGCAGACATTTCAGGTCCAACCTCCACACTGCCTGTCCAGCACCACATGATAAAGGACGATCCAGGCCCAGATACAGGTGCGTAATCAAATAAAGCCTAGGGCAGGGCAGGGCTGCCGTTTAATGTGAACAGCAGCCTAGATCAATCACTGAGAAAACAGAAAGAATGGCGTACATGACCCAGCGCGCACGGCTACAGTGGTGGTCAGCCACAAAACCAATATCAAGAAAAAAGAGGGGGAGAAGCCAGCGCTGCTAGTGGTCAGAACGTAATACAAGAAGTGTGAAAACACACATAGGTTTCAATCTGTATTCAAAAATGAGACATTTAGCAAAAAATTGATCAATTGTTTGAGCTACCCCGCCACGTCAAGGCAGTCTCGTATGGGGAGTCCTACTCTACGTTTTTTATATTCGCTGTGCCATTAACACAGCGAACATAAAAAACGTATAGTAGGACTCCCCATACGAGACTGCCTTGACGTGGCGGGGTAGCTCAAACAATTGATCAATTTTTTGCTAAATGTCTCATTTTTGAATACAGATAGAAACCAATGTGTGTTTTCACACTTTATGTATTACGTTCTGACCACAAGCAGCGCTGGCTTCTCCCCCTCTTTTTTCTTGATATTGGTTTTGTGGCTGACCACCACTGTAGCCGTGCGCGCTGGGTCATGTACGCTATTCTTTCTGTTTTCTTAGTGATTGATCTAGGCTGCTGTTCACATTAACAGCGGCCCTGCCCTGCCCTAGGCTTTATTTGATTACGCACCTGTATCTGGGCCTGGATCGTCCTTTATCTGTGGTGCTGGTCGGGCAGTGTGGAGGTTGGACCTGAAATGTCTGCATGGACCTGGCTAACCTTTATCTGCGCTTGTCCTCTGGTGCCATAGGAACGATTTTGAAATGCTTGAGGTACAGTGTGCATGTAATGAGGTCTTGCTTTTATACATTTAGGAGGCCGCAATGGCACAGCGAACATAAAAAACGTAGAGTAGGACTCCCCATACGAGACTGCCTTGACGTGGCGGGGTAGCTCAAACAATTGATCAATTTTTTGCTAAATGTCTCATTTTTGAATACAGATAGAAACCAATGTGTGTTTTCACACTTTATGTATTACGTTCTGACCACAAGCAGCGCTGGCTTCTCCCCCTCTTTTTTTTTGATCAAAAACAGTATTACTAAAAACTCTGTATTATTTAGATGCACTTTTGCTTTTACTTATTTAGTTACAGCAGGGTTTTTGCTCATTTTTTCTTTTGCAGGTTTCATATTTTGGCGCAGTCATGTGAGGTCTTGTTTTTTGTGGGACGATTTGACATTTTTATTGGTACCATTTTCAGGCACATGACATTTTTTCACCACTTTTTATTCTGATATTTGAGAGGCAGAATGAACAAAACACAGCAATTCATAAATTTCTGTTCGGGGGGTGTTTATACCATTCCGCTTGTGGTAAAATTGATAAAGTAGTTTTATTCTTTGGGTCAGTGCGATGACAGCGATACCTCATTTATATCTTTTTTATGTTTTGGAGCTATTATACAATTAAAACTATTTTATAGAAAAAAGCTATAACTTTTTTCATTTTTGCAGTGATGGAGCTATATGGCAGCTTGTTTTTTGCAGGAAAAGATGACGTTTTCAGCGGTACCATGTTTATTTATATCAGTCTTTTTGATCGCGTGTTATTCCACTTTGTGTTCGGCGGTATGATGATAAAGCATTTTTTTGCCTTGTAGTTTTTTTAATGGTATTTCCTACAGGAGTTAACTAGGAGGACAGTTTTATTGGTCAGGTCATTAAGGACGTGGTGATTCTAAATATGTGTACTTTTATAGTTTAGATTTTTTGTATTCAAATATTTATTTAATTAAAGAATAAATATTAATTTTTTTTATTTTTTATTATTTATTATACTTTTACAATTATTTAAATTTTTTAAAAATTTCATTCTATCTTTTACACTGTGTCACACTATGGGACATACATTTTGTGCAGGCTGATTGCTTATATGGCATACAGATCTGCATACCATTTAAGCTGTCAGCGCTGCACTTGGTGAACACTGACATCACAGGCTTCCTGATATTCACTGCCCATGACAGGAAATCTCTGAGCTCTGGTAACCCAAATGTCGTCATGACGACATCGGGTTACCATGGAAACGGGACCCCATGTGATGCCACGGGGTCTCCGATCCAAAGGCTGAGGGGGTGCTGTCACACCCAATTTGCCACGTTCCCTCCAGCCGCGCTCCCCCCGTGAGGGCGACTGATCGCTGATGACATTCAATTCCGTCCATGGGCATTAAGTCCGGGGAACATGGACAGAATAGTATGTCATATGTCAGGAAAGGGATAAACTATTACAAGACACTAAATTCTATGATGTTACAAAGGCATAAGTGAAATGGTTATATGCATTTCTGTGAAGACACAACAAGGGGAGCACTATGGAACAGCATCAGTGTCACAGAGAGCTGTTACAAATAACTTAATGTGAAAAATTGAAAACAGTAAAAGGGATATGAGTAGGGATGAGCGAGCATACTCGTTAGGATTCGGTACTCGGCGAGTAAGCGGTACTCGAATCCTGGCGAGTATTTCACTACACGCCTAGCGATATTCGGCACAGTCTGCACAGTCCCCGCACAGCGCAGCAAAGTCCCCGCACAGTCCTCGCACAGCCCAGCACAGTCCCTGCACAGCCCAGCACAGCCCGGCACAGTCCCCGCACTGTACCTGCACAGCCCAGCACAGTCCTGCACAGCCCAGCACAGTCCAGCACAGCCCGGCACAGTCCCTGCACAGTACCTGCACAGTTCCCGAACAGCCCAGCGCAGTCCCGCACAGCCCAGCACAGTCCCGCACAGGCCAGCACAGTCCCGCACAGCACGGCACAGACCCCACACAGTACCTGCACAGCCCAGCACAGGCCCGCACAGCCCAGCACAGTCCCCGCACAATACCTGCACAGCCAAGCACAGTCCTGCACAGCCCAACACAGTCCTGCACAGCCCAGCACAGTCCCGCACAGGCCAGCATGGTCCCACACAGCTCGGCATAGACCCCGCACAGTACCTGCAAAGCCCAGCACAGTCCCACACAGCCCGGCACAGTCTTTGCACAGGCCAGCACAGTCCCGCACAGCCCAGCACAGTCTTCGCACAGGCCAGCACAGTCCCGCACAGCCCGGCACAGTCTTTGCACAGGGGAGCACAGTCCCGCACAGTCCTCGCAGTCCACAGTCTTCGCACAGTCCCCGCCCAGCCCAGCACACACACACAGCCCATTAATCGCATTTCCCATAGACTTACATTGGACTCGCTACTCGTTATGAGTACCAGAGTATTAGGAGGTACTCGTAATGAGTACAGCGAGTCTGAATACTACACTACTCGCTCATCCCTAGATATGAGTATTCACTTAAGGACTACACATGACATTTGGAACACTGAAATCACAGTGTTACATTGCAACATTGCATTTATTCCCCCCTAGAGTACCCCTTTAATATCTTTTACAATATTTTCTCATCTGTAAAATATGTTATGAAGTATTTTTTCTTTATTTTTTGATTACATATTTTGGGATGAATTTATTATCATTGTTACAAATAATTATGTATAAACTAAGTACATAACTTGGCTGGGGATAAAGCCTCTAGGAAAAAACACCTTGAGTGCTCTTCTCGGTGTTTCAATTCTGCAGAGAGTGAAGTTCCATGAAATATGCTCACTGGTGATTGACAGCACTGGCTTACTGGGATCGAGCAGTATCTGGAAAGAAAGCTCAGGGAAGCTAGCAATGAAGGGAAAGGAAACTGGTGCCTGCAAAACTAGTGGGTGGAACAGTGCACTGAGCTTTTTGGTCATACCAGTAGTGCACTGAGGACCATAATAACAGTGTTTGATTAAACTTCAGATACTATAGAACAAACACAGCAATTAGGACCCATAGAGTATGTTCATATATTGCTTTTTATGCTGTTTATTTTCTGCATGAAGAAAGCAGACCTTGGCCAGAAAACTTTTGTACATACTATTCTAATTTTTGGCATATTTTTTGGATTATATATCCATTTATTTCTTCATGTAGTAACTTTGCTGCAGCTAACCCGTTTTGATCTCAATTGGTTAAACTCGCAGTAAAAATGCTACAAAGCAGTCACATTTCCCACACAGCAATGGCATAAAGTGAGACTAGGGACTTTTTTTTTTTTAAGTGGCGGAGGAATACAGTGCGGAAGGATACCTACCTTCCGTCATTGGATTCCTGCAGCCCGTAGAGAACGGCAGCAACAGCTGATGCTGCAGTTCTCTACCCAAGATCGTCGTGGGACACACTCGTGGACTGCTTCGGATCGTGGGTGAGTATTTTTGTGGTTTGTTATGTTAATATTTATTCTGTAAAAGACAATGGCTTCGGGGAACAATGTGACAAGTATTGGTAAGTATGTTACTCTATGTTATATGTACTGTATGTCTATGTATGTATTGTATGAATGTATTGTATGTAGTATGTATGTAGTATATATGTGGTATGTATGTAGCATGTAGTATGTATGTAGCATGCATGTAGCATGTATGTAGTATGTATGTAGTATATATGTAGTATGTATGTAGCATGTAGTATGTATGTAGTATGTATGTAGCATGCATGTAGCATGCAGTATGTATGTAGCATGCATGTAGTATATATGTAGTATGTATGTAGCATGCATGTAGTATATATGTAGTATGTATGTAGCATGTAGTATGTATGTAGTATGTATGTAGTATGTATGTGGTATGTATGTAGCATGTAGCATGCATGTAGTATGTATGTAGTATATATGTGGTATGTATGTAGCATGTAGTATGTATGTAGCATGCAGTATGTATGTAGCATGCATGTAGTATATATGTAGTATGTATGTAGCATATATGTAGTATGTATGTAGCATGTAGTATGTATGTAGCATGCAGTATGTATGTAGCATGCATGTAGTATATATGTAGTATGTATGTAGCATATATGTAGTATGTATGTAGTATGTATGTAGCATGCATGTAGTATATATGTAGTATGTATGTAGCATATATGTAGTATGTATGTAGCATGTAGTATATATGTAGTCTGCATGTTGCATGCATGTAGTATATATGTAGTATGCATGTTGCATGCATGTAGTATATATGTAGTATGTATGTTGCATGTAGTATATATGTAGTATGTATGTTGCATGTAGTATATATGTAGTATGCATGTTGCATGCATGTAGTATATATGTAGTATGTATGTTGCATGTAGTATATATGTAGTATGTATGTTGCATGTAGTATATATGTAGTATGAATGTAGCATGTATGTAGTATGTAGTATGAATGTAGCATGTATGTAGTATGCATGTTGTATGTATGTAGCATGTAATTTTTTTTTTTTTTTTTACATTCAACACATTAGCCGGATGATGGGACTAGTATGTATGTAGTATGTATGTAGTATATATGTGGTATGTATGTAGTATGTATGTAGTATGTATGTAGTATGTATGTAGCATGTAGTATGTATGTAGCATGCATGTAGTATGTATGTAGTTTTTTTTTTTTACATTTAACACATTAGCTGGATGATGGGACTACTACTGTCCCATCATTGGCTAATGTGTCAATCACTGTCATGGTAGCAGGCATCGCCCGATGGGACTTGTAGTCCCATCGGACGATGCCTGCACAGACCCCCGAAGCCTGCACAGCCCCCCGGCAGGCCGGCACAGCCCCCCGGAGCCTGCACAGCCCCCCGGCAGGCCGGCACAGCCCCCCGGCAGGCCGGCACAGCCCACCGGAGCCTGCACAGCCCCCCTGGCAGGCCGGCACAGCCCCCCGGCAGGCCGGCACAGCCCACCGGAGCCTGCACAGCCCCCCTGGCAGGCCGGCACAGCCCCCCGGCAGGCCGGCACAGACCACCGGAGCCTGCACAGACCCCCTGGCAGGCCGGCACAGCCCCCCGAAAGGCCCGTACAGACCCCAGAGAGGCTGTACAAGGGAAAAACAGGATTTTTCTTATTCCGATACCGGAAGTCCCATAGACTTGAATGGGACTTCCGGTATCGGAATCGGCGATACCGATACTTTTTTTTAAGATCGGCCGATCCATTCCGATCCGATACTTTGAAGTATCGGACGGTATCGCTCAACTCTAATCAGTTGATTTAATGAGAAAGTAAAAATGTAAATAAAACAAATAATAAAGAAAAAAATTACAGAACAGATCCTTTCAAATCAAATGTTAAATGTTCTGACATTACTGGTGATGCCACTATTTGTACCAGCAATGGCCAAGAGTATACTTCAGAGTGAATCACCTATTAAAGTGTTACTAATTGATTTTTCCACATTGTGCTGAATTGGTGCAGACAATCAGTGAATCAATATAATTCATGAAATGTATTTTTTTTTAAGTCTTATTTTTCATATTGAAGTACAGCAAATTTAAATGCAAAGTTTTTGTGGTAAAACAAATCACAAAATAAAGTATGTTCAATAATAAATAAGTCAATAACATGACAGATTGCTGCATTGATTTCACTTGTCATAGTAACATTTAATTGCATGGCAATATAGGGAACTAATCAAGAATAACATAGGCCGCCTGCCTTCAGATAATAATTTTAATTATTTTTATTTCTACAGCATAGGGCCAACATATTCCTCAGCACTTTGCAATTCAAAGGGGACATGTACAGTTGTGGCCAAAAGTATTGACACCCCTGCTATTCTGTCAGATAATACTCAGTTTCTTCCTGAAAATGATTGCAAACACAAATTCTTTGGTATTATTATCTTCATTTAATTTGTCTTAAATGAAAAAACACAAAAGAGAATGAAGCAAAAAGCAAAACATTGATCATTTCACACAAAACTCCAAAAATGGGCCAGACAAAAGTAATGGCACCCTCAGCCTAATACTTGGTTGCACAACCTTTAGCCAAAATACCTGCGACCAACCGCTTCCGGTAACCATCAATGAGTTTCTAACAATGCTCTGCTGGAATTTTAGACCATTCTTCTTTGGCAAACTGCTCCAGGTCCTTGATATTTGAAGGGTGCCTTCTCCAAACTGCCTTTTTAGATCTCTCCACAGGTGTTCTATGGGATTCAGGTCTGGACTCATTGCTGGCCACCTTAGAACTCTCCAGGGGTTTCTCTCAAACCATTTTCTAGTGCTTTTTGAAGAGTGCTTTGAGTCATTGTCCTGCTGGAAGACCCATGACCTCTGAGGGAGACTCAGCTTTCTCACACTGGGTCCTACATTATGCTGCAAAATTTGTTGGTAGTCTTCAGACTTCATAATGCCATGCACACGGTCAAGCAGTCCAGTGCAAGAGGCAGCAAAGCAACCCCAAAACATCAGGGAACCTCCTCCATGTTTGACTGTACGGACCGTGTTCTTTTCTTTGAATGCCTCTTTTTTCTCCTGTAAACTCTATGTTGATGCCTTTGCCCAAAAAGCTCTACTTTTGTCTCATCTTACAGGAGAACATTCTTCCAAAACGTTTAAGGCTTTTTCAGGTAAGTTTTGGCAAACTCCAGCCTGGCTTTTTTTTTCTCTCGGGGTAAGAAGTGGGGTCTTCCTTGGTCTCCTACCATACAGCCCTTTTCATTCAGACGCAGACGGATAGTACGGGTTGACACTGTTGTACCCTCGGACTGCAGGGCAGCTTGAACATGTTTGGATGTTAGTCGAGGTTCTTTATCCAACATCCGCAGAATCTTGCGTTGAAATCTCTTGTCAATTTTTCTTTTCCGTCCACATCTAGGGAGGTTAGCCACAGTGCCATGGGCTTTAAACTTCTTGATGACACTGCGCACGGTAGACACAGGAACATTCAGGTCTTTGGAGATGGACCTGTAGCCTTAAGATTGCTCATGCTTCCTCACAATTTCGTTTCTCAAGTCCTCAGACAGTTCTTTGGTCTTCTTTCTTTTCTCCATGCTCAATGTGGTACACACAAGGACACAGGACAGAGGTTGAGTCAACTTTAATCCATGTCAACTGGCTGCAAGTGTGATTTAGTTATTGCCAACACCTGTTAGGTGCCACAGGTAAGTTACAGGTGCTGTTAATTACACAAATTAGAGAAGCATCACATGATTTTTCGAACAGTGCCAATACTTTTGTCCACCCTCTTTTTTATGTTTGGTGTGGAATTATATCCAATTTAGCTTTAGGACAATTCTTTTTGTGTTTTTTCATTTAAGACAAATTAAATGAAGACAATAATACCAAAGAATTTGTGTTTGCAATCATTTTCAGGAAGAAACTGAGTATTATCTGACAGAATTGCAGGGGTGTCAATACTTTTGGCCACAACTGTACAAACAAAACAGAAGTAAGAACTGTGCCTTCAAACATTCATTGTATGAGGAACTAGGGGTGACAAAAAGGTAGAAATTTGTTTGTTGTGTTTGGTTCAGTCATCAATATAATTAATAGGGGCATTCAAGTTGCCCCGCATGAACCACTCACTGGTCATTAGCTCTGTAAGTACAGATAATAAGTGCTAGGAAGTGCGTGGAGTGGAAACAGATCATAGGTGGGACTGTTTAATGAAGAAAATGTAGGAATGGAAAACATGGAATAGTTAGATTAAAAAGGAGAGTTGACGTCCCATTATAAAGAAATACATTTTAATAGCATTCTTAAAACTGTGGGTACTTACTAGTAATACTAATAATTAATCGGTCTGTCCATGGCAGTGCATTCCAGAGAACTGGCACAGCACAAGAGAAGTTCTCAAGAATGGGGTAGGAACTTTAGATTATAAAGTAGACAACATACAGAGGTGAAGACAGAGATGTAGTATGGAGTAGAACTGTAGAAAGTTTTGTGCGTGAAAGTTATGAGTTCATATTGTACACTGTAGCAGATAGGCAAACAGTGCAATGATTGGCAAAGACTCAAGGCATTGGTGCAGTGTGTGAACAGTAACATGATACGGGACCTATTACTAGATAGATGGAATACTGCAGACAAAATTTTATAAAAGCAAAAGTAAGAGGTTTTGCAAAGTTAGTAAAAAAGGGCAAATTCTAGAGATGCTTTCAAGGAGGCATTATGATGCAAGTGATTGTATATATGGAATAAAGGAAAGATCTGAGTCAAATATAGCCCCAAGAGAGCATATCTGCTGCTTGTCAATTATGGTGCACATAAATAGCAATATTGGGTTTGAGAAATGTAGTAGAGGGATGAATCACAAAAACATAAGTTTTTGACAGTGACAGTTAGACTTTTAGATTTAAGGAGGATATAATGTTAGAGACACTGGCTAAACAACCACTGATGTTAGAACGTGTAATTAGGTGTCATCAACATAGAAATGATACTTAAACTCAAATCAGTTGAATGTTTTTCCAACGGGGATGGTATACTGAAATTAATAGGAGGGCACCTAGGACTGAACCCTGAGGAACCTCAACAATAAGAGGAAGTGGAAGGGAACAGTGATGGAGTGATCAGAGAGTTAAGAGGAGAACCAGGAGAGAGCAGCATCACTAAAAGCAATAGAACAGAGCATAGTGAGGAGAAGCAAGTGATACACCATGTCAAATGTTGCAGAGAGTTTCAATAAACTCAGCAGAGTAGTGTTAGGGCAGTTTCTGTAGAGTATTAAGAGCAGAAACTGGTTTGTAAAGTGTCAGGAGCATGCAAATCCAACTTTGGGTAATGTCCCTCCCTCTTTACATCCTAGATCCAAAAAGTTTCAACCTTTGGCTCTTTGCCCTAATGTTGATATTTTTGTTAAGCTTGTATCTATTGAGTTTGACAAGATTTCTACTACCATTTGACAGAATAACCTCTGTCAAGCTGAACAACAGGGCCTTAAAAGGCTCAAACAACTTAAGGATATAGTTTTTTACGCCAGCTGACAAGGGGGCGGGGATGTTGTGGTCTGCCCGATTAAATTTAATCTGGCTGAGGCACATAGTTTGCTTAGGGACCCATTTTTTTTTACAACAAGCTAACTTTTAACCCTCTAATCTCCTATAAGGAAGAATTATGCAAAATATTACAGAGGGTTGTATCTGATGGCTTGATCACCACTCAAGTTCGGGACATTTTGATGACCAAGGATTACTGCATTCCAGCTTTCCACCTTCTACTGAAGGTTTACAAGATCCTTCTTAATCCCCCAGGTAGGCCTAGTATCTCTGGGTGGGTGGTCTTATGGAGGGCATTGGCAGGTATATTGATTTGTTTCTCAAGCCCCTGGTGGAGACTCTTCCATCATACACCAAGCACACCTAAGATTTTCTTTAAATAATTGGCTCCGTCTATGTTGATAAGGATATGATCCTCGTTACTCCAAGAAGGTTTGAGAGCAGTTTCATATTTTTTAACTATGACTAACCTCTCCTCCAGTGACATTGGTTTTTAACTTTTACTTTAGAAATTTCTTTTTACTCATAATTTTCTCTTGTTCAGTGGGTCCATCTACCTGCAACTCCAGGGGACTCCTATGGGTGCTGCGTGTGCACCTTTATTCGCTAATCTGTTCCTGGGGTTGATCGGAGTCCGTAGATGGCATGGGTAATTTTTTGGACCTCTACATCCACTGCATTTTTCTGATCTGGCAAGGTTCATCCCTTGAGTTACAGTCTTTTTTTCATGAGTTGAATGACAATCAGTCCAATATACTGTACATCTTTCTTATAAATTTGATTTCAATCAACTTGATTTTTTGATGTCCTGGAGGAGAGTGGAATCGACAGAATGCTGCTAGCCGATGTCTTCTGTTAGGATACAGCAGTTAACTCTGTGTTGCATGCAATATCGTCCCATCCGCCCCATGTGATTGGTTCTGTTCCCACTGGCCAGTTTCTCCATGTCAGACAGATTTGTTACTAGGGGCGTAACTACCGGGGTAGCAGCCGAAGCGGTTGCTTTGGGGCCCGGCTCCGATCGGCACTATGCGGAAGTGCAATTTAATTACCCCAACCACCGGTCCGCGGCCCAGCACCGGGCCGTTGCAGTGCTCTTGCCGGTCCGTGGACACAAGGGGAGCCAGAAGCTGTGTAGCAGCTGATACTCACCCTGCATAGCGGTCAATGTCGGCGCGGTGGCTTCATCCAGCGCTGAGCTGTCAAGTGTACCGCTCATTTAAGGTCATGAATATGGACGCCACTCCTCTCCCATAGGCGTGGCGTCCATATTCATGCACCTTAATGAGCGGTAGCATGTGACCGCTCCGCACAGGAAAAAGCTGAAGCGCCGCGAGATGCAGGGAGGGAAGTTCAGCGACAGGAGCAGGGGCGTAACTAGAACTGATTGGGCCCCATAGCAAACTTTTAAACGGGGCCCCCTCAAAGACACACCCGCTCAAACACACCCCTCCAGGAACTACATTTCCCAGTGGTCCATGTGGCAGGCAGCTCTGCAGAGAGCTAATAGACAGCGAGGGTTCAGGGAATGGGCGGGACAGAACTAGTCTGAAGCAATACACTCTGCGACTGGCTGCAGGCAGGGAGGTGGGCCCACTATGTGCTTCGCTTCACACAGCAGGCACAGAAATGCAGCATAGGCTGCAAAATCATAGTGTACATTTTTTTCCTCCGGGGCCCCGGATCCCCTACACCAGTGGTCCCCAACCTTTTTTGCACCAGGGACCGGCTTCAAGCAAGACCATTCTTCCATGGCCCGGAAGGGCAGGGATGGAGGTGTGACAGGGGTGGGGCTTTGGTCATAAGGGGGCGGGGCTATTGACACGGTTGTAGTTTAGCAGTGCATACTTATCATTTAAATGTATCATTTATAATGTGACTCAGCTCACCATAGGTTTTGAATGAGTGGGAGCACCTGGCTTGTTTGTTTATCTGTTTCAGTGGGAGCACTGGGCTACTTCTACTGATGACCGTCAGTGCTAATGATTATTGGAACCTACAAGGAAATGGAGCATTGAGCACTTAAGAAAAATTGTACTGGAGTACTGTACATGCTGATTATTTTCTAATCATCAGAAAATGTATGTGTGGTTCCCCCCGTCCTGTCCAGCTCTGTATGGCTTCCCCTGTTCTATGCATGGCTCCCCTGTCCCACCCTTGTATACATGGCTCTGCTCCCGCTCTCCCATCCTGTATACATGGCTCTGCTCCCATCCTGTATACATGGCTCCGCTCCCACCCTCCCATCCTATATACATGGCTCTGCTCCCACTCTCCCATCCTGTATACATGTCTCTGCTCCCATCCTCCCATCCTTGTATACATGGCTCCGCTCCCACCCTCCCATCCTGTATACATGCTCTGCTCTCACTCTCCCATCCTGTATACATGGCTCTGCTCCCACTCTCCCATCCTGTATACATGGCTCTGCTCCCACTCTACCATCCTGTATGCATGGCTCTGTTCCCACTCTCCCATCCTGTATACAAGGCTCTACTCTGACTCTCCCATCCTGTATACATGTCTCTGATCCCATCCTCCCATCATTGTATACATGACTCCGCTCCCACCCTCCCATCCTGTATACATGGCTCTGCTCCCACTCTCCCATCCTGTATACATGGCTCTGCTCCCACTCTCCCATCCTGTATACATGGCTCTGCTCCCACTCTCCCATCCTGTATACATGGCTCTGCTACCACTTTCCCTTCCTGTATGCATGGCTCTGCTCCCACTCTCTCATCCTGTATACATGGCTCTGCTCCTACTCTCCTATCCTGTATACATGGCTGTGTTCTCAACCTCCCATTCTGTATACATGGCTCCGCTCCCACCCTCCCATTCTGTATACATGGCTGTGCTCCCACCCTCCCATCCCGTATACATGGCTCTGCTCCCACCCTCCCATCTGGTATACATGGTTCCCCTGTCCCATCCTGTATGCATGGCTCCCTGTCCCATCCTGTATGCATGGCTCTGCTCCCACCCTCCCTCCCTTGTATATATGGCTCTGCTTCCACTCTCCCTCCCTTGTATATATGGCTCTGCTTCCACTCTCCCTCCCTTGTATATATGGCTCCGCTCCCACTCTCCCTCCCTTGTATATATGGCTCTGCTTCCAGTCTCCTGGCCATGTATACAGGATGGGAGGGTGGGAGCAGAGCCATGTATACAAGGATGGGAGGATGGGAGCAGAGACATGTATACAGGATGGGAGAGTAGGACCAGAGCCATGTATACAAGATGGGAGAGTGGGTGCAGAGCCATGCATACAGCATGGGAGAGTGGGAGCAGAGCCATGTATACAGAATGGGAGAGTGGGAGCAGAGCCATGTATACAGGATGGGAGAGTGGGAGCAGAGCCATGTATACAGGATGGGAGAGTGGGAGCAGAGCCATGTATACAGGATGGGAGAGTGGGAGCAGAGCCATGTATACAGGATGGGAGGGTGGGAGCAGAGCGATGTATACAAGGATGGGAGGATGGGAGCAGAGACATGTATACAGGATGGGAGAGTGGGAGCAGAGCCATGTATACAAGGGTGGGACAGGGGAAGCCACACAGAGCTGGACAGGATGGGGGGAACCACACATACATTTTCTGATGATTAGAAAATAATCAGCATGTACAGTACTCCAATACAATTTTTCTTAAGTGCTCAATCCTCCATTTCCTTGTAGGTTCCAATCATCATTAGCAGTGACGGTCATCAGTAGAAGTAGCCCAGTGCTCCCACTGAAACAGAGAAACAAACAAGCCAGGTGCTCCCACTCATTCAAAACCTATGGTGAGTTGAGTCACATTATAAATGTTACATTTAAATGATAAGTATGCACTGCTAAACTACAACCGCATCAATAGCCCCGCCCCTTATGACCAAAGCCCCACCCCTGTCACACCTCCATCCCCGCCCTGCCGGGCCATGGAAGAATGGTCTTGCTTGAAGCCGGTCCCTGGTGCAAAAAAGGTTGGGGACCACTGGTGTAGGGGATCTTGGGCCCCGGCGGAAAAAATGTACACTATGATTTTGCAGCCTACGCTGCATTTCTGTGCCTGCTGTGTGGAGAGAAGCACATATTGGGCCCGCTTCCCTGCCTGCAGCCAGTCATAGAGTGTATTGCTTTAGTTCAGTCCGGCCCCTTCCCTGAGCCCTCCCTGTCTATTAGCTCTCTGCAGAGCTGCCTGCCGCATGGACCTCTGGGAAATGTAGTTCCTGGAGGGGTGTGTCTTTGAGGGGGCCCCGTTTAAAAGTTTGCTATGGGGCCCAATCAGTTCTAGTTACGCCCCTAAATTGTTCCTCTAATGTAACTTTTGAGGCTCAAGCTGAGATACTGAAGAGTCACTTTCTCAGCCGAGGGAACAGCAAAAGGAGCATAAAAAAGCTTATAACAGGGCAAGAAATACTACCAGACATCAGCTTCTTTATTCTTCTACTAAAGTCAAAGCCGATAACCAGGTAAGACTGGAGACAAATGTATGATTCAGTAGCAAAATATTGGATTATACTGCTTGCTGATCCTGTTCTGAGACAATACCTACCCCGTTGTCTCTCAATTACAGCCCAAAAGTCGCATAATTTAGGGGACCATCTTGTGAGGAGTTTTTGACACCTATCAAATCACCTTCTATTTTTTCCATGGAGTGTGTTTCTACATGGGGTTGCACCCCCTGTGGGAAATGTGTAGCATGTCCTAATATTGACCATGAGAGCCATTTCTCTTCTTCTGATGGCAAAAAATTTGTAATAATGCAAACAATCACTTGTTCTACCACAATGGTTATATATCATGGTAGGTGCCCTTGTAATAAGATCTATCTAGGCCTTACTATACGGGCCCTAAAGGTTTGGATACGTGAGCACATCCGCAACATTCTGGCAGCTGCCATAGAGGACAATGTCGAGTCTTTGAAAACAATTTCTCCACACTTTAAACTCCACCACTCTTGCAATCCCTCTGGTTTTAAAATTAAAGGTATTGATTGGATAGTTTCTAATCTTTGGGGTGGGAATTTGGGTGGCCTTTTGGTGCAGAAGAAGTCATGGTGGATTTGGAGGCTGCATACTTTACAACCCCATGGTCTGAACGAAACTTTGAGTTTTGCTCCTTTCCTCTGATTACTTGTCCCACTTTCTTAATTGGCATGTTTTTTTTTCTTCTTTCCTTTCCTTTTTTATCTTTTTTTTGTTTTTAATATTATATTTTGTGTTATTTACATCTGTTTTTATATTTCTTTAGATTTGCAATATGTTACATGTTGTCTTTATGGGTGTACTTCGTACTGAGGACTTAAGGCTCCATCTTATCGAGGGATGAACTGAACTTATCTTCATTTTTGTCCTGTCTTTTGTCACTTTATTGATATATGCAAATATACAGTGGGGAAAAAAAGTATTTAGTCAGTCAGCAATAGTGCAAGTTCCACCACTTAAAAAGATGAGAGGCGTCTGTAATTTACATCATAGGTAGACCTCAACTATGGGAGACAAACTGAGAAAAAAAAATCCAGAAAATCACATTGTCTGTTTTTTTTTCATTTTATTTGCATATTATGGTGGAAAATAAGTATTTGGTCAGAAACAAGCAATCAAGATTTCTGGCTCTCACAGACCTGTAACTTCTTCTTTAAGAGTCTCCTCTTTCCTCCACTCATTACCTGTAGTAATGGCACCTTGTTTAAACTTGTTATCAGTATAAAAAGACACCTGTGCACACCCTCAAACAGTCTGACTCCAAACTCCACTATGGTGAAGACCAAAGAGCTGTCAAAGGACACCAGAAACAAAATTGTAGCCCTGCACCAGGCTGGGAAGACTGAATCTGCAATAGCCAACCAGCTTGGAGTGAAGAAATCAACTGTGGGAGCAATAATTAGAAAATGGAAGACATACAAGACCACTGATAATCTTCCTCGATCTGGTGCTCCACGCAAAATCCCACCCCGTGGGGTCAGAATGATCACAAGAACGTGAGCAAAAATCCCAGAACCACGCGGG
This sequence comes from Dendrobates tinctorius, assembly GCF_039654945.1. Classification (NCBI taxonomy): domain Eukaryota; kingdom Metazoa; phylum Chordata; class Amphibia; order Anura; family Dendrobatidae; genus Dendrobates; species Dendrobates tinctorius. The sequence goes on along the minus strand of NW_027361728.1, from coordinate 51,127,618 downwards.
GGGACCTAGTGAATGAACTGCAGAGAGCTGGGACCAATGTAACAAGGCCTACCATAAGTAACACATTACGCCACCATGGACTCAGATCCTGCAGTGCCAGACGTGTCCCACTGCTTAAGCCTGTACATGTCCGGGCCCGTCTGAAGTTTGCTAGAGAGCATTTGGATGATCCAGAGGAGTTTTGGGAGAATGTCCTATGGTCTGATGAAACCAAACTGGAACTGTTTGGTAGAAACACAACTTGTCGTGTTTGGAGGAAAAAGAATACTGAGTTGCATCCATCAAACACCATACCTACTGTAAAGCATGGTGGTGGAAACATCATGCTTTGGGGCTGTTTCTCTGCAAAGGGGCCAGGACGACTGATCCGGGTACATGAAAGAATGAATGGGGCCATGTATCGTGAGATTTTGAGTGCAAACCTCCTTCCATCAGCAAGGGCATTGAAGATGAAACGTGGCTGGGTCTTTCAAAATGGCAATGATCCAAAGCACACCGCCAGGGCAACGAAGGAGTGGCTTAGTAAGAAGCATTTCAAGGTCCTGGAGTGGCCTAGCCAGTCTCCAGATCTCAACCCTATAGAAAACCTTTGGAGGGAGTTGAAAGTCCATGTTGCCAAGCGAAAAGCCAAAAACATCACTGCTCTAGAGGAGATCTGCATGGAGGAATGGGCCAACATACCAACAACAGTGTGTGGCAACCTTGTGAAGACTTACAGAAAACGTTTGACCTCTGTCATTGCCAACAAAGGATATATCACAAAGTATTGAGATGAAATTTTGTTTCTGACCAAATACTTATTTTCCACCATAATATGCAAATAAAATGAAAAAAAAATAGACAATGTGATTTTCTGGATTTTTTTTTCTCAGTTTGTCTCCCATAGTTGAGGTCTACCTATGATGTAAATTACAGACGCCTCTCATCTTTTTAAGTGGTGGAACTTGCACTATTGCTGACTGACTAAATACTTTTTTTCCCCACTGTATATAGTAGCAGGCTTGTTGTGCACAATCATATAATATGTTCAATACTATACTTGTTATTTATTATACCATTTTTCCTTTTTCCTGTTTTGTTATTTATTTTCTGTCATTTTTTGTCATTTTTGACATTGTGTTGGTGTATACCTGCTTGCAGCTTCTGGTTGTTGTGCATGTTTACATAACATGTACATTATTGTATTGATTTATTGATTTACTGTAATATCTATTAATTTGTTTTGTTTATGTTTTTTCTTTTGTTTAATAATAATTATTTTCACCACCTTTTTCTTTTCTTTCACTTTGTTCATGTTTGTTTCTGGTTTCCTATTCTTATACATGCACCTTCCATTCACTTTCATTCATTTTTGTCTCTGCGTAATATCTCTTAGCACCTTTAAGCGTGCATATGTGCGCTGGTGCTCCACTGCTCGGCATCATTTACGGCATCCCACTCTGGCTTTGGGCGAGCTCGATCACTTGGTACCGCTCAACTGGTATCTCCTGTGGGTGTGGTCGAGTGACGCGGGCTCATCTCATCCATGACGTCCTTGGTTATCCTGACCTTTGGAGCTTCCGGCTGTGCATGCGCCGCTGTTAGAGCTATGTCACGTCCTCTCCGTATACTTATCCTGCATTGGTGTCCTACACATCACATAAGGGTCACATTTCTCCTTGATGCCAGACCCCTGGAAGAAGGCACTGCGCAGAAAGACACGTTGGATCAGGTGGTAATTCCTCAGGCACATTCATACCTTATTGTTACGGTCTTTGCTCTCCCGCTTGTTTTCTATTTTGGCTATTTGCCCTTATGTACTTTTCTTGTGACATCAGTGTATCTTATATTCTTTGATGTGATTTACATCCATATTACTTATACATTGGTACACTTTTTTTTTTGCACTATGTACTTTTGAGCTGACTAATATGTTTACAGTTTGACTATTGCGCCTTTTGGTCTTTGCCTGCAAACAACCATGTGTCCATCTTTTTCTTGGCTTACCATTGCCATCTCCCTGTGATTTTTCTGCATTTTTATTTTTTGTGTTTTAATGTATATCTAATAAAGCTTTGTATTTTTTGGTACACTGGTTCCTTTTGGTGCTTTTTTCTTTATATGATTTATATTATCTTTGCACTGAACCTTATTTACACATCTTCACACCCCTATATACTGACCATTTAACTACTGTTACTACTCATGGGTGTTGGCTTATAAAGTGTCAAGCAGAGTGATGTCTTAATGATAATGGATTTGATGACAATGAAACAAGCATTCTAGAAATTTAGTGATAAAGTAGAGGTTAGTGACAGGTTTGCATTTCGCAGAATATTTCTGGTTGAGGGATGTATTTTAAGTAATGGGATAATTGTGGCTTGTTTAAAAGATATGGAAAGATGATGGGTGAGAAATAGAGGTTAATTATAATAGTTAGGTGAGTAGTGTAAGCCAAAGAAAGGGACTGGAATATGTTGGGTTAGTGTTGAAGGTAGAAAGGTGAGAAGAAGTGAGGAGCTTGGAAATATCTTCAGATGTAATCAGTTTAAAAATCGAAAGTGAACTTGAATTGTGGGAGGGAAGAGGATACATGATACTCCGGGATTTGGAAACAAATTCCTGGCAAATATGGTCAATTCTGTCTTTTAAAATTTTAGCCAGATAGCAATCCAGGACCAGCTACTGAGTAAGTCATAACACATAGACAAACTAAGAGTCTTAATATCAATATATAGGAGTGTGTCTTGATGAGCCTTATATGGGCCTAGGTATATGATCACATGGGAGCACGCCAGGCTACTTCGAAAGCCTAACATGAGGCACAAGATTGTTTAGCAGACTGGAGTGAAGGGAGCAGAGCCCTGACAAAGGACAGGTGTGTAACAACATGAAGTGTGTAGGAAACAAGAGACATCGACATGTGACATCACTTCCTTTGTATGGTGCTTTATCAGATATGTGTGCCTCAGATGGAACTCACACCATTAAATGAAGAAACCATACGGGAGCCTTTTGTAGCTAGCTGTTCAGAGAGCCCACTGAATTCTTCTTGGACACCACAAAATCTTATAATGAACGATTCAAGGGGAAACATATTAAAAAGTTTACTAGTTTTGACATTTGTATGCTGTCACTTGGGGGACTTTGACTAATCATCTTTACTGTGGTATTATTTGTTACTTAGTATGTTGACTGACAGTACACTTGCTAGCAAGAATGTCTGACTTTCTTTAGCTATTTTGGTGGTTGTCTGTGGATAATAACTGCCTTTGGAGAGCTAACAAAAGATGTTACATAGGGCTTCTATAGTGCACATTACTGCAAGCTGAAATTGAGTGGCGCATTTGCTACACATAGTTTCTAAAGTTTTTTTTTACATCTGAGATCGGGACGCGGTCAGCATTAGGGCACAATAGAATATCTATAAATTTAAATGGTTAAATATTAACACTTATTTTTGAGTGATAACACTGTACTCAATTGATTAGGCACATATCTAATTAATCCAATCACTTTTTGCATCTTGACACTGATTCAATAAATTTTTGTATCTAGACATTGGCCTGCAACCTGCGACAAATCTGTGTAATTTATGGCTTTTAACCTTATAGGCCCTGACATCATAACTATAACCCTTGTATGTGTCTTCTTATCGATTCTCCAATAAGAGGCCCAAAATATTTGCTACAATCCAATATCCAGAATTATTTTACTCATTTCTGTTTATAGACCAATGTTTAGTGTTTTTTTAATACCTATCAAATAAACCTTGCTTTTCTCAGGATGTTTTTCTCTTGACTTTCTGTATCTTTTTTTAATTTTTAAAAATACTCTACCCTCTGATTTGACAAAAAGCTGAAACCAAGAATACAACAATGGTAGGTAGGTGTACAAACAAAAAGGTAAACTGTGGCAGCAGCCCACAACAATTTTGTGGGGTGTACGGCGGCTAAAATGGACTAGTAAAAAAGATATGCAAAAGGTGATTAGTTGATCCACAGTGAATCAGTTAAATCATCCCTAGAGATAATATATTCTAATTGTTTATACGTGAAATTGATGTCATAACAACGATAATTACAAAATGTAAAAGAGTTTTCAAAAGTCATTTCTTTCTTGTCCCTAAAAAAAAACTGTTATGGTTCAAGTTATTAGTCTAAGGCAAATCCATAGTGGCATTTATCAGAAAATAAAAATTGCTACTGTTCCCTTAAATTCTGAGAAATAAAGTAGTAAATCACTTTTGTTTACTGATGCATTTTGTGCACACTTTACTATATATATGTACTTACAGTGGCAGCTGCAATCTCCAGTCATGCATCTACACTAATGATCCCGGCTAATTACAGTAGGGATATAGAATTACAATCTGCGTGCTACATTAAAACTAGCGAAATTAAAACAACCATTTTACAGAACTATTATGTTCTTTGGGGGACTGCAGTTCTTATTGATGCATTGGCTAATTAAAACCACCAGGATAGATCCTGAATAAACCATTAAAGCTAAAGGTTACTTTCACACTTGAGTGGTATATGTCAAAACATCTTATTTTACTGCAATTTGTTTCATAGTAACAAAATACAGAGCAAGTATACACCACAACAGCAAACATAAAGAGTTTTGCGGACACTTATAAAAGTCAAATGTTCACCTTTTTATATTACTTGCAATGTTCATATGTTTAAAACTGACTTAATTATGCTCTGTGAACTATCAATCATTTTCAATTAATGGAAATTGCAAGGTAAAGTAATGAAACTTTAATTACTGTATGTGATCTGTGAAAATGATATCTTACCTAAATACCGCCTTAAGCAAAAAGCACTGCCTGTTATTAACAAAAAGATACTGACTAACAGTTTATGAAAAAGGAATTTATAGATAACATAAATATATTCCATCAGTTCATAATAGTAAATTTTTATCCCTGCAAAAAACTCACATTTTAAGGAATGACTTACTGCACATTTTGATCTAACTTTAGAAGCCATTCTGACACTTCAACTACTTTAAATAGGTTCCTTCTCTGTTAATCAAGGTTTACGGTTCTATGGTGACCTCCGCTGCTGAAACATACATTCTAGCCTTCTACGTGAACACAATATGCTGCAGTTTTAGCTGTGTCCAGATACAAACCTTTCTATCAGGTTTCCCCTCCTTGCACAGCTCTGCTGTACTGACTTTCCGTCACACTGCATGTCCACAGATGAGTCATACATATGTGTGCTTTGCTCCAAGCAACCTGTCATTGATCTGCAGTGAGATCACAGTAGTTTATCATTATATCTCACAGATATATTGCAAGATGATGTGAACATAAGGCTACTTTTACACTTACCGCATTTTTTGCGGCCCGTTTTTGCGGGCCGTATCGCGCAGTTTTTACGTGCCACCGCAATAATGGACCGCAAAAAAGCTTGCGGGTCGGCGTTTTTTATTTTTCCAATACTATGGAAATAGTATTGGGAAAAAAAACGGCGTTCCGCAAATCCAGAAGTCACGGTGCGCCGCAAAAACAAACTTCCGCTTACTTTTGCAGCCCCATTGTTTTTCAATGGGGGTCGTATACGTAAGCCGTATAAAAGATCGAGAAGGCTCGATCCTTTATCATGCCTCAAATACGGCCCCCACGGCCAATACGGCACACGGCACACCGTGGAATTTTTGTGGACTGATTTTACGGCCCCATAGGAATCTATTGCGGCTGCAAAATCGGCCCACAAAAACACGGTAAGTGTAAAAGCAGCCTAACTGGATTTAAACACCACTCCAGCATTTTATTTTATTTCATCGCTGCAGTGGTGCTTAAAATCCAAGCTCCCTGCTCCCTTTCGGATACTCACCTTCTGGTATTTTCATCTGTTTTTTTTACTCTGCCACACTGGTCCATGCCCTGCAGTTTGTAACCTGCCAGCTGCTCCTCTGTAGAGCAGGTCAGAGGTCACTATTCAATGCATGTCTATGAGAGCTCTGTTCTGGCTCTCATAGACATGCATTGAGAGCTCTTGATGGAGCTTCTGAGTTCCTTCCAGTCAGAAGCTGCATTCACAAAACGGTGTAGCTGGATGTAAAACAAAAAGCAATGAATACACCAAGGGTGAGTACATGACAAGGGAAAGGGGACTTACATTAAAAGCACGACAGCAGCTTTAAAAAAACCCCATTGGTCTGGAGCTTTAAGTGTGACTCAGCTTTGGACAACCATGTGGAGGAGGGGCAGTATTGTAGAGCTGACAGTGTGATGAGAGAAGGTGAGCTGATGGAAAGGTTTGTAATGTGACACAGATACAATGTATAATCATCTACTGTAGGTGGCTAGCCCAGGAGATCTGTGCTGTATACTTACATTAACACATGAGGAAAAAACTATGATCAAAAGAGCCCACTTTTTTATATAAAAGTCAAAATTTGTATTATTTCATCAAAAGAGAACATGAACATGGGAAAGACATAAAGTGCAAATGTGCATAGACAAACAATATACCAAAAGGGTACAGATTTGTACAGGGCATCAAAAAGTACTAAACATATCAAAATCCATATAGATAGTTAGGGATCCATTTAATATACCTATCAATGTACAAATTAAGCTTATGCTATGTGCTGGTCCACAGAAAGGTAAGTTTATATATAATAATCATAGGACCACCACCGCACAGCTGATCTTACCTATATAATAATGGCGATGCCCTGAGACCTGTACCCACCCCAACACGCGTTTCCATCTAGCCTTCGTCAGGGAGCGTGATGAACGCAAAAAAATAGACTAATAGTGTAGTTAGGGAATTTTTAAACCAAGTATATTGGAAAATAGCTTAGATTATGGCATCAAGTAGGTAATGATTTAGATAAAGTTTACTGTCTCCTTCAGACCACCCCTTTAAAGAGTGGTCGGAAATGCGGTAATTTATTTTTCTGTTCAATTTTTTAACAAGAAATTGTATCATCAATAAACCATCACCATGCCAGACGAAACTGGCATGGTCGGGCAGTAGCTATAAAAAAAAATAATTAATAGAGTGGGCTTGCTCAAAATGAAACATTAACTTCCACTTTGGATCAATTATGCATTATAATTCAGTAGCAAAAAAACTCTTTGACATTATTTGGAAGACAGTTGCTAATTTCTAAATAATGGTGCACCCTAGTGGTCAAAATGCACAGTCTACTCAGAGTACAAGCTAATCCGGCAGGCAGAGTATTGACTAATGACTAGATAGAACTACCATGAAGGTCATTTTTATAAACATAAAATATGTTTCAAAACAATTTTAAAGAATTATTGTGCATACTATTTAAAACGTAAGTAGACCACTATTTATGTATTGTTCTAAAAAATTCCCATTGCAAAACAGTACTGTGTAAGGAATTATATTTGCCATTATATTCTGATTGTCACTCAAGAATGTGAAAAGTATAAAAAATGTACTGATGTTTTCAGTACCAAATATTTAAACTTTACAGATAACAACCCTTAATTAACATAATAAGGACCTTGGTTTGATCTCCTATTTGCGTGACCCAGTTTTTGATTAGTAAATGAATGGCTGCTGGATCTTTTTGAGCTATAATTTGAGAGCAAATTTTAATTTCCATTTTTAATTAAAAGTATGTAACACAAAAGGAATCTTTGTCCATGTTGTTGTAATTTATGATCAAGCAGTTGCTAGAAATCAGTGTAAAAGTAAAACTTGTAGGACAGGAACTGCTCAGTATATTCCAGCATTTTATTAAGGGTTCCCCTAAGGATGGTCTCTATAAATTAGCCTTTTTTTGGCAAATCATTGATTACTCCATTCACACTTTTATATAAAATGCTCAGGCTAGTCCAGATGGACAATGACCCCTTTTATTATTGTTCTAACAATGTCATAGTAATAATGGCAGAAACAGCTTGCTAAAACATTTTTTTCTCCATAATGAGACTCTTTAATGTTGCAGAGCACATAAGTGACTGCCTTGGAAAATTGTTCCACTGTTTCCTATAAAAGGTAAAGATTTGATGTTGGATACACCTATCCTCTTTTATATGGGCCACCCGAACATTATATTAATTTCTGTATTTAAGTGTAAATTTATTTTTAGACTAGTAAGTTTAATTGAACACAAATCTTAAAAGCGAGTTGACTTTCAGAAGCAAAATACAAGGTTACTGCCTGGGAGAAGCTTGGCATCATTTTATGACAGTGCACTATTTTTTCTTGCCAAAGCTCCTGAGGATCAGTGATGTTTGGATGCACATTTACATCATTCATTACTGGTGCCAAAAAAGCATTGCATCTTCACTTCATTTTGTAATTATTTTTATTTTCCTTCTTGCTGAACAGACACCGAGAAAACAAGTAAGTTCATTTTATTTAATGTGCTATGCAATTGAAATCTGAGCACTCTACAGTATATTCATACATATCACAATAGCTAACCCTCTTGGGGTATGTGATATAAGTCTGCATTTGTCTCTGGGCTGGGGAACAAATCCTGAGATTTATTCAAGATGTAAAAGTATATTTACATGGCAGACAAGATTGGATAAAAATATTGAATTATTATTATTATTATTATTATTATTATTATTATAGTGCCCTTTATTCCATGGCGCTTTACAGGTGAGGAGGGGTATACATAAAAAAACAAGTACTTTAATCTTAACCAATGGAAGTCATGACTGGTACAGGAGAGAGGCCCCTGCCTGCAAGGGATCACAATCTACAATGGATGGGTGTGGATACAGTAGGCGAGAGTGGAGCAGGCCATGCAGTGGTTTGGTCGGTGATTATTGTAGGTTGTAGGCTTGAATTATAGCATATTCAAAAGCAAATTATGTTCAAGAAAATTTCCACCTAAGAAAGTGATGACATTGTGGAATTTCAACTGTGGCTTTCAGTACAATATGCAAAGTATTGGGTAACCAGACAGTAGGTCAGGTTTTTAGACCCAGCTCAGTTGGAAATAATGTGGAAGCAGGTGTTAAGGGCTGGCAGAATGCACCAAATAATAAAGAAGGTATTTAGGTGCATTCGCAGCCCATGGTCTACCGTGCAGAGATGTCAACTGCTGCTCGGCAATGGTGGACGTTATATGGCAGTATAATAGAGGAACACATGGGTTTAACTTCACCCAGTGTGTACAGGGGCGAACTGTTACCTCATAGAGCCGCATGACCATCAAATATAAATGCAGCAGCCTGTTTATGCTTACAGAGCACGGCAGTGTGAGTGCTAGTGTATAGTCACAGGACTCTACCCCTGAGACACTGGGTTAGAGTCCCTCTAGACACACTAGTGCTCGGCACCACAACTGTGGTGCCAGGAAGAAACAATAAATAAAGCGCACTACATGCGAACTGCACTGCTCTGGCGGACGCCACTAACCACCCGGATTAGGGAGGAAAGCGCTAAACTTGCGCACGGCGCAGCACTGGCGGAAGCAGTTACTTAACTCAGAACGGAGGTGCCTTGAACAGAACGGCACTGTGAGACACTACGTGAGGTGCTGTGACTAGGTAGCTTCGGTGGCGCAAGAACACACCACTTGTTGCTCTGACTCTAAACACTAAACCCTACGAACAAGCACAACCAGAGGGAGGGGAGTCATAATGAGTCAGTCACCAGTCTCAAGCATCCATCATCACACACACAAATAGAGTCTATATTAGCACATGGCTGAGCAGCCATGCAAACCTTTTATAGCAGCATTCTTCCGAGACCTTGCTGATGGTCCAATCCGAGCTGCTTGATGACCTGAGCACGTGACCTCTGACCTCCAATGAGAAGTCAGTCACCAGTCTCAAGCATCCATCATCACACACACAAATAGAGTCTATATTAGCACATGGCTGAGCAGCCATGCAAACCTTTTATAGCAGCATTCTTCCGAGACCTTGCTGATGGTCCAATCCGAGCTGCTTGATGACCTGAGCACGTGACCTCTGACCTCCAATGAGAAGTCGTCCCACGAGTATGCTCAGAAGGCTGTAAAAAGGACTTAGACTCAGGAGCTGCTTGCTGCTGGCTAGTGTGGATTGCTAAAGCTGACCCAGAGTTGGCAGCAGCAACCAACCTGACAGCACTAGCTTGAGCAAGACGCTGGGATCGACGCCTTTGCTGAGCAGCCTCATCTGCGGCCAGAACAGAATGGGAGACCTCAGAAGGCAAGGCTCAGGCTTCCTCTCATGCAGAGGCAGGAACTCAATGCCTAACAGCAGGGTTTTTGAAAATTGTAGACTTCCCTGGAAAGGTGGGTTTTCATGTTGCCTCTGAAGACTTCAATCATAGAAGACAACCTGATCTGCTGAGCTTATGAATTCCAAGGTATGCTACATGCTGAGGAGAAATCTTGGAGATAATTGTATAAGACAAATGGCCTACACATAAAAGGATATAGACATATACAGGTTTACAATATATCAGACTACTGAAAGACTGTAAAACACAAATATGAATTAAAATCAATATTCTTTATTAGAAGTCAATAACAAAATGAAAAATAAATTTATTGGAAATTTTAACATGGATACTCATATATTGATACAAATGCATTTATGTTTCCTAAGTTCAATAATAATTGGAATTATTACATACAGCTCTGGCAAAAATTTCTGACAGCCATTCCATTCCAGTGTCAGTTGAACTCCAACCAGAGTACACCTTATTCTACTTAATGTGCTTCTGATTAGGTGATCACATGAATCAAATTTTATTTAATGAAGGAAAGTATAAAAAACCCAATGTGGTGTTCACAATCCTCTTGCAATAGGACAAGCTGGATGGCAAAACAAGTGCTAGTAATATCACAAAAGTAATAGGAATGAAAAATAACTTTTAACCATGCCAAAGGAATTGAAAAGAAAAGTATTGAGTGAGTAAAAGAAGGGCTCTATACTGGCTTTACTAGCAGAGGGATACATTGAGCATCATGTTGCCCCCATCCTTAAAATTTCTAAGACGACAGTCCATTACAACAAGGTCAAGCAGCAGACATTGGGGAAAACAAAGCTACAGCCTGAAGAGGGTGAAAACAACTCTCCACTGACAGGGATGACTGTCATCTTATTGGAATGTCACTCAGCAACTGCAGGATGACATCAAGTGATCTACAAAAGGAATGACAAATGGCAGCTGGGGAGAAGTGCACAGCAAGAACAATTCGCAACATACTCCTATAGGCAGGGCTCAAGTCAAGTAAAGCTAGAAAAAAGCCATTCATCAATGATAAGCAAAGGAGAGCCAGACTGAAGTTTGCCAAAGACCATAAGGATTAGACCATAGAGGACTGGAGTAAGGTAATCTTCTCTGATGAGTCTAATTTTCAGCTCTGCCCAACATCTGGTCGTCTAATGGTGAGACAGAGACCAGGAGAGGCATAAAAGCCACAGCGTCCTGCACCCACTGTGAAATTTGGTGGAGGACTGGTGATGATCTGGGGATGCTTCAGCAAGGCTGGAATTGGTCAGGTTAATCTCTGCAAAGAACCTATGAATCAAGCCACATACAAGGTTATCCTGAAAAAACAGTTGATTCCTTCTACTCAGGCAATGTTCCCCAAATATGAGGACTGTTTTTTCCAAGCAGGACAATGCGCCACAGCTAGGTCAATCAGTGTGTGGATGAAGGACCATCACATCAAATCCTTGTCATGGCCAACCAATATCCAGACCTGAACCAAATTAAAAATCTCTGGAATGTAATCAAGAGGAAGATGGAGAGTAACAAGCCATCAAGCAAAGAAGAATTGATTAAATTTTTGTACCAGGAGTGGCATAAGGTCACCCAAAAGCAGTGTGAAAGACTGGTGGAAAGCATGCCAAGAAGCATGAAAGCTATGATTAAAAATCATGTTTTTTCCACAAAATATTGATTTCTGAACCCTTCCTTGGTTAAAACATTAGAATTCTTGTTTCTAAATGATTATGAACTTGCTTTAGCATTATTTGCTGTCTGCAAGCACTGCATTTTTTTGTTCTTTTGACCATTTCTCATTTTTTGAAAATAAATAAAAAATTTAATGCTTGGAAATTCGAAGACATGTTGTCAGTAGTTTATAGAATAAAAGAGCAATTTACACTTTACTCAAAAATATACTTATAAAGAGAAAAATCGGACAAACTGAAAATTTTGCAGTGGTCTCTTAATTTTTGCCAGAGCTGTATACTAAAAAAACAAATAAATTTTCACTTATTTTAGAAGCTAAGAAGTTATAACAGTAAACACAAACTAAAGTTCAAATTGGTCAAAAGAGAGCAAAGAAGGATAATTAATATTGAGGATAAACAGTGGGGAAAAAAGTGTTTAGTCAGCCATCAATTGTGCAAGTTCTCTCACTTAAAAATATGGGTGAGGCCTGTAATTGACTTGATAGGTAGGCCACAACTATGAGTCAAAATAAGGAAACAATTCCAGAAAATCACCTTGTCTGATTTGGCAACATTTATTTTGCAAATTATGGTGGAAAATGAGTATTTGGTAATTAACAAAAGTTCATCTCAATAATTTGTTACATATCCTTTGTTGGCAATGTCAGAGGTCAAAGGTTTTCGGTAAATCTTCACAAGATTGGCACACACTGTTGGTGTTATGTTGACCCATTCCTCCATGCAGATGTTCTCTAGAGCATTGATGTTTTTGGCCAGTCGCTGGGCAACACAGTCTTTTAAATCCCTCGAAAGTTTTTCTATGGAGTTGAGATTTGGAGACAGGCTTGGCCACTCCATGAAAATCATATGCTTCTTATGAAGCCACTTCTTTGCCCTGGTGATGTGCTTGGGATCATTATCATGTTGAAAGCCCCATTCACATTTTATCTTTAATGCCCTTGCTGATGGAATGAGGTTAGCACTCAAAATGTCATGATACATTGCCTTATTCATTCTTTCATGTACATGGATCAGTCTTCCTGATCCCTTTGCAGAGAAACAATCCCAAAGCATGATGCTGCCACCCCCATGCTTCACAGTAGGTATGGTGTTCTTTGGATGCAACACAGCATTCTCAGCAGTCTCCTCCAAACACGACGAGTTTTGTTTCTACCGAACAGTTCTACTTTGGTTTCATCAGACCATATTACATTCTCTGAATACTCAGGATAGGAAAAATGTGGTCAGACAATCCGCGCTACGAATCACTAAAAACTCAGATTATTAGTACAGTGGTCTTTATTCTACGTGTTTCAGAGTCTCACAGAACTCCTTCCTCAGGAAAACCCACATATAAGTGTCATGAAAAAGATTTTAAATAGAAAAAACAGTATAATTATCATTCAGGTGTTCAGTGCCAGACGAGTCAAACAGATCACCTGATGAGAAAGATTTCAAAGTTCATTGCATGGACACATGATAGACATATAACAGATGAAACGTAGTAAAATTCTCGTTAAACAATTGTTATAATACTTATATTTTAAAATAATTAATATAATTTGATTTCTTTGTTTGCAGTGGTCAGAGAAAGGGAGTAAAAAAAGAAAAAAAATTAAAAAAGAAGGGACGTGAATCTCTAAAATCGGAGAAGATTGCACTCAGCAGAAAGAACATCCTATTGAGAGAGCCACAATCAAATTACACAGATGATGTTATATCCAATAATATATATAAAGGAAAAAGAAAAAATTATTTAAGATAATTTATGTCATGAAATTTTCTAAATAAAAAGTCTCTTTTTATAAAATATATATTTTCTGACTTCAATTCCATATATATTATTGCACATATCCTCATAAAAATATATATATGTATATATATATAAAAATTTATATAAAAAATTTTGTATGTAAAAATCTTTTTATATATAAAAATTTTTTGTCTCAAAAACAGTTTTATTATTTCTTTAAATATTCTTTTCATTATTCAAATGATTAAATAGTCAGTTTCGCGGTATACTACTGTAGAATATTGCAGTTCATAATATTGCACACGAATATAGTTAAAGCATATTAGAATAGATATATCAATAAATTGTTAGAGGGTATCAGTACATCTCTGTATCTCTGAATACTCTTCTGGATAATCCAAATGCTCTCTAACAAACTTCAGACGGGCCTGGACATTTACTGGCTTAGGCTGGTTTCACATTTGCGTTTTTTTTCGCGGTATTTTAGCGCTAAATAGCGCATGTGTTTTTTTTTCCTATACTTTGCATGGGATGCGCTTATGTGCGCATACACATGCGTTTGTACGCGTTTTACCGCGCATGCTTTTTTTGCGGTATGCGCTCGGGCGCACAAAATGCAACCTGTTGCATTTTTTGAGCGTCCGACTTGCCTCAAAAAAACGCATGCGCGCGCAATGCGTTTTTTTACAGCAAGACACCCATTATAAGTCTATGGTGAGCATATGTGCGCATTGGCATGCTTATGTATGCGTTTTTTTGCACATGCATTTTTTTTTTTTACCATTAGTTTAGACAATGGAATTTAGGGGTTTGGGTTAGAGTTAGGGTTAGTTAAGGGGGTTTAGGGTTAGGGTTAGGGTTAGGGTCAGGGTCAGGGTTAGGATCAGGGTATGGTTTGGTTAAGGGTTAGGGTTAGGGTTAGGGTCAGGGTCAGGGTTAGGGTTAGGGTTAGGGTTAGGATCAGGGTATGGTTTGGTTAAGGGTTAGGGTTAGGGTCAGGGTCAGGGTTAGGGTTAGGGTCAGGGTTAGGGTCAGGGTTAGGGTTAGGGTTAGGGTCAGGGTTAGGGTTAGGGTTAGGGTCAGGGTTAGGGTTAGGGTTAGGGTTAGGGTCAGGTTTAGGGTTAGGGTTAGGGTCAGGGTTAGGGTTAGGGTTAGGGTTAGGGTCAGGGTTAGGTTTAGGGTCAGGGTTAGGGTTAGTTAGGGTTTAGGGTTTGGGTTAGGGTTAAGTATGGTTTGGTTAAGGGTTAGGGTCAGGGTTAGGGTTAGGGTTAGGGTCAGGGTTAGGGTTAGTAAAGTCATGGTTTGGGTTAGTGTGAGGGGCCACCTAATGTTGGAAAAAAATGCAAACGCGGTAAAAACGCACTAAAAACGCATACAAACGCATAAAAACGCTGCGTTTTTTTCATGCATGCTCATAAAAATGCTTGAAAAAAACGCAGCAGTTGTATGCTTTTGTATGCGTTTTTTCAATGCGTTTTTTTGCGGGAAAAACGCGCTGCAAAAAAAAGCAAGTGTGAAACTAGCCTTAAGCAGTGGGGCACGTCTGGCACTGCAGGATGTGAGTCCCTGGCAGCATAGTGTGTTACTGATGGTAATCTTTTTTACGGTGGTCCCATGAGCTGTATGCAGCTCATTCACTAGGTCCCTCCGTGTGGTTCTGAGATTTTTGATCACCATTCTTGGGATCATTTTGACTCCATGGAGTGAGTTCTTACGTGGAGCCCCAGATCAATGGAGATTATCAGTGGTCTTATATGTCTTCCATTTTCGCATTATTGCTCCTACAGTTAATTTCATCACACCAAGCTGCTTTCCTATTGCAGATTAAGTCTTCCCAGCCAAGTGCAGGGCTACAATTTTATTTCTGTTGTCCTTCGATAGCTCTTTGGTCTTCACTAGTGTTGAGCATTCCGATACCACAAGTATCGTTTATCTGCCGATATTAGCTGTATCGGAATTCCGATACTGACTTCCGATACTTTTTTCATATCGGATACCGGAATCGGAAGTTCCCATAATGCTATGAGCCCGCTCGCTTTGATTCAGCCAATGGGAATCCTCAGAAGTGTGGGCACATCCTGTTAGGCATGTAGGCATGTTAACTATTGGCATGGCTGTGATTGGCTGCTGAAATGATGTCATGATGCACTATAAAAACCGCCGCCGCCATTTCTGGTCACTCTGCTGTGAATTCAGTTAGGGACAGGCTGCTGTTGAAGACTGTGAGGGACAGTTAGAAATAGCGATTCTACCAAACATATTGTGCTTTAACCAGTCTACATAAACCACCACTGTAGATTTCTTTTCCCTAGCAGCAGTGTTCACAGCTGTCTGCAAGGGCTGTGTGAGTGCAGCTCACGCTGTGGAGTGGGTCCTGCAGCCACGTCTGGTTGGAGGCCACCCAGCGTGCCTTACTGCTGCCTCATACATATTTTTCTTTTTGAGCTGCTTATTTTTCAAAAACTATATCTAGTGTGCTTCCATCCGTATCCATATACGTTGGTTGCAAACACTAGTAGTAGACAGCGGAGCCTTTCTGCAGCCTTTCAGTGCTAGTGCCCACTTAGCTCTACTGTTCACGGCTGTCTAAGAGGATTCTGTGTGTGAGTGCAGCTCACGCTGAGTAGTGTGTCCTGCAGCTACGTGTGGTTGTAGGCCGCTCAGCATGTCACTGCCTCACACATTTTTCTTTTATTGCAGCTCATTTTTTCTCCTATTAGTGTGCACCCATCCGTATCCATATACGGTGGTTGCAAACACTCTAGGAGTAGACAGCGGAGCCTTTCTGCAGCCTTTCAGTGCTAGTGCCCACTTAGCTGCACTGTTCACGGCTGTCTGAGAGGTCTCTGACTGTGTGTGAGTGCAGCTCACGCTGAGTAGTGTGTCCTGCAGCTAAGTCTGGTTGTAGGCCGCTCAGCGTGCATCACTGCCTCACACATATTTTTATTTAATTGCAGCTCATTTTTTCTTCTCCTACTACTGTGCATCCATCCGTATCCATCTACATTGGTTGGTTGCAAACACTATATAGGAGTAGATAGAGGAGCCTTTTTTCTGGCTTGTGCCCTTCATCTGCAGCCAGATTAGTATTACCCAATTTTTTTGGAGCCTCATCTTTTGCATTGTAGGTTACCTGCCTGCATTGTAATAGCTCCAAAAAGTTGGTGATACTATCACTTTCAAATCTTTGGTCACATCCTTTTAGTTTTTTTCACAAAAAAAAAAAATAAAGTTCACCAAACACTACATTTGAAAGTTGTGTAGGCCACATTAGCTCCTATTAAAGTGTAGTACACACACTTCATAAAATTAGTGTTTCTTCTACCTGTAACCAGCTGTTCAGGAATAAGCACACTAAGCCCCCCTTTGTACTTTTCTGCCTATCTTTATCAGTCTAGCAAGATGAAGAAGGCAGGGAGTAAGGCACGTGGGCGTGGGCATGGAGTTTAAGCAGGGAGAGGACGTGGGGATTCTGCAGGGAGAGGACGTGGGGATTCTGTAGGCAGAGGACGTGGGGATTCTGTAGGGAGAGGACGTGGGGATTCTGTGCCTGCTGTGGGCACCAGTGAGTCAGCAGCCCCCAGTTTTAGCAGGCAACAGTCCTTTATGCGCAGCTTTGTAGGACCTCGCTGTACCCCACTGCTGCGGGAGGAACAAATTGAAGCCGTTGTCGGATGGATGGCAGCTAACACAGCGACTTCAATGACTTCCACATCCTCTCAGGGCCAGAGCACCAAAGAGCAACCATCTGTCTCTTCACCACCTGCCAAAGTGCCCAGGCAGTCAGAGAGCCCTGGACAGGAGCCATCACAGTCTCTACTTCTGTTCTTTGAATCTGTTGGCTTGGAAAGAGGGGGCCAGCCAAGCAGCATTCTAGAATGTGAAGAAGAGGGAGTATGCAATGATGCGCAACTTCTTTGTCCCTTTGAATCTGAAGAGGCGGGTGGGCCAGTGCCTATGGTCAGCACACCTCAGTACGCATCAGATGATGACGAGACACAGGTGCCACTTTCTGGTGCGTACGGTCTGGCAAGACAACCCAGGAGAAGCAGGTGTTTAAAGAGGGGAGTGTAGATGATGAGGTCATTGATCCATCATGGCGTTAGGAACAGGAAGGTGGTGGGAGCAGCTCTGAGGAAGAGATTCCCCAAACGGCCAAAACAGGAGGGAGAGGGAGGGGGCAGACTTGTTTGCCTGTAGCCTCCACTTCGGCACCCGTTAGGAGCATTCCTCTTTCAAAAGCCAAAACGGGCGCTCCCAAGACTTGCAGTGCGTGGTCCTTTTTTGACACAGCTGCAGATGACATTTGCTTTGTCAAATGCAAGCTGTGTCATCAGAGAGTCAAAAGAGGGAAAAATGTCAGCAACCTCAATACCACTAATATGTGGAAACATGTGTGGACCAAGCACGAGGTGGAGTTACACAGACACACTGAAGACGTAGGCCAACGTACAGCACCACCTACCACCTCTTCAGCTCGTGTTGGGGCCTCTTCCTCCAGCTCACACACAGCTGGTTCGGCTTCCTCACAGGATCACCAAGGAAGAACCTCTGGCACTGTTGTCCGGAGACCCTGTGACATTCCACCCACAGCACCACGTTCCCAGTTATTCTCACACTCCCAGGCCACCCGACAGCCTACGGTAGCACAGGCATGGGATAAAAGGCGGCCATACTCGGCAAACCATCCCCGAGCACAGGCTCTGAATGCTGGCATTGCCAAACTACTGGCACTTGAAATGCTGTCATTCAGGCTGGTGGAGACTGACACCTTCCGGGACTTCATGGCAATGGCAGTCCCACAATACACCGTGCCCAGCCGCTTTTATTTCAGCAGGCGAGCCGTCCCTGCCCTGCAGAAACATGTGTAGGGAAAAGTAAAACATGTGCTACTAAACGCCGTTAGTAGCAAGGTCCACCTGACCACCCATGCGTGGACCAGTAACCATGGACAGGGACAATACCTTTCCCTCACTGCCCATTGGGTCAATGTTGTGGAGCCTGGTACAGATCTGGAGAGTGGCGCTGTACGTGTTCTGCCAACTCCACGGATTGCAGGAATCCAGTCTGTACACATAGACTCCTCCTCCTACTCAAGTTCCTAAGAAACAGCGCAGCAGGAGCCTGTTACGACCAATATGAGCATAGACGTGGCCAAATGTCAAAAGGCCGTACTCAAATTAATTTCTTTGGGGAATCGAAGCCACACAGCGCAGGAGCTCTGGAATGCCATCAAGCAGGAGAGCGACGTGTGGTTTGTGCCAGCGAATCTCCAGCCGGGCTTGGTAGTGTGTGACAATTGCCGAAATCTGGTGGCAGCTCTTGGCCTAGGCAACCTCACTCACATCCCATGTCTGGCACATGTGCTGAACTTGGTCATGCAGAGCTCTCTGAGGGACTATACGGATCTTGATGCACTGCTGCACAAGGTCCGCATAGAGTGCGCTCACTTGCGGCGTTCCAGCACGGCAAGATCGCGCCTTGCTGCTCTGCAGCGCCGATTCCGCTTTCCGGAACATCGCATCATATGTGACCTACCCACCAGGTGGAATTCAACGTTACATATGTTGGAGCGGTTGTGTGAGCAGCAGGCAGCAGTCATGGAGTACCAGCTGCATCTGGCACAAACAAGTCGCACTGTGCGCCAGTCACACTTCAGCACCACTGAGTGGGCCTCTATGAAAGACATCTGCCTCGTTTTGCGTGCCTTCGATGATTCCACGCGGATGTCCAGTGCAGATGATGCACTAGTCAGCATGACTGTCCCCCTTATCTGCCTGCTTCAAAAACACTGCAAGCACTAAGGTATGAGGTTTTGGAAGAGGTGGAGGATGAGGAGTCCCAAATGCCATCTGCTTCTGGAAAGTCTGCGCTACGTGGTTCCTCACAAAGGCCTAGGCAGGGGACACTTTGTGAGGAGGATGAGGAGGAGTCGATGGAGGAGGAAGACATCTCTCTAGAGGAGGGAGGTACACAAACCTCTAGTCAGTATGTACAGCGAGGGTGGGGTGATGCCGAGCAGGCAGAGATCACGCCTCAAGCAGGGGACAGCGGTTCTTTGGCAGTTGGGAGTCTGCAGCACATGGTTGATTTCATGCTGCAGTGCCTGAGAAACAACCGCCGCATGGCCCACATTCTCTACACGGCTGATTTTTGAGTGTACACCCTCCTAGATCCTCGCTACCGGGACAACTTACAAAGCCTCATACCAAAGTTGAACCGGGAACGTAAACTGCGGGAGTACCAAGACACACTGGTGCAGTCCATCATGTTTTCTCTTCCACCCGACAGCAGTGGTGCTAGTTCTTTACAAAGCAGCTCTGTGCGTCGAGGCAGTGGAGGAAACTCGGCACAAAGAGGGAGCAGATGCAGCACCTCAGCACAAGGCAAGACCACTATGGCCCAAATGTGGCAAAGTTTTGTGTGTCCGCCACAATTGTCTGCACCATCACAGACAGCTCCTGTCAGCAGGAGGCAACGTTTCCGTCAGATGGTGACAGACTACATGTCTTGTCCTGTCAGTGTACTCCCAGAAGGCCCTTCCCCCTTCAAGTTTTGGGTCTCTAAGCTGGATGCATGGCTAGAGCTTAGCCAGTATGCATTGGAGGTGCTGGCTTGCCCTGCTGCCAGTGTATTATCGGAAAGCGTCTTTAGTGCCGCAGGTGGTGTACTAACAGACCGTCGCACGCGACTATCTGCCGATAACGTCGACCGGCTTACTTTTCTGAAAATGAACAAGGCCTGGATCTCTCCAGAATTTGCCAATCCTCTTCCCGACTAAATAATTGGTTGGGAACTGTATCCAGGTCTCCTGTTGTGTTCATGTTTCTACCACCTGAACTATAATCCCTGGGCTTCAACACAGCCAGTTGTTGCTCAGATGTGTCGTCTGCACAGAGAAAAACACACTAGCTCCTGTGTTAGTGGGGTTCAGTAACGCCAGCTGCTCTCCTGCTGTGTGGACGGCAAAGTCTCCTGCTCGATCCACATTCAAACTCCTACTGATTTTTAACCATGCTAAACTTAGGACTCTGGCTCCACTGTTTCTAGTATTTCCCCTGGCCTCCAACCCCGCCAGTTGCTGCTCTGAAGTGGCGTCTGCACAATTCACACTTGTTCCTGAGTTACTGGGCCTCAGTCACGTCAGTTGATCCCTTGATGAGTGTCCGGCAAGGTCTCCTGCTCTGTCCACATTCCCATTACTAGTCGTGTGGATGGCAAAGTCTCCTGCTGGCTACACAGTCACACTACTACTGAATTTTTACCATGCTCCACTTAGGCCTCTGGCTCTACTGTCTCTAGTATTTTCCCTGGCCTCCAACCCCGCCAGTTGCTGCTCTGAAGTGGCGTCTGCACAATCAACACTTTTGCCTGGGTTACAGGTGCTCTGTCACATCAGCGGATCCCATGATGTGTGTCCGGCAATGTCACCTGCTCTGTCCACATTCCCATTACTAGTAGTGTGAATGAGGACTGAGCAGGAAACCTTGCCGGACACAC
Source organism: Dendrobates tinctorius (assembly GCF_039654945.1). Taxonomy (NCBI): domain Eukaryota; kingdom Metazoa; phylum Chordata; class Amphibia; order Anura; family Dendrobatidae; genus Dendrobates; species Dendrobates tinctorius. The sequence continues at coordinate 51,106,529 of NW_027361728.1, read as the reverse complement.
ATCAGGGGATCCACTGACGTGACAGAGCCCCTGTAACCCAGGAACAAGTGTGGATTGTGCTGACGCCACTTCAGAGCTGTAATTGGCGGGGTTGGAGGCCAGGGGAAATACTAGAGACAGTGGAGCCAGAGGCCTAAGTGGAGCCCGGTTACAATCAGTAGTAGTCTACAACCTCTATAAAACCATCTGCAAGTTGGCCTCCGCCTGCTGCATGCCTCATCCTGGGCTCCAACAACGCCAGTTGGTGTTCAGAAGTGCCGTCTTCACAGAGAAAAACACACTAGCTCCTGTGTTAGTGGGGATCAGTAACGCCAACTGTTCCCCTGCTGTGTAGACGGCAAAGTCTCCTGCTGCCTCCACATGCCAACAACATTAGGCCTCAGCCTGTTGCATGCCTCAACCTGGGCTCCAACAATGCTAGTTGGTGTTCAGAAGTGCCGTCTTCACAGAGAAAAACAAACTAGCTCCTGTGTTAGTGGGGTTCAGTAATGCCAGCTGTTCCCCTGCTGTGTAGACGGCAAAGTCTCCTGCTGCCTCCACATGCCAACAACATTAGGCCTCAGCCTGCTGCATGCCTCAACCTGGGCTCCAACAACGCTAGTTGGTGTTCAGAAGTGCCGTCTTCACAGAGAAAAACACACTAGCTCCTGTGTTAGTGGGGTTCAGTAATGCCAGCTGTTCCTCTGCTATGTAGACGGCAAAGTCTCCAGCTCCATCCACATGCCAACAACATCAGGCCTCAGCCTGCTCCTTGCCTTAACCTCGGCTCCAACAACGCTAGTTGGTGTTCAGAAGTGCCGTCTTCACAGAGAAAAACACACAAGCTCCTGTGTTAGTGGGGTACAGTAATGCCAGCTGTTCCCCTGCTGTTTAGACGGCAAAGTCTCCTGCTGCCTCCACATGCCAACAACATCAGGCCTCAGCCTGCTCCATGCCTCAACCTGGGCTCCAACAACGCCAGTTCGTGTTCAGAAGTGTCGTCTTCCCAGAGAACAACACACTAGCTCCTGTGTTAGTGGGGTTCAGAAACGCCAGCTATTCCCCTGCTGTGTAGATGGCAATGTCTCCTGCTCCATCCACATTCAAACTACTACTGATTTTTAACCGTGCCCCACTTAGGCCTCTGGCTCCACTGTCTCTAGTTTTTCCCCTGGCCTCCAACCCCGCCAGTTGCTGCTCTGAAGTGGCGTCTGACCAATCCACACTTGTTCCTGAGTTACTGGGGCTCTGTCACGTCAGTTGATCCCCTGATGTGTGTCCGGCAAGGTCTCCTGCTCTGTCCACATTCCCATTACTAGTAGTGGGAATGTGGACAGAACAGGAGACCTTGCCGGACACACATCAGGGGATCCACTGACGTGACAGAGCCCCTGTAACCCAGGAACAAGAGTGGATTGTGCTGACGCCACTTCAGAGCTGTAACTGGCGGGGTTGGAGGCCAGGGGAAATACAAGGGACAGTGGAGCCAGAGGCCTAAGTGGAGCACGGTTACAATCAGTAGTAGTCTACAACCTCTATAAAACCAGCTGCAAGTTGGCCTCCGCCTGCTCCGTGCCTCATCCTGGGCTCCAAGAACGCCAGTTGGTGTTCAGAAGTGTCGTCTTCTCAGAGAATAACACACTAGCTCCTGTGTTAGTGGGGTTCAAAAACACCAGCTATTCCCCTGCTGTGTAGAAGGCAATGTCTCCTGCTGACTCCACATGCCCAAAACATCAGGCCTCCACCTGCTCCATGCCTCAACCTGGGCTCCAACAACGCCAGTTGGTGTTCAGAAGTGTCGTCTTCCCAGAGAACAACACACTAGCTCCTATGTTAGTGGGGTTCAAAAATGCCAGCTGTTCCCCTGCTGTGTAGACGGCAATGTCTCCTGCTCCATCCACATTCAAACTACTACTGACTTTTAACCGTGCTCCACTTTGGCCTCTGGCTCCACTGTCTCAAGTTTTTCCCCTGGCCTTCAACCTCGCCAGTTGCTGCTCTGTAGTGGCGTCTGCACAATCCACACTTGTTCCTGAGTTACTGGGGCTCAGTTACGTCAGTGGATCCCCTGATGTGTGCCCGGCAATGTCTCCTGCTCTGTCCACATTCCCATTACTAGTAGTGTAAATGAGGACTGAGCAGGAAACCTTGCCAGACACACATCAGGGGATCAACTGACGTGACGGAGCCCCTGTAACCCAGGAACAAGTGTGGATTGTGCAGACGCCAATGCAGAGCAGCAACTGGCGGGGTTGGAAGCCAGGGGAAATACTAGAGACAGTGGAGCCGGAGGCCATAGTGGAGCAAGGTTACAATCAATAGTAGTCTACAACCTCTATAAAACCAGCTGCAAGTTGGCCTCCGTCTGCTGCATGCTTCATCCTGGGCTCCAACACAGCCAGTTGTAGCTTGGAAGTGCCGTCCGCACAGATAGAAACACTCGCTCCGGTGTCAGTGGGGTTCAGTAACGTCAGCTGTTCCCCTGCTGTGCGGATGGCAAAGTCTCCTGCTGCCTCCAAAATCACGCAACATCTTATTTTCTACTTGCTCCAAGTAGGCCTCAGCCTGCTCGGAGCATTGATCCTGGGTGCCAACACAGCCATTGTAGCTTGGAAGTGCCGTCCGCACAGATAGAAACACTCCCTCCGGTGTCAGTGTGGTTCAGTAAAGCCAGCTGTTCCCCTGCTGTGCGGATGGCAAAGTCTCCTGCTGCCTCCAAAATCACGCAACATCTTATTTTCTACTTGCTCCAAGTAGGCCTCAGCCTGCTCGGAGCATTGATCCTGGGCTCTAACACAGCCAGTTGTAGCTTGGAAGTGCCGTCCATACAGATAGAAACACTCGCTCCTGTGTCAGTGGGGTTCAGTAACGCCAGCTGTTCCCCTGCTGTGCGGATGGCAAAGACTCCTGCTGCCTCCAAAATCACGCAACATCTTATTTTCTACTTGCTCCAAGTAAGTCTCAGCCTGCTCGCAGCATTGATCCTGGGCTCCAACACAGCCAGTTGGTTCTTGGAAGTGCCGTCCGCACAGATAGAAACACTCGCTCCTGTGTCAGTGGGGTTCAATAACGCCAGCTGCTCCCCTGCTGTGTGGATGGCAAAGTCTCCTGCTGGCTACACAGTCACACTACTACTGAATTTTTACCATGCTCCACTTAGGCCTCTGGCTCTACTGTCTCTAGTATTTTCCCTGGCCTCCAACCCCGCCAGTTGCTGCTCTGAAGTGGCGTCTGCACAATCAACACTTTTGCCTGGGTTACAGGTGCTCTGTCACATCAGCGGATCCCATGATGTGTGTCCGGCAATGTCACCTGCTCTGTCCACATTCCCATTACTAGTAGTGTGAATGAGGACTGAGCAGGAAACCTTGCCGGACACACATCAGGGGATCCACTGACGTGACAGAGCCCCTGTAACCCAGGAACAAGTGTGGATTGTGCTGACGCCACTTCAGAGCTGTAATTGGCGGGGTTGGAGGCCAGGGGAAATACTAGAGACAGTGGAGCCAGAGGCCTAAGTGGAGCCCGGTTACAATCAGTAGTAGTCTACAACCTCTATAAAACCATCTGCAAGTTGGCCTCCGCCTGCTGCATGCCTCATCCTGGGCTCCAACAACGCCAGTTGGTGTTCAGAAGTGCCGTCTTCACAGAGAAAAACACACTAGCTCCTGTGTTAGTGGGGTTCAGTAATGCCAGCTGTTCCCCTGCTGTGTAGACGGCAAAGTCTGCAGCTCCATCCACATGCCAACAACATCAGGCCTCAGCCTGCTCCGTGCCTCAACCTGGGCTCCAACAACGCCAGTTGGTGTTCAGAAGTGTCGTCTTCCCAGAGAATAACACACCTGCTCCTGTGTTAGTGGGGTTCAGAAACGCCAGCTGTTCCCCTACTGTGTAGACGGCAATGTCTCCTGCTGACTCCACATGCCCAAAACATCAGGCCTCAGCCTGCTCCATGCCTCAACCTGGGCTCCAACAACGCCAGTTGGTGTTCAGAAGTGTCGTCTTCCCAGAGAACAACACACTAGCTCCTATGTTAGTGGGGTTCAGAAACGCCAGCTGTTCCCCTGCTGTGTAGACGGCAATGTCTCCTGCTCCATCCACATTTAAACTACTACTGATTTTTAACCGTGCTCCACTTAGGCCTCTGGCTCCACTGTCTCTAGTTTTTCCCCTGGCCTCCAACCCCGCCAGTTGCTGCTCTGAAGTGGCATCTGCATAATCCACACTTGTTCCTGAGTTACTGGGGCTCAGTCACATCAGTTGATCCCCTGATGTGTGTCCGGCAATGTCTCCTGCTCTGTCCACATTCCCATTACTAGTTGTGTAAATGAGGACTGAGCAGGAAACCTTGCCAGACACACATCAGGGGATCAACTGACGTGACTGAGCCCCTGTAACCCAGGAATAAGTGTGGATTGTGCAGACGCCACTGCAGAGCAGCAACTTGCGGGATTGGAGGCCAGGGGAAATACTAGAGACAGTGGAGCCGGAGGCCATAGTGGAGCAAGGTTACAATCAGTAGTAGTCTATAACCTCTATAAAACCAGCTGCAAGTTGGCCTCCGCCTGCTGCATGCTTCATCCTGGGCTCCAACACAGCCAGTTGTAGCTTGGAAGTGGTGTCCGCACAGATAGAAACACTCGCTCCGGTGTCAGTGGGGTTCAGTAACGCCAGCTGTTCCCCTGCTTTGCGGATGGCAAAGTCTCCTGCTGCCTCCGAAATGACGCAACATTTTATTTTCTACTTACTCCAAGTAGGCCTCAGCCTGCTCGGAGCATTGATCCTGGGCTCCAACACAGCCAGTTGTAGCTTGGAAGTGCCGTCCGCACAGATAGAAACACTCGTTCCTGTGTCAGTGGGGTTCAGTAACACCAGCTGCTCCCCTGCTGTGTGGATGGCAAAGTCTCCTGCTGCCTACACAGTCACACTACTACTGATTTTTTACCATGCTCCACTTAGGCCTCTGGCTCTACTGTCTCTAGTATTTTCCCTGGCCTCCAACCCCACCAGTTGCTGCTCTGAAGTGGCGTCTGCACAATCCACACTTGTTCCTGGGTTACAGGGGCTCTGTCATGTCAGTGGATCCCCTGATGTGTGTCCGGCAATGTCTCCTGCTCTGTCCACATTCCCATTACTAGTAGTGTGAATGAGGACTGAGCAGGAAACCTTGCCGGACACACATCGGGGGATCCACTGACGTGACTGTGCCCCTGTAACCCAGGAACAAGTGTGGATTGTGCAGACGCCACTGCAGAGCAGCAACTTGCAGGGTTGGAGGCCAGGGGAAATACTAGAGACAGTAGAGCCAGAGGTCTAAGTGCAGCACGGTTACAATCTGTTGTAGTGTACAACCGATCTAAAACTTGCTCCAAGTAGGCCTCAGCCTGCTCCGTGATTGATCCTGGGCTCCAACATCGCCAGTTGCTGCTCAGAAGTGTCTTTGGCACGGGTACTCCCTCCTGCCCAGCCTGGTTCCAGCGCGCCTGCTTTTTCCAGGTAGTGTCAACGTCGCTTTGCACCAATACGTTGTCCTGTCATGTTGCGGTCGGATTAGCCGAGTCTATGGTGCCTGCAGTTTCGATGCTTCCTATGTGGGCTGCGGGTTCTAGTAATAAAGGCTGGTTCCGTAGTGCCAATAGGACAAGCACCCCCTGTAGGACTGTGGGTTTCGGTAACTGCGGCCGGCTCACGGCCTTGCAACTTAGTTTTTTTCCTGGGTACCTTCTGCTACCCATCCGGGTTCCAGCACCGTCAGCTGGTTCTCGGCAGTGCCTTTGGCCTAGGTGCCTCCTTCTTGGTATCCGAGTTCCAGCAATGTCTGCTGGTCCTTGGTAGTGCTTTGTAGCACAGGTACCTCCTGCTTAGTAACTGTGTTCCAGCATCGTCAGCTGGTCCACGGTTGTGCCATTCGCTGTTGTTCCTTCTGCTGCCACTCTGGGTTCCAGCACCGTCAGCTGGTTCTCGGTAGTTCCATTGACTCTTGTAGCTAATGCTACCCGTCCGGGTTCCAGCACCGTCAGCTGGTTCTAGGAAGTGTCTTTGGCATGGGCACTCCCTCCTGCCCAGCCTGGTTCCAGCACACCTGCTGTTTCCGGGTAGTGTCAACGTCACTTTGCCACCAATATGTTGTCCTGTCGTGTTGCGGTCGGGTTAGCCGAGTCTATGGTGCCTGCAGTTTCAGTGCTTCCTATGTGGGCTGCGGGTTCTGGTAATAAAGGCTGGTTCCGTAGCGCCAATAGGACAAGCACCCCCTGTAGGACTGTGGGTTTTGGTAACTGCGGCCGGCTCACGGCCTTGCAACTTAGTTTTTTCCTGGGTACCTTCTGCTACCCATCCGGGTTCCAGCACCGTCAGCTGGTTCTCGGCAGTGCCTTTGGCCTAGTTGCCTCCTTCTTGGTATCCGAGTTCCAGCAACGTCTGCTGGTCCTTGGTAGTGCTTTGTAGCACAGGTACCTCCTGCTTAGTAACCGTGTTCCAGCACCGTCAGCTGATCCACAGTTGTGCCATTGGCTCTTGTTCCTTCTGCTGCCCCTCCGGGTTCCAGCACCATCAGCTAGTCCTCGTTAGTTCCATTTGCTATTGTTCCTTCTGCTACCCATCCGGGTTCCAGCACCATCAGCTGGTTCTCGGCAGTGCCTTTGGCCTAGGTGCCTCCTTCTTGGTATCCGAGTTCCTGCAACGTCTGCTGGTCCTTGGTAGTGCTTTGTAGCACAGGTACCTCCTGCTTAGTAACCGTGTTCCAGCACCGTCAGCTGGTGCACAGTTGTGCCATTGGCTCTTGTTCCTTCTGCTGCCCCTCCGGGTTCCAGCACCGTCAGCTGGTCCTCGCTAGTTCCATTTGCTATTGTTCCTTCTGCTACCCATCCGGGTTCCAGCACCGTCAGCTGGTTCTCGGCAGTTCCTCAGCCTTCTTGTACCTTCTGCTACTTTTCCAAGTTCAAGCTTGTGGAAATGGGTTTTGATTCTCTCTCTGGATCTCCCTGACAATGACCCTGAAGACGACGACCCTGAAGACCATACAGAAGAATACCTAAAAGATGACCCTGAAGAAGATGACCAAGAGGACAAAGAACATGAAGACAACCACCAAGATGCAGAACAACAAGAGACAGAAGAACAAGAAGCATAAAAACCAAAAGCAGAAGAACATTAAGCATAAGACTAAAAATCTGAGCAAATGATATTATCTAATTTATAAGCAGAAGAAGACTAAGCAGTGTATGGGGGTGAGTCCGTTCCTCCTCATGGTGCCCCTAGAAAAGGCCTGCTGCTGCAGGCCAAACTGAATGCGGACAAATCTTGTTGTAAATCTTTTGTGACAGGCTGAATGGAAGGTGTAATCTTCAAACTTTTATAGATTACAACTACAGGAATGCCTGACACAAATACGAATATGATGACGAAGAAGAACAGGAAGAAGATGAAGAAGTAGAATATGAAGAAGAATAATAGTTGAATAAGAAGAATATGAAGAATGTAAAAAAAAAAAAATAGGAAGAAGGTGAAGAAGAAGAAGAACGTCTTTAAAAAAAAAAAAAATTACTGCTATTCCATTTGATTGGGCTAAACCTCTATGGCTTTAATGTCTCCTACACCTCCCACAATACATTCTACATTATTATTATTTGTTTTTCTTCATGTAGAATTAACCTACAGGCAAAAAAAAGTTTTTTTTTTAATTCCGATATTTCTGTTCCATTGACTTGAATGGGACTTCCGGGATCGGAATCGGCGATACCCGATACTTTTTTTTAGATCGGCCGATCCATTCCGATCCGATATTTTTCAGTATCGGGTGGTATCGCTCAACACTAGTCTTCACCATAGTGGAGTTTGTAGAGTGACTGTTTGAGGTTGTGGACAGGTGTCTTTTATATTGAAAAGAAGTTCAAACAGGTGTCATTACTACAGGTAATGAGTGGAGGACAGAGGAGCCTCTTAAAGAAGAAGTTACAGGTTTGTGAGACCCAGAAATCTTGCATTTTTTTAGGTGACCAAACACTTATTTTCCACCATAATTTGCAAAATAGATCTTGCCAAATCAGACAAGGTGATTTTCTGGATTTGTTTTCTCATTTTGACACTCATAGTTGTGGTCTACCTATCTTGTCAACTACAGGCCTCTCTCATCTTTTTAAGTGCAATACCTTGCACAATTGCAGGCTGACTAAATACTTTTTCCCCACTGTAAATATGAATCCTTTAAAAAATCTGATAATGATCAAAGATAAAAAGTTGCACATCATTTATTTCACTCAATTTTCCCTATAATTCATATTGTACATAACTGTTGAATTTGGCATCTTAGTTCTATCAACAATGGCACCACTATTCCACAAAACCTGCACTATAGATTCCCTAGTTGACCCTAAAAATATGCAGTGTACACTACATATGATTAAATAGTATGCACTGCATTAGCTATATAATAATTATTACAGAATCTCTCAATATTATATAACAAATTATAGCAATGATCCTTACAACAAGCACAATCTTTATCTACTTCTTTAGCAATTAGAGAAAAAGCATGCAAAGTGAACCACTATTGCCCTAAAAGAAATGTCCAACAAATCTATATATCACATGCACCCGAACACTTGTGTGTTTTCCCAATTTTGATCAATTGTAGGTGAGCAAATTATAAATAAAAACCTAATAGCAATTGGATGAGAAGCTAAAGCAAATAAAAATATAAAAGATGATAAAGATTACAGATACTAGATAAGTATGTATAAATCAGAGTATATCCAAGGATATGGTTAATCCAGACAAAAAGTAAGAGATTACTAAGGGTACCGTTACACTTAGCGATGCACCAGCGATCCCGACAACAATATGGATCGCTGGTGCATCGCTAAGTGGTCTCACCAGCGACATCACAGGGGTCGGGGGTCGCTACTTACCTGGACATTCTCGCGCGATCAGCGACAGACAGCGGGGGAGCCGGTCGGAGGTAAGTATCAGACATAGCGATATCGCTAGCAATATCGCTGCTGCGTCACAAAATCGGTGACGTTACAGCGATATTGCTAGCGATATCGCTATGTGTAACGGGGGCTTTAGAATACAAATGATAGATTGTTAAACAGTAAAATATTTTGTGAGAACCACAGAAGTTAACAAGAAAAAAGGGTGATACCACTGAGTCAATTAAAACATTTGCATGTAAATTGATCATTTAAATTGCTTTAGATTAAAGAGTTTCTTGGGGATCTGACAACTGATGCATGTTACCATATCCAAAGGGAGCATATATCAGACACTGCCTGCTGGATTTCAGCTTTTTATATTTGACTCTGAGCTGCTGTGAAGTACCAGAGAAAAACAGGATTTAAATGCAGATGGGGACCAAGCCACGTGGCTTTTCCCTTCCTGATGGAATCACAGATATATTCCTACAAGCACACACAGGGAGTGCAGGGATAAAACTCACAGGCACCGGCAGCGGGCTGGGAGTAGGCTCAAGGAACCCACCTATTTGACCAGTCTCACATGCGGCTTGGTCCCCAGCAGCTATTAACCCCTTACCTACAATTGACGTAATATTCCGTCCATGTGACCATGGACCTAATTACCATGGACGGAATATTACGTCATCGCGATCAGCGGCGCCCACGTGGTGAGCGCCGCTGATCGCGGCCGAGTGTCAGCTAATTATCATAGCTGACACCCGGCACAATGTGTCAGGGGCGGTCACGGACCGCCCCCGACACGTTAACCCCTTGCACACCGCGATCAAACGCGATCGCGGTGTACCGGGGGTTAAAGGGAAGCATCGGCAGGGAGGGGGCTCCCTCCGTGCTTCCCTGAGCCCCCCACGGCAGCGCAATGTGCAGCGCTGCTGCGGGGGACTCCCTTCCTCCAGGCCCCCGAATCCAAGATGGCGACGGGGGCCTTCGGGGGCCTGAGGAAGCTGGCTTCCTCAGTGCCTGCAAAGCGCAGGCATGAGGAAGTCTGCAGCAGTGCCTGTGACAGATCGCTGATCTGTCACAGTGATCTGTGATGTGACAGATCAGCGATCTGTCACAGGACAGTGATGTCCCACCTGGGACAAGGTAATAAAGTAAAAAAAGAAAAAAAAGTGTTAAAAATAATTTAAAAAAAATCGCTAAATAAATTAGTTAAAAAAAAAAAAATATTCCCCAATAAATCCATTTTTTGAAAATAAAAAAAAAACAAAACAATAAAAGTACACATATTTGGTATTGCCGCGTCCGTAATGACCTGCCCTATAAAACTGTCCCATTAGTTAACCCCTTTAGCGAACCCCTTAAAAAATAAAAATAAAAAACGAAGCAAAAAATAATGATTTATTATCATACCACCGAACAAAAAGTGCAATAACGCGCGATCAAAAAGACGCATATAAATATCCATGGTACCGCTGAAAACGTCATCTTGTCCCGCAAAAAACGAGCCACCATACAGCATCATCCGCAAAAAAATAAAAATGTTATAGCTCGCAGAATAAAGCGATACAAAAATAATTATTTTTTATATAAAATTGTTTTCATTGCAAAAAAACGACAAAACATAAAAAAACGACCTAAATGAGGTATCGCTGTAACCGTACTGACCCGAAGAATAAAAACGCGTTATCAATTTTACCGCACGCGGAACGGTGTAAACGCACCCCCCAAAAGAAATTCATGAAAAGCTGGTTTTTGTTCATTCTGCATCCCAAAAATCGGAATAAAAAGCGATCAAAAAATGTCACGTGCCCGAAAATGGTACCAATAAAAACGTCAACTCGTCCCGCAAAAAATAAGACCTCACATGACTCGGTGGGTCAAAATATGGAAAAATTATAGCTCACAATATGTGGTGATGCAAAAACTATTTTTACAATAAAAAGCGTCTTTTAGCGTGCGACAGCCGCCAAACATAAAAACCACCATAAATCGTAAATCAAACCCCCCGTTATCACCCCCTTAGTTAGAGAAAAATAATAAAACTAAAAGAAAATGTATTTATTTCCATTTTCCCGCTAGGGTTAGGGTTAGGGTAGGGTTAGGGCTAGGGTTAGGGCTAGGGTTAGGGCTAGGGCTAGGGTTAAGGCTAGGGTTAGGGTTAGGGCTAGGGTTAGGGTTAGGGCTAGGGTTAGGGCTAGGGTTAGGGTTAGGGATAGGGTTAGGGCTAGGGCTCAGTTAAGGGTTAGGGGTGTGTTGAGGTTAGGGTTGGAGTTATAATTGGGGGTTTCCACTGTTTGGGCACATCAGGTGCTCTCCAAAGGCAACATGGCGTCTGATCTCAATTCCAGCCAATTCTGCGTTGAAAAAGTCAAATGGTGCTCCTTCCCTTCCAAGCTCTGCCATGTGCCCAAACAGTGTTTTACCCCCACATGTAGGGTATCAGCCTACTCAGGACAAATTACAAAACAACTTTTGGGGTCCAATTTCTCCTGTTACCCTTAGGAAAATAAAAAACTGGGGGCAAAAATATAATTTTGCGGAAAAAAATGTTTTTTTTATTTTCACGCCCAGGCGTTATAAACTTCTGTGAAGCACTTGGGGGTTCAAAGTGCTCTCCACACATCTAGATAAGCTCCGTGGGGGGTCTAGTTTCCAAAATGGGGTCACTTGTGGGGAGTTTCAATAGTTTAGGTACATCAGGGGCACTCCAAACGCACATGACACCCGCATACCAATCCATCAAAGTCTGCATTCCAAAACGTCACTACTTCCCTTCCGAGCCCCGACGTGTGCCCATACAGTAGTTTTCTCCCACATATGAGATATCAGCGTACTCAGGACAAATTGGACAACAACTTTTGGGGTCCAATTTCTCCTGTTACCCTTGGGAAAATAAAAAAAATGGGGACTAAAAGATGATGTTTGTTGAAAAAATACGATATTTTTATTTTCACGCCCGGTCGTTATAAACTTCTGTGAAGCACTGGGGGGTTCAAAGTGCTCACCACACATCTAGATAAGTTCATTAGGGGGTCTAGTTTCCAAAATGGGGTCACTTGTGGGGGGTTTCCACTGTTTAGGTACATCAGGGGCTCTCCAAACGCAACATGACATCCGCAGACCATTCCATCAAAGTCTGCATTCCAAAACGTCACTACTTCCCTTCCGAGCCCCGACGTGTGCCCATACAGTAGTTTTCTCCCACATATGAGGTATCAGCGTACTCAGGACAAATTGGACAACAACTTTTGGGGTCCAATTTCTCCTGTTACCCTTGGGAAAATAAAAAAATGGGGACTAAAAGATCATGTTTGTGGAAAAAATACGATTTTTTTATTTTCACGCCCGGACGTTATAAACTTCAGTGAAGCACTGGGGGGTTCAAAGTGCTCACCACACATCTAGATAAGTTCCTTGGGGGGTCTAGTTTCCAAAATGGTGTCATTTGTGGGGGGTTTCTACTGTTTTGGTACATCAGGGGCTTTCCTAATGCGACATGGTGTCCGATCTCAATTCCAGCCAAAAACGTCAAATGGCGCTGCTTCCCTTCCGAGCTCTGCCATACGCCCAAATAGTGGTTTACACCCACATGTGGGGTATCAGCGTACTCAGGATAAATTGCACAATATCTTTTAGGGTCCTGTTACTTTTGGAAAAATAAGAATTGAGGGTGAAAAGATCATTTTTGTGGAAAAAATATGATTTTTTAATTGTACTGCTGTACGTTATAAACTTCTGTGAAGCCCTTGGGGGTTCAAAGTTCTCACCACACATCTAGATAAGTTCCTTGGGGGGTCTAGATTCCAAAATGGTGTCATTTGTGGGGGGTTTCCACTGTTTTGGTACATCAGGGGTTTTCCAATCGCGACATGGTGTCTGATCTCAATTCTAGCCAAAAACGTCAAATGGCGCTGCTTCCCTTCCGAGCTCTGCTATGCGCCCAAATAGTCATTTACACCCACATATGGGGTATCAGCGTACTCAGGACAAATTGCACAAAAACTTTTAGGGTCCTGTTACCCTTGGAAAAATAAAAATTGTGGGTGAAAAGATCATTTTTGTGGAAAAAATATGATTTTTTAATTGTACCGCTGTACGTTATAAACTTCTGTGAAGCCCTTGTGGGTTCAAAGTTCTCACCACATATCTAGATAAGTTCCTTGGGGGGTCTAGTTTCCAAAATGGGGTCACTTGGGGGGGTTTCCACTGTTTAGGTACATCAGGGGCTCGCCAAACGTGACATGGCGTCCGATCTGAATTCCAGCCAATTTTGCATTGAAAAAGTCAAACGGCGCTCCTTCCATTCTGAGCTCTGCCATGCGCCGAAACAGTGGTTCCCCCCCACATATCAGGTATCACCGTAGTCAGGACAAATTGCACAATAACTTTTGCAGTCCAATTTCTCCTGTTACCCTTGGTAAAATAAAGAAAATTGAACCTGAAGTATTTTTTTTGTGAAAAAAAGTTAAATGTTCATTTTTTTTAATATTCAAAAAATTCCTGTGACGCACCTAAAGGGTTAATAAACTTCTTGAATGTGGTTTTAAGCACCTTGAGGGGTGCAGTTTTTAGAATGGTGTCACTTTTGGGTATTTTCTATCATATAGACCCCTCAAAGTGGCTTCAAATGTGAAGTGGTCCCTAAAAATAAAATGGTGTTGCAAAAATGAGAAATCGCTGGTCAAATTTTAACCCTTATAACTTCCTAGCAAAAAAAAATTTTGGTTGCAAAATTGTGCTGATGTAAAGTAAACATGTGGGAAATGTTATGTATTAAGTTTTTTGTGTGCCGTATCGCTGTGATTTAAGGGCATAAAAATTCAAAGTTGGAAAATTGCGAAATTTTCAAAATTTTCGCCAAATTTCCGTTTTTTTCACAAATAAACGCAAGTTATTTGAATGCAATTTTACCACGAACATGAAGTACAATATGTCACGAGAAAACAATGTCAGAATCACCAGGATCCATGAAAGCGTTCCAGAGTTATGACCTCATAAAGGTACAGTGGTCAGAATTGTAAAAATTGGCCCGGTAGTTAACGTGCAAACCACCCTTGGTAGTGAAGGGGTTAAAACAATATTTTTCTCCAAAAACGCTGCAGCATTTCAGAGTTACATAGAAATTTCTGAAATCATGCAGCCAGTGCTTGATTCATGCAGCCCATGGACCAAGCAGCATGTTTAGCTTTCAGATTCCCTTTAAGTCTAAAATCCATTGGCTCACATTTTATTAAATTTTCTTATTCTAGTCACCAGCATGAGGGGACAGGGTAATGATCCTGCTAACACAGATAGATTGGGTTCCCTGTATGGATTTTCAACACTAAAGAATTGGAGTCCACTAGGACAGCGTAGGGTGAACAACATCAAAAACAGTTTGCCTAAGGCAACAAAAAAATCCCATCTGAAGACCATAAACCAAGACCTTTAATTTGCTGCTTAAGAAATAGATGATTGCAATCCTAACAAAGGTCTGTGTGCATAAGGAGCAGGTCAGATGCACCCTCTCTCTTCCTGATCATAGTCCCAGTGCTTGTCTCCTTATTCATATACTTTATCCAATATCATAGTTTACAGGGATTTCATGGTGCGGCTGCTACCTAATTCCCTTAAGAGTAACCATGCACAAAAGACCAATGTTAACTAAAAATTGCCCTAAAGCCTCTCTGTACTCGGCGAGCACCAAGCATTTCCGGGATTACTAGGTGGGAACTAGGGTCTCCACCCAGCTTTTTTGGCGGACTTTACAGACCCAATCATAATGCAGGGATTGGCTGCCAGGCACTGAAATGCCGCACTCATCTTTGTTGTGGTCATGCACTGATTGGCTGGCCGCACAGCATCATCAGGGGTATAACAGACCAGACGTCGCCCTGCTCGGAGCCTTCAGCTCCAGATTTAGATAGTGTAGGGAGAGCTGCTGCTGAGATAGGGTCAGATTTGGGGATTTATTAGTTAGTGTGGTGTCTACCATCATAAACTACTCAAATTCAGCTAAACCAACAGTCCTTCTAAGGACTAATTCTTCAGTATATAGGTTCCAGTTTTAGGTAGGCAGAGTAGTGTACGTCGGTCTATACACATCAGTGCAAGGCCTTCAAGCACTGTATGTGTGTATATACATATCATTGCTTACATCAAGACGGTCCATTCCCTTCCTGTGTTCTGGTGCTGCTGTTTCTACCTATAGGATATATTGGCCATATATACCTAGCCCCAGGTGTAATTGGCTTTGAATTTTTTTTAGCCAGGGCTAATAGAGCATTTTTTATTGCAAAGCAATCCAGAGCCCTTTTTTCCTCCATTTGCTTTTTGACAGTGCACAATACAGCCAGAACCTTTTCCAAGAAGAGTGTGAAAATCTAGCAATTTTAAAGGGGTCCCAAACATCCATTTTGAGTGCACAGAGAATTATTTAATTTTTATGTGGTAAGGTTGAGTAGATTTTTTTTGAGTGTCTTACACAAATTCTTGACAATTTTGAAACTAGGTATTCCTCAAGTATGTCATTGTTGGTAATATCCAGTTGTTCATATAATTTTGTTGATAGGCATTTTGGTACAACGATGCTTTTTTGAGGAAAACCACATCTGTTATGAATGAGTCACTGTAGGAGGCAAAAGCAGAATTACTAGCTAAGTACAGAAAACCAGAGAAGTTGGCAGCTATCGGATTGCAGACCCCTGAACCTAACAACAACAACTAGCAGTAGCCGTGGGGGGTTCCTACAGTGCCCTAGACCCCTCGATCACAGCCGGAGAACTACATGGCCTAAAGACAGAAAGGGAAATCTAAACTGCCCCAGAGCAGACCCCAAAGCAATAGGCAGCCCCCAACATATAATGACGGTGAAGCAAGATGAAAAAACACTCACACAGATAGAAAGATAGGCTGAGCAAATGATGGGGTCCAAGCTAACTAAATAGGACAGAATAGAAAAGCTGCTGTCTGCAAGCCGCCAAAACCCTCTCAAAAACAAGAGCCAACAGACTGATAGGGAAAAAAGCCCTGAAGACGCTAGGCTTCAAAAAGACTATATCAGTACTCAGGTATTATCTGAAGACAGAGCAAAAAGGAATTCAGCTCACCAAGCAGGGAATGGCAGAAATCCAGAAAAACAATGCAAAACAAAACCAAAACACAAATGCAAAAAGTAGAGCAGAAAACTTAGCTTTTGAGGAGCAGGAATCAGACTGGTCTCCAAGAATCCCTCAGAGTAATCACCCGCAAGGCAGAAGGGCGTCGGCTGCCTTATATCCAGTCAGCAATCCCAGTCACCCAGTCATCATCATTCTGCTCTGGTGCTTTGTAATCAGCCTCACTACCTCCCTTCACCAGAAGAGGGAGTTCATCAGACCTCAATGGTGAAGGGGAAAATGAACTCACAACAGTACCTCCCCCTTGAGGAGGGGTCACCGAACCCTCATCCACGCCACCAGGGTGATCAGGGTGAGCCCGATGAAAGGCACGCACCAATCTTTTGGCATGAATATCAGAGGCAGAGACCCAGGAATTATCCTCCTGACCATAACCCTTCCACTTAACCAAATACTGGAGTCTCCGTCTAGCCAGACGGGAATCCAGTATCTTCTCTACCTCATATTCCATGTTACCTTCAACTAATACAGGGTCCGGAAGTGCCACCCCAGGAACAACTGGTTCAACAAACCTCTTCACCAAGGACTTATGAAACACATTATGAATTTTAAATGTGACAGGAAGAGCCAAACGAAAAGAGACCGGATTAATAATCTCCAAAATCTTGTAAGGTCCAATAAATCTAGGCTTAAACTTAGGAGAAGCCACCTTCATAGCAATATTTTTTGATGATAACCAAACCATATCACCAACCTTAAACTGGGGACCAATGGTCCTATGTCGGTTGGAAAACCGCTGGGCCTTTTCCTGGGAGAGAGATAACTTATCCACCACTTGGTCCCAGATCTGGTGCATTCTCTCCACCACAGTGTCAACACCTGGGCAGGCAGAAGGCTCCACCTGCACTGAAGAAAATCGAGGATGAAACCCAAAGTTACAAAAAAAAGGTGACATCAAAGTGGCAGAACTAGCTCTATTATTTAAAGCAAATTCGGCCAAGGGCAAAAATGAAACCCAATCATCCTGATCAGCGGAAATAAAACATCTCAAATACGACTCCAAGGTCTGGTTTGTTCTCTCCGTCTGCCCATTGGTCTGAGAGCAAAAAGCAGAGGAGAAGGACAACTGAATTCCAAGCTTGGAACAGAAAGTCCTCCAAAATCTAGACACAAATTGAACTCCTCTGTCAGATACAATGTTCTCAGGAATCCCGTGCAAGCGAACCACCTGTTGCAAAAACAGGGGCACCAACTCAGCAGAAGATGGCAACTTTGGGAGTGGTAAAAGATGGACCATCTTCGAAAATCTACCACGAATCATCCAGATAACAGTCATTCTCTGAGAGACAGGCATATCAGAGATGAAATCCATTGAAATATGGGTCCATGGCCTCCTGGGGACCGGCAAAGGCATCAACAACCCACTAGAGCGAGAACAAGGTTTAGACCGGGAGCAAGTCCCACAGGACTGCACAAAATTCCTGACATCACGAGACAAGGCAGGCCACCAAAAAGACAGACTCACCAGATCTCTAGTACCAAAAATACCTGGATGACCAGCCAATGCAGAGCAATGAACTTCAGACATCACTCTCTTCTTCCACTGGTCAGGAACATACAACTTTCCACTGGGACAACGCTCAGGTTTATCCTCCTGGAACTCTTCCAGAGCACGTCTCAAATCGGGCGAGATGGCAGAAAGAACTACCCCTTCGCCTAAGATGGTAGCAGGCTTGGTCACCACAGGAGAATCAGCAAAGACGGAAACGTTGCCTCCTGCTGAATGGAGCCGTCTGTGATGGTGTAGACATTTGTGGCGGGCACACAAAACTTTGCCACATTTGGGCCATACTGGTCTTGCCTTGTGCTGAGGCGCTGCCTCTGCTCCCTCTTTGTGCAGAGCTTCCTCCACTGCCTCGACGCACAGAGCTGCTTTGTAAAGCACTAGCAGCACTGCTCTCGGGTGGAATGGAGAACATGATGGAATGCACCAGTGTGTCTTGGTACTCCCGCATTTTACGCTCCCGGTTCAACGGTGTTATGAAGCTTTGTAGGTTGTCCCGGTAGCGAGGATCTAGGAGGGTGTACACCCAATAATCAGCCGTGTTGAGAATGTGGGCGATGCGGCGGTCATTTTTCAGGCACTACAGCATGAAATCAGCCATGTGCTGCAGACTCCCAACTGCCTAAGAAACGCTGTCCCCTGCTCGAGGTGCCATCTCTGCCTGCTCTGCATCACCCCACCCTCGCTCTACATACTGACTAGAGTTGAGCGACTTTTGTTTTTTTATGGTCGAGTTCCGTTTCGTGAAACCCGACTTTTCCAAAAGTCGGGTCGAGCAAGTTCGGCCAATTATAGGGAAAAGTCGGGGTCGTCCCGAAACACGAAACCCAATGTAAGTCAATGGGGAATAAAAGTCGGCAGTGAGAGGAGGACAGGAAACAAACCTACAGTGCTCATTTGAATGCCAAAAGCATCAATTCTTCTTACTTAAGCTGGTCAACCTTAATTAACTTCATAATACAAGTTACGCACTGAAAAATGGGGGTTATTTGGCTAAAGTTGTGGGGGGGGTAGGGCTGGCTCCAGGTTTTGATGTGCCCTGGGCGAAAGAGCGCCCCTTTAACACATACCACAACTCATCATGCTCCGATACGGCAGAGAAATAGCGGTATAGTACAATGAAAAATACTACACTTTTTACATCTCATGACGAGGCCTATCTATTTCTCCATACAGAATCATTGGTCCCATATAATGTTTGAAACAGTATATGATGCGCTCCACATAATGCTACAGTATATGTTGGTCCCCATGGATGAAGCTCCACTGTCTTATGGGCCCAAATAATGCTTCAAACATAATGGGCCCCATTTCTAATGCTCTAGTGTATAATGGGCCCTGTAAATGCTGTTCCAGTGTCTGATGTCCACCTTTGGAATGTTCCAGTGTATGGTGGGCCCCATCTATCATTCTCCAGAGTATAGTGCTCCCCAAAAATTGCTGTCCCAACATTGAAAACAATGAAATAAGTCTCCTCGCTAGGGAATCCCTGTACTAGTCTGGACTCCTCGTCATCCCCATCTTCCATCTCACTGCACAGTATTTCAACCTTGCAAGTGCTGTGATCCTGAGCAAGCAGGGGGGGCCCACTCGTTGGCGACGGCACTGGCACAGGGCCCCTGATAGTACGGTGGTGTGTCTGATGGCGGGTGGGCCGAACCTGCACTTTCATCTGCAGCTTCCTCTTTGTCACTGTGTAAGATGGAACTGTATATGGGAAGGGTAACCTGAGTTTCATCAGGGTCAGATTCAGGCCATGTAGCGTGCGAGGGGAATGTAGTGGTCTGGGTCAATGTACCAGCAGATTCATCGAGCAGTGGCTGGGCATCAGTGCACTTGTGTCGCTCCCAGGAGTACGGTCGCCACAGTGGCATTACCTTCCTCCTAGCGAGTGTGATGTCATGCTTGGGAGCAACGAAGGATCTCTCTAGCAGGTTAACTGATTGGGCGGCATTATTCCCACGAGTCATGACCCTCCAAACAGTGTTCATGAAGGCAAAGTGTTTGTTTTACGTGGGCAGTATGGTTGCAAAGCTGAACCTTAAAGGAATGTCCAGAAGGACACCACCAGGAGTGGAGCCTACGGCGTAATTTGACTCAACACGGGCAACCTCAACCATGCCAGCTACAGAACAGATGCACACATTGCAAGCTTAATTCCGTTAACGAACGAGACTCCGTCATGCCCCGCGGTCCGAGTCCGGCTTACTAGAGGGACACGTGAGGCTCTGGCACATGAGATTGGCCAATAACTGGTGTGTCAAGCCCTTACATGTCCGTGGCTGCATGTGCGCTACACTGAAAAGGCCAGCATTTGTCGCTTACAGGTAGAGATAACCCGCTGAACAACGTTAGTGATGGGGATCACTGATTACAATTATTACTCGCGAACGATGATTTCCCAGTAAGTGCAGGTCAACCGCAGTCCCGGAATTAGGCCTAACCGACATTCCTGAAAAAATGAAAAACTTACGTGTGCAATCCACAGGTGCTGTAGCTTGCTTAACAGCTCGCCAGCCGTTCTCACGCCCAGTATGGATTACACGTGATTGCACAAAGGTGAGAAAGGGTACCGTATCCCCGGATAACATGTTTGGATAGCGTACACATTCAAAAGATATGTCTATACATCAGGAGGCAGGCTCAGACGGTGTTAGGCCCAGTATGGCTTGCACGTGATTGCACAAAGGTGAGAAAGGGTACCGTATCCCCGGATAACATGTAAGGATAGCGTACACATTCAAAAGATATGTCTATACATCAGGAGGCAGGCTCAGACGGTGTTAGGCCCAGTATGGCTTGCACGTGATTGCACAAAGGTGAGAAAGGGTACCGTATCCCCGGATAACATGTATGGATAGCGTACACATTCAAAAGCTATGTCTATACATCAGGAGGCAGGCTCAGACGGTGTTAGGCCCAGTATGGCTTGCACGTGATTGCACAAAGGTGAGAAAGGGTACCGTATCCCCGGATAACATGTATGGATAGCGTACACATTCAAAAGATATGTCTATACATCAGGAGGCAGGCTCAGACGGTGTTAGGCCCAGTATGGCTTGCACGTGATTGAACAAAGGTGAGAAAGGGTACCGTATCCCTAGATAACATGTATGG
The DNA here is from genome assembly GCF_039654945.1 of Dendrobates tinctorius. Classification (NCBI taxonomy): domain Eukaryota; kingdom Metazoa; phylum Chordata; class Amphibia; order Anura; family Dendrobatidae; genus Dendrobates; species Dendrobates tinctorius. Next base: position 51,085,857 of record NW_027361728.1, on the reverse strand, counting down.
TTAGCGTACACATTTAAAAGATATGTCTATACATCAGGAGGCAGGCTCAGACGGTGTTAGGCCCAGTATGGCTTGCAAGTGATTGCACAAAGGTGAGAAAGGGTACCGTATCCCCGGATAACATGTATGGATAGCGTACACATTCAAAAGATATGTCTATACATCAGGAGGCAGGCTCAGACGGTGTCAGGCACAGTATGGATTTGACGGCCCAGACTACACAGCGGAGGAGCAGGGAGAGGTAAAGATTGCAAATGCTGGGGCCCTGCCCAAGCAAGGGGGCCCACTCGTGGGCGTCGGTACTGGCACTGGGCCCCTCATAGTACGGCGGTGTGTCTGACGGCGGGTGTGCACCACCACCATCAGAGACACTTGATTGCACTATGAGGGACCCTGTGCCAGTGCCCGCGCCCAATAGTCGGCCTACCCACCTGTCCAGGGCAACGGCACTCGCACGGTGTCGTGCGCTAGGTGGTGACCCCGGCCATGGGGGGGGGAGGCTGCACAGTTAGGGAGTTTTAGAAAGTGGCATATGTTGATGTTGGACATTCAACTGATGCAAAAGGCGAAATAGGTCAAGTCCCAGGAAGAGGTGGACCAAAGCAAGCCGTTTTTCTGTCACCCTATGTGTCATCAGGGGAAGGTGGGACAAAATCCTTGGAAACCCATGCATGGTTCATTTTAATGAAGGTTAGATGATCCACATTTTGGATTGACAGATGGGTCCTTTTTTCTGTCAGGATTGATCCAGCTGCACTGAAGACTCTTTCCGATAGCACATTTGCAGCTGGGCAAGCGGGCTCCTGTAAGGCATATTGTGCCAATTCAGGCCAGGTGTCCAGTTTAGCGGCCCAATAGTCAAAGGGGAATGACCTGTGTGGGAGAAAATCGATATGGGAGGAAAAGTAGTTTGTAACCATAGTTGACAACTGCTGTCTCCTGTCACTTTCCATCGATGCAGTATTACCAGTTGTGTGAGCGGTACTTGAAAAATCAGTCCACAACATTGTCATGAAACCCCTGTCTCCAACGCCACTTCTGCTGTGTGCACCATGAACACCTCTGCCAAGCTGCCCCCGGCCTGTACGGCTCGTGTGAGAACCATCACCGCTGCTGTGTGCTGGGAATGCCTCAAGCAACCGATTTACCAGAGTTGCTTGTTTATTAGCCAATATTAGGTCAAGGTTCTCCTGTGGCATGATGTTTTGTAATTTGCCTTTATAGCGTGGATCCAGTATGCTGGCCAACCAGTAGTCATCATCGTTCATCTTTTTGGCAATGCGGGGGTCCCTTTTTAGGATCCGCAAGGCATAATCTGACATGTGGGCCAATGTTCCCAGTGTCAATGATGCACTGCGAGTGCTGGTTGGAGGAGCACTTTCTGGCAAATCCACATCCCTCCAGTCACGCACAAACCCTGTACCAGACCTTGCCACGCCAACATTTTCACTTGCCCCACGAGATGCATCTTCCTCCCCTAAGTAATCATCCCCATCATCATCCTCCTCCTGCTTCTTCCTCTAACTCGTCCAGGAGAGGTCCCTGAGCAGACAATGGCTGAATGTCATCAAGGATTCCCTCCACCTCTTCCTCCTCGCCAACATTGGCTGCAGACGCCTGCTCCATAAGGTGCATCAAAGTTTGCATGAGCAGACGCATAAGTGCGATGCTCATGCTTAGGATGGCGTCGTCTGCGCTTACCAGCCGTGTGCATTCCTCAAAACACTGAAGGACTTTACAGAGGTCTTTCAGCTTCGACCACTGGACACCTGTCAACTCCATGTCTGCTCTCAAAGTGCCTGGCCGTGTATCCTCCCACAAATGCATTATGGCCTGCCTCTGCTCGCACAGCTGCTCCACCATGTGCAGGGTGGAGTTCCACCTTGTTGCAATGTCGATAATGAGGCGGTGGTTGGGAAGGTGGAGCAATCGCTGCAGCTTCTGCATACGAACGGAGTGTACAGGCGACCGGCGGATGTGTGCGCACAGTCTTCGCACCTTATGGAGCAGGGCTGTTAACTTCGGATAATTTTTGAGGAAGCACTACACCACCAGGTTCAAGGTGTGAGCCAAGCAAGGTATGTGGCTGAGTTTTGAAAGGGCTATGGCTGCCACAAAATTACGGACGTTATCACTAACTACCTTGCCTGCCTCAAAATGTACACTGCCCAGCCATGACTCAGTTTGTCGCTTCAAGTACTTGGCCAGCACCTCGGCGGTGTGTCTGTCGCCCAAACACATCATCTGCAACACAGCCTGCTGACGCTTTCCTCGAGCTGCTTGATAGGGGGAAACCTCGTGTGCAACAGTGGCAGCTGCAGATGAAGTGCTCATACGACTGCGCTCTGTGGACGAGCTTTCGCTTCTGGAGGAGGAGGAGGGTGGAACGCCTACAGCCAACTGTTTCCTATACCGTGGGCTAGGCAGCACTGTCCCACCACCGCTGTCCCCTGTGGACCCTGCATCCACCACATTAACCCAGTGCGCAGTGATGGACACGTAACGGCCCTGGCCATGCCGACTGGACCATGCATCAGTTGTGAGGTGCACTTTTCCACTCACTGACTGCTTGAATGCATGGACAATGCGGTCTTTCACATGATGGTGGAGGGCTGGGATGGCTTTGCGAGAGAAGAAGTGGCGACTGGGTAGGTCATAGCGTGGTACTGCATAGGCCATGAGTTCGCGGAAAGATGCGCTTTCCACCAACCGATAGGGCATCATCTCAAACGAGATTAGTTTGGCAATGTGGGCGTTCAAACCCAGTGTACGCGGATGAGAGACTGAGTACTTTCTTGACCTACTCATAGTGTCTGGGAGGGTGAGCTGGACTTGAGAGCTGCATATGGTGGAAGTAGCGGTGGACAGGGCGGACTGAGAGAGGGTTGATGATGGTGATGGAGTTGGTGTTCTTTCTGATGGCCTAGATTCAGTATTTCGTTGATATAACAGTGGGATTCCCTGACTGCTGTGGCCTTGCAACGACACCTCAACATTTGCTGCTGTGCTAACCGGTGGGCTTACAGTGGGGGAAACAATGTAGCGTTGCTGACTACCTTCTTTGTGATCAGTTGCACATGTGGCACTTGAGGTTTGGTGTTGTGTCCACGCTTGCAAGTGCATGCTGGTTAAATGTCTAAGCATGCAACTGGTATTCAAATTTTTCAGATTTTTCCCTCGGCTAAAGGTGTTTGCGCACTTCTTACAGATAACCTTGGCCTGATCATGAGGATTTTGTTCAAAAAAGTGCCACACTGCACTCTTCCTACTTTGGCAGACATTTTGCGGCCTAGCATGCTGTGATGTTTTGACCCTCTGGACAAGCTGTCCAGCAACTCTTTTGATTTTTGGAACCTGTCTTTGGAGTGCTCAGGGCCTGCCAGATAACAGCTGTTGCGATGTCGATGTCTGCTGTGGATGCTCCTCATCTGAGCTATTGGAAGCAGCACCCTCTTCGCCCAATGGATGCTAATCTGGGTCAACAACTGGGTCATCCATCACCTCCTCTTCAATGTCATGTGCACCTTCCTCTGTGTCACCGTGTATGGTGGTATAGTGTGCGGGAAGGGGCACCTGAGTCTCATCAGGGTCAGAATCTGGCTCTGTACACTGCGAGGACAATGTAGTGCTCTGAGTGAATGTACCAGCAGAATCATCTATCAGCGGCTGTGCATCAGTGCACTCCATGTCAGATTCATCTTGGCCTGGGTAATTCACCATTTCACTTGATAATCCAGGCATGGTATGTGAAAACAGCTCCATGGAGTAATCAGTAGTATGGCCTGCGTCATCCTTCAATCTTGGTTGGGGTGAAGGACACAAGGAAAGGTGTGGTTCATGAACATGAGCCTCCAATGACGACTCAGTGCTTTTACTTTTTACAACTTCAGAAGAGGAGGCGATAGAGCTGGAGGCTGAGTCAGCAATGTAAGACAAAACTTTTTCCTGATGCTCTGGCGTTAAAAGCGGTTTGCCAACTCCTAGAAAACTAAGCCTTCGAAGCCTTATGGAGCCAGACGATGACGCAGGCTCAACACCTCCTGCATTCGGTCCTATTTTGCTTTTGCCACTACCATCAGATCCACCACCAACACCATCATTACCAGCTGCCAACCCCCGCCCAATTCCACGGCCTCTTCCACCAGCCTTCCTCATTTTTGGTAGAAATGTAGACAAAATCCAACAAACTATATAGTAATGTAAAACAAGGTACAAGGTGTCTATAGGACAGGGGAGATTTAGATTTTCTGCAGACACTTGTGGACACTGGACACTTGGATTGTGTGAGGCCCACTGAATATCAGAGCGCTATGTCACAGGCTCGATGGCACAGGTGTGAAAAAAGTGACTACAGGATAAGGGAGATTTTGAATTTCTGCAGACACTTGTGGACACTGGACACTTTTGGATTGTGTGAGGCCCACTGAATATCAGAGCGCTATGTCACAGGCTCGATGGCACAGGTGTGAAAAAAGTTACTACAGGATAAGGGAGATTTTGAATTTCTGCAGACACTTGTGGACACTGGACACTTTTGGATTGTGTGAGGCCCACTGAATATCAGAGCACTATGTCACAGGCTCGATGGCACAGGTGTGAAAAAAGTGACTACAGGATAAGGGAGATTTTGAATTTCTGCAGACACTTGTGGACACTGGACACTTTTGGATTGTGTGAGGCCCACTGAATATCAGAGAGCTATGTCACAGGCTCGATGGCACAGGTGTGAAAAAAGTGACTACAGGATAATGGAGATTTTGAATTTCTGCAGACACTTGTGGACACTGGACACTTTTGGATTGTGTGAGGCCCACTGAATATCAGAGCGCTATGTCACAGGCTCGATGGCACAGGTGTGAAAAAAATGACTACAGGATAAGGGAGATTTTGAATTTCTGCAGACACTTGTGGACACTGGACACTTTTGGATTGTGTGAGGCCCACTGAATATCAGAGCGCTATGTCACAGGCTCGATGGCACAGATGTGAAAAAAGTGACTACAGGATAAGGGAGATTTTGAATTTCTGCAGACACTTGTGGACACTGGACACTTTTGGATTGTGTGAGGCCCACTGAATATCACAGTGCTATGTCACAGGCTCGATGGCACAGGTGTGAAAAAAGTGACTACAGGATAAGGGAGATTTTGAATTTCTGCAGACACTTGTGGACACTGGACACTTGGATTGTGTGAGGCCCACTGAATATCACAGCGCTATGTCACAGGCTCGATGGCACAGGTGTGAAAAAAGTGACTACAGGATAAGGGAGATTTTGAATTTCTGCAGACACTTGTGGACACTGGACACTTGGATTGTGTGAGGCCCACTGAATATCACAGCGCTATGTCACAGGCTCGATGGCACAGGTGTGAAAAAAGTGACTACAGGATAAGGGAGATTTTGAATTTCTGCAGACACTTGTGGACACTGGACACTTTTGGATTGTGTGAGGCCCACTGAATATCACAGCGCTATGTCACAGGCTCGATGGCACAGGTGTGAAAAAAGTGACTACAGGATAAGGGAGATTTTGAATTTCTGCAGACACTTGTGGACACTGGACACTTTTGGATTGTGTGAGGCCCACTGAATATCAGAGCGCTATGTCACAGGCTCGATGGCACAGGTGTGAAAAAAGTGAAATGTAGAATTGGGCAGAATAGGAATCTCCCTAGAGTGTAGGTCTGTAAGAACGGAACAAGTCCTCCACTTATCCTTCCACAGTGACACACAGATAGCTTCACTGTGGCTGTGATAACAGCCATTACACGGTACAGTGTGAGGAGCGTACACCGCTGTATGGTGTGAATAAATGCACGCTCAGTACCTTAGCAGGACAAAAAAAAAATTGGGATTGCTTTTAAAAAAGCAGTTTGCAGAGCAGTGGGGAAACAGCAATGTAGCTGTCAGGAAGCCTTAGAAGGCAGCCCAACAACCAACACCGCTGATCCACCACAATATAGCCTCCCCTTGCACTGCACACACAGTGACTGGTGTGTTGCACAGGCAAAATCGCTAGCAGCAGAAGCAGTTTTTTTGTCTTCTTCCCTGCCTAGCGCTCTCCCTACAGAATCAGCAACCTCTCCCTATGCTAAGATCGGCAGAAGTAAGATGGCGGTCGGCATGCACGCCCTTTTATAACCCCTGTGACGCCCACCAAAGCAAGCCAATCACTTGCATGCCCTTCTGAAAGATGGTGGTGACGCCTGCCTATGTCATCACGTTGCCCACAGTGTCCATGGATCCTGATTGGCTGAAAAAGAGCGCTAAACAAACTTTTGAAATGCGACCTCGTGGCAGACCTCATCCTAGGGTCGGGTTTCGTTTCATGAAACCCGACTTTGCCAAAAGTCGGCGACTTTTGAAATTGTTCGACCCGTTTCGCTCAACTCTAATACTGACTACTAGAGCATTGTGTACCTCCCTCCTCTGGAGAGATGTCTTCCTCCTCCATTAACTCCTCCTCATCCTCCTCACAAAGTGTCCCCTGCCTAGACCTTTGTGAGGAACCACGTAGCGCAGACTGTCCAGAAGCAGATGGCATTTGTGACTCCTCATTCTCCACCTCTTCCAAAACCTCCTCCCTTAGTGCTTGCATTGTTTTTTGAAGCAGGCAGATAAGGGGACAGTCATGCTGACTAGTGCATCATTTGTACTCGCCATCCGCGTGGAATCATCGAAGGCACGCAAAGCGTGGCAGATGTCCTTCATAGATGCTCACTCAGTGGTGCTGAAGTGTGACTGGTGCACAGTGCGACTTGTTTGCGCCTGATGCAGCTGGTACTCCATTACTGCTGCCAGCTGCTCACACAACCGCTCCAACATATGTATCGTTGAATTCCACCTGGTGGGTAGGTCACATATGATGCGATGCTACGGAAGGTGGAATCGGCGCTGCAGAACTGCAATGCGCGATCTTGCCATGCTGGAACGCCACAAGTGAGCGCACTCTATGCGGACCTTGTGCAGCAGTGCATCAAGATCCGGATAGTCCCTCAGAAAGCTCTGCACGACCAAGTTGAGCACATGTGCCAGACATGGGATGAGAGTGAGGTTGCCTAGGCTCAGAGCTGCCACCAGATTTCGGCCATTGTCATACACTACCAAGCCTGGCTGGAGATTCCCTGGCACAAACCACACGTCGCTCTCCTGCTTGGTGGCATTCCAGAGCTCCTGCGCTGTGTGGCTTCGATTCCCCAAAGAAATTAATTTGAGTACAGCCTCTTGACTTTTGGCCACGGCTGTGCTCATATCGGTCATAACAGGCTCCTGCAGCGCTGATTCAGAGGAACTGGAGTTTGAGGAGGAGTCAATGTGTACAGACTGGATTCCTGCAATCCTTGGAGTTGGCAGAACATGTACAGCGCCACTCTCAAGATCTGCACCCTGCTCCATAACATTGACCCAATGGGCAGTGAGGGAAAGGTATCGGCCCTGTCCATGGTTACTGGTCCATGCATCGGTGGTCAGGTGGACCTAGCTACTGACGGCGTTTAGTAGCGCATGTTTAATTTTTCCCTCCACATGCTTTTGCAGGGCAGGGACGGCTTGCCAGCTGAAATAAAAGCGGCTGAGCGCGGTGTATTGTGGGACTGCCAATGCCATGAAGTTACGGAAGGTGTCAGTCTCCACCAGCCTGAATGAGAGCATTTCAAGGACCAGTAGTTTTGCAATGCCAGGATTCAGAGCCTTTCCTCGGGGATGGTTTGCCCAGTATGGCCGCCTTTTCTCCCATGCCTGTGCTACCGATGGCTGTAGAGTGGCCTGGGAGTGTGAGGATGATAGGGAACGTGGTGCTGTGGGTGGAATGTCACTGGGTCTCTGGACAATGGTGCCAGAGGTTCTTCCATGGCGATCCTATGAGGAAGCCGAACCAGCTGTGTGTGAGCTGGGGGAAGAGGCTACAACACGAGCTGAACAGGTGGTAGGTGGTGCTGTAGGTTGGCATACATCTTCAGTGTGTCTTTGTAACTCCACCACGTGCTTGGTCCGCACGTTTCCACATATTTGTGGTATTCAGGTTGCTGACACTTTTCCCTCTTTTGACTTTATGATTACACAGCTTGCATTTGACAAAGCAAATGTCATCTGCAACTGTGTCAAAAAAAAAGGACCACGCAGTGCAAGTCCTGGGAGTGCCCATTTTGGGTTTTGGAAGAGGAATGCTCCTAACGGGTGCCGAAGTGGAGGCTACAGGCAACCAAGTCTGCACCCTCCCTCTCCCTCCTGTTTTGGCCATTCGGGGAATCTCTTCCTCAGAGCTGCTCCCACCACCTTCCTGTTCCTCATGCCATGATGGGTCAAGGACCTCATCATCAACACTCCCCTCTTCAAACACCTGCTTCTCCCGGGTAGTCTCGCCAGCACCGTATGCACCAGAAAGTGGCACCTGAGTCTCATCATCTAATGCATACTGAGGTGTGCTGACCATAGGCACTGGCCCACCCGCCTCTTCAGATTCAGAGGGACAAAGCAGTTGTGCATCACTGCATACTCCCTCTTCTTCACATTCTAGAATGCTGCTTGGCTGGCCCCCTGTTTCCAAGCCAAGAGATTCAGAGAACAGAAGAAGAGATGGCTCCTGTCCAGGGCTCTCTGACTGCCTGGGTAATTTGGCAGGTGGTGAAGAGACAGATGGTTGCTCTTCAGTGCTCTGGCCCTGAGAGGATGTGTAAGTAATTGAAGTCGATGCGTTAGCTGCCATCCATTCGACAGCGGCTTCAATTTGTTCCTCCAGCAGCAGTGGGGTATGGCGAGGTCCTACAAAGCTGCGCATAAATGACTGTTGCCTGGTAAACTGGGGGATGCTGAGTCACTGGTGCCTGCAGCAGGCACAGAATCCCCACGTCCTCTCCCTGCTGAAACTCCACGACCAAGTGCCTTACTCCCTGCCTTCTTCATCTTGGTAGACTGATAAAGATAGACAGAAAAGTACAAAGGGGGGCTTAGTGTGCTTATTCCTGAACAGCTGCTAACAGGTATAAGAAACACTAATTTTATAAAGTGTGTGGATTACACTTTAATATGAGCTAATGTGCCCTACACAACTGTAAAGTGGAGTGTTTGGTGAACTTTATTTACGTGTTTTTTTTCAAAAAAACAAAAAGGATGTGACCAAAGATGTGAAAGCGATAGTATCACAAACTTTTTGGAGCTATTACAATGCAGGAAGGTAACCTACAATGCAATAGATGAGGCTCCAAAAAATAGGCTAATACTAATCTGGCTGCGGCTGCAGAGCACAAGCCAGGAAAAAGGCTCCTCTATCTACTCCTATATAGTGTTTGCAACCAACCAATGAAGATGGATAAGAATGGAAGCACACTAATAGGAGAAAAAAATTAGGAAAAATGAGCTGCAATAAAACAAAAAAGGGACTATGTATGAGGCAGTGACGCACGCTGAGCGGACTACAACCAGAGGTGGCTGCAGAACACACTACAACGTGAGCTGCACTCACACACAGAGACCTCACAGACAGCCGTGAACAGTGCAGATAACTGGGTACTAGCACTGAAAGGCTGCAGAAAGGCTCCGCTGTCTACTCCTATATTGTTTGCAACCAATGTAGATGGATACGGATGGATGCACACTAATAGGAGAATTAATGAAAAATGAGCAGCAATAAAACAAAAATAAATATGTATGAGGCAGTGACGCACGCTGAGTGGCCTACAACCAGACATGGCTGCAGGACACACTACAGCGTGAGCTGCACTCACACAGACCTTGCAGACAGCTGTGAACAGTGCTGCAAGGCAAAAGAAAGCTACAGTGATTGATAATGTAGCCTGGGTAAAGCACAATATTATATAGCAAATCGCTATCTCTAACTGTCCCTCAGAGTCTTGAACAGCAGCCTGTCCGTAACTGAATTCACAGCAGAGTGAACCCTAAATGGCGGCGGCTTTTATAGTGCATCATGACATCATTTCAGCAGCCAATCACAGCCATGCCATTAGTTAACATGCCTACATGCCTAACAGGATGTGCCCACACTTCTGAGGATTCCTCATTGGCTGAATCAAATCAAACTGGCTCATAGCATTATGGGAACTTCCGATTCCGGTATTCGATATACAAAAAGTATCGGAACTCAGTATTGGAATTCCGATACCGCGAATATCGGCCAATACCCGATATTTGCGGTATCGGAATGCTCAACACTATTCAGCATTGTTTGTGTCTCAAGTTACTTTATTTGTAGTCAAATATAATTTGGATCATGCCATTTTTGGATGTCACATGATTTTGGGAGGGAGTGATAATGCCATGACATCATCTCAGCTTCTTCTGAACACAGTAATGAGCTCTGTAGAGAGTAATGAAGACAGTATACAATGTGAGCTAATTGCTGAAGGACCTGTGATTTATATGCTGTTGGGAGGAAGTCTGACTCATTTTCAGTTTCTTTGTTTCTATAAGAAGCTTGTAAAAGGTAGAACTTGTGAGCCACAAAAATCCAGAGAATTGTGCACCACCTAAAAGAAAGAATGTATAAAAGTTAAGAGCTGCTCCAGCGCCAGGAGAAAGAAAACAAAAGCGTTGTTTCATTTTGCCAAGAAATTTAGATAGGAAAACTGAGGGATATTGTACCACTTGTGGGGAAAATGTCTGCAAAGAACATTCTTCAGAAAAAATAACATGAGAAAATTGTTTGGAAGACCAATAAAATTGAAAAGAAAACGTTAGAAAAGAAATGTAGCTGCAGCTAGTTTACTCTAGATATATATATCTATATCTATCTATATATATATATATATATATATATATATATATATATATATATACCTTTGTGTGCTTTTGATATCTTTGTTTGAAATTTGGAAAAAAATGTTTTTTGGTGTTTTCTTAAAAAAATTATAATTAAATTGTTGTGCATTATTCATATCTTATTTTGCAATTTTGAAATAAACTTGTAAAAGCTATTTATGTGATTTTCTCCATATGATTTGCTCAGGGGCCTAATAGGCCCACATTACGTAAAAGTGTAGATTTGTGACGTCACGCATTCTGGAGTTAATCACTATATTTGGGAACATACTGAGTGATGGGAACTTCTTGGATTTTGGTTTAAAATAACCAATTCTTTACCTGTGTTCAATTTAGGTTCCTCAATAACATCCAATTTATTCAAAATGTTCATGGCCTGAAGTTCATACTTGTTCCAGCTCTCATTCTGTGTTTAGTGTTTATGGCATTTTTTTTTTTTAAATCGACTTCCAGCAAAAAGATTGATGTCTTTTATGGCTGTGAACACACTGAATGTTGAAAAAGTTAGCCCCATACATAGCACTTGTAGCTGGGGAACAGTAACAGTAAGCAATATTGGAAAGATTTATTGCATGTAACCTGTTCATTATGTGGTCACACCGAAAGTTCTTTTTGTTGCCACCAAAATAGCTCTCTTGGTATTCTCTGTTATGTTTATTATGTCAGGTGGAATACATGTGTTGTAGATTCCTTGTCTCAGTGTTACTAACATCAGAAGAGATTGAGGACATACAAGAGTTTCGCCTGATAATCTAACTGATCATGTTGGGTTGGAATTATTTTGCCTTTACCTCCTACTCTTCTTTTTTCCATACAGTAATCTGAGAGTTAAGTACTGCTTTCAGTGATTCCAGAGCCTGTGAATCAAGTGATTCATTAATCGTCTTTTGTATCTCCTCAATTTAATTATCCAGATTCCCTAGATTCCCCTTATTCAGATCTGTCAGAAGGTTAATCTTTGTTTTGGATTAGGCATTACATATCTATTCTCATTTTGCACAAAACAAATCTTCATACACTGGGAATGACAGTAGAATCTTGGTATTCCCTTAGTAGCATAATTTCAAGGATTCTTTGTCTCTCCACGTTCAAAGTCTCTTCCTAATCTTAAAATTAAAAGAATTAATAATTACTTGGTTTTGCCACTTTTCAGTATCAGAACTCTGCAGTACCTCTCCATTAAAAACATGACTAACTTGTGTGAACCAGGTGACATATATGACTCTCATATACATCAAAACCAATCTGTAAAGAACAAACCAGCAATAAACTACTGAGCCTAAAAAGGTCCAATAAGTATCTAGGAGTTATAAAGAAATTGAAAAAAACATAAAAGATACTCCAGTGTATAATTAAAATAATTAACAATCTTTATTAATATACTGCTTGCTAAAATTTGCATTAACACATACAATCAAGTAAAAAGGTATATGACAAAGTGTGCCTGTCGCAAACCATTTTTAATTTTGCACATTTGTCTCACTAGTCAAATTTGACATTCTTACGTGCCACACTAAGGCAGGGGTCACACTTGCATTGAATACGGTCGAGTGCTATGTGATAAAACATCACATAGCACTTGGACCACTGTTAATGTCTGGGGCAGCTCCCATCACCGTTCTTTTTTCTCGCCTGTATTCTATGAGTGAGAGGAATCGCAGCATGTTTTGATTGGCACTGAGGCTCGGCCGAGTTTCAGCTCACTCGCACCCATATAAGTCTATGGGTGTGAGTGACACAGCGCACATCACTCGGATATCATCCAAGTGCTGTGTGATATACTCTGACCCCGGCAATGGAGGAGATGGAGAAATTAGTTTCTCTGCCTCCTCCGCAGCTGTGCTCTGAACCTCTCTGTGCGAGAGGATCGGAGCACAGTAGCATGACACTCGGCTCCTGCTCGCATAGAGCAGGAGTATTAGCATATCGCAACTGATGCTCTCGGATAGGATGACATACGCTAGTGTGGCCCTGGCCTAATAGATAACCTTATTGTAAGGGGTCACTTTTCATTGTGCACTTAGTTATAATTTCTTGCTATGTTTTTATTTTGGAAAGGGGTTGAATTTGTTGAAAAAATAGAATTATGGAAAAAAGTAGATATTTAACTGTGCATGTATGCATTTGTACATCTTTTTTACTAGTCCAATATGACAACTGTGAACCTTACAACAACATTGCATCCTGCTGCCACATTTTGCTAACTGTACCTGAATCTACCTACCTAGCATTTTGTATTACATCCTTTTTTGCAAAGGATGAATGCTTGGAATAGAAAAGATTGTCAAAAGTTATTTATGGTGTGATACAATGTGTAAAAAATGGCAGTGGATAGGGTAGTGAAAAGGAAAACATAATATCACTGTTAAAAATGTGGGGGCTGCTACAAGCAGCAGGAGTGTCACAGCCGCTTAAACCAGTCATCAGGGTACCTAATGCATGCCACAGTTGGCCTTATTTTCCTCCAGCAAGTGTATTAGTGGGTAAGAAGAGGAGGGCTTTATGGAATGATAGGCATGTGTCATCTCAGTCACAGAAGATAGGTGCTACCTCTAATATTGACACCATAACTTTGGTCCAATTGTCTGCCTGATCACAAATTACTATGCAATATCAATTTTGGATCATTTTTTAATAAAAAAAAATGAAGCCTGTCAGTGTACTATGGTATGTTAGGTTGCCATTTGTTTCTATTGTGAGGTCATTTTGACATTTCTAAGGCTATATTTGAATTGAAAGAATTGAAAGGAGTTTGATATAATTCTAGGAGATCTCAGAGTGTTATATATTATACACATCTCTTCAGATTTTTTACTGCAAATTAAATTTTGTGAAAATTTGCCAAACCTCGTGAACTCGAATGTCACACATTTGATCATCATAGGTTGCTAGCATTTGGAATGATTTCTCAGATTAATGCAAATCCAGTGAAAGGATTGATAAAGAGGAAAGGCAGTGGAGTAGCTGCAGGAGAGGTTGATTAGTCCGGCAGTGGAGTTCAGGCTTGATTGAAGGGGAGTTAGAGTAATTAAGTATTCAGTCCCTGCATCAGCTATACTTTGACTCTTAAATCACACTTACTGTACATGTTTAATGTATTGTATTTGCAACACATGTTACACTGCTATTTTACAAGTTTCTGATATTACATTTACTTTAATTGCTATTACACTGATGCCTATTAACTAACTTATTCACGCTCAAAACACAGGCAATTAATTATTAACAAAAACAATGAAAAGAACATGGAGCTGGCGCTATGCTCACATTAGTGTTTTCAATTTTCTAGTTATTGCTTGATTGATGACGAGGCCATAACTACAGCATATGGCAAGACAGTTATCAAATGTATACCTGGAAGATTTATGAGTATGTGACTGAGGCAATGATAAAAGAGATCTACTGCTCAAAAGTTTGAAGTCACCTTTTTTTGATGAACTGGTAAGTGTTAAGCTGTGAAAGGACATTAATCAATAATAATATATTGCACCACACCATTCATTTCTCTGTTGATCAGCCTTTTGTTTTTTTACAGCAATACGTAGGTATAATCTTTTTAGTGGTCGAATGATGTTAGGAAAATGTAATCTTTCTATGTTTAAATTGGAAATTGGCGGGGTTAAAAATATTTCTTTGCATTACTAAAAACTATTAATGTAATTACATCAATTTTCTGCTGTAAATACATTATTTATTTTTAGCCATCAGCACCATTAATTTCCACAGCACTTTACAGATCTCGTCATCACTAGAGTTGAGCGACTTTTGGTTTTTTAGGGTCGCGTTTCGTTTCGTGAAACCCGACTTTTCCAAAAGTCGGGTAGAGCAAGATCGTCCGATTATAGGGAAAAGTCGGGGTCGTCCCGAAACACGAAACCCAATGTAAGTCAATGGGGAATAAAAGTCGGCAGTGAGAGGAGGACAGGAAACACACCTACAGTGCCCATTTGAATGCCAAAAGCATCAATTCTTCTTACTTAAGCTTGTCAACCTTAATTAACTTCATAATACAAGTTACGCACTGAAAAATGGGGGTTATTTGGCTACAGACTGTGGGGGGGGAGTGCTGGCTCCAGGTTTTCATGTGCCCTGGGCGAAAGAGCACCCCTTTAACACATACCACAACTCATCATGCTCCGATACGGCAGAGAAATAGCGGTATAGTACAATGAAAATTACCTCACTTTTTACATCTCATGACGAGACCCATCTATTTCTCCATACAGAATCATTGGTCCCATATAATGTTTGAAACAGTATATGATGAGCTCCACATAATGCTAGAGTATATGTTGGTCCCCATGGATGAAGCTCCACTGTCTTATGGGCCCAAATAATGCTCCAAACATAATGGGCCCCATTTCTAATGCTCTAGTGTATAATGGGCCCTGTAAATGCTGCTCCAGTGTCTGATGTCCACCTTTGGAATGTTCCAGTGTATGGTGGGCCCCATCTATCATTCTCCAGAGTATAGTGCTCTCCAAAAATTGCGGTCCCAACATTGAAAACAATCAAATAAGTCTCCTCGCTAGGGAATCCCTGTACTAGTCTAGACTCCTCCTCGTCCCCATCTTCCATCTCACTGCACAGTATTTCAACTTTGCAAGTGCTGTGATCCTGGGCAAGCAGGGGGGGCCCACTCGTTGGCGATGGCACTGGCACAGGGCCCCTGATAGTACGGTGGTGTGTCTGATGGCGGGTGGGCCGAACCTGCACTTTCATCTGCAGCTTCCTCTTTGTCACCGTGTAAGATGGAACTGTATATGGGAAGGGTAACCTGAGTTTCATCAGGGTCAGATTCAGGCAGGGTAGCGTGCGAGGGTAATGTAGTGGTCTGGGTCAATGTACCAGCAGATTCATCGAGCAGTGGCTGGGCATCAGTGCACTTGTGTCGCCCCCAGGAGTACGGTCGCCACAGTGGCATTACCTTCTTCCTAGGGAGTGTGATGTCATGCTTGGGAGCAACGAAGGATCTCTCTAGCAGGTTAACTGATTGGGCGGCATTATTCCCACGAGTCATGACCCTCCAAACAGCGTTCATGTAGGCAAAGTGTTTGTTTTACGTGGGCAGTATGGTTGCAAAGCTGAACCTTAAAGGAATGTCCAGAAGGGCACCACAGGAGTGGAGCTTACGGTTAAATTCGACTCCACCTGGGAAACCTCAACCATGCCAGCTACAGAACAGATGCACACATTGCAAGCTTAATTCCGTTAACGAACGAGACTCCGTCATGCCCCGCGGTCCGAGTCCGGCTTACTAGACGGACACGTTAGGCTCTGGCACATGAGATTGGCCAATAACTGGTGTGTCATGCCCTTACATGTCCGTGGCTGCATGTGCGCTACACTGAAAAGGCCAGCGTTTGTCGCTTACAGGTGCAGATAACCCGCTGAATAACGTTAGTGATGGGGATCACTGATTACAATTATTACCCGCGAACAATGATTTCCCAGTAAGTGCAGGTCAACAGCAGTTCCGGAATTAGGCCTAACCGTCATTCCTGAAAAAATGAAAAACTTACGTTTGCAAACCACAGGTGCTGTAGCTTGCTTAACAGCTCGCCAGCCGTTCTCACGCCCAGTATGGATTACACGTGATTGCACAAAGGTGAGAAAGGGTACCGTATCCCCGGATAACATGTATGGATAGCGTACACATTCAAAATATATGTCTCAGGAGGCAGGCTCAGACGTGTTAGGCCCAGTATGGATTGCACGTGATTGCACAAAGGTTAGAAAGGGTACCGTATCCCCAGATAACATGTATGGATAGCGTACACATTCAAAATATATGTCTCAGGAGGCAGGCTCAGACGGTGTTAGGCCCAGTATGGATTGCACGTGATTGCACAAAGGTTAGAAAGGGTACCGTATCCCCGGATAACATGTATGGATAGCGTACACATTCAAAATATATGTCTCAGGAGGCAGGCTCAGACGGTGTTAGGCACAGTATGGATTGCACGTGATTGCACAAAGGTTAGAAAGGGTAACGTATCCCCGGATAACATGTATGGATAGCGTACACATTCAAAATATATGTCTCAGGAGGCAGGCTCAGATGGTGTTAGGCCCAGTATGGATTGCACGTGATTGCACAAAGGTTAGAAAGGGTACCGTATCCCCAGATAACATGTATGGATAGCGTACACATTCAAAATATATGTCTCAGGAGGCAGGCTCAGACGGTGTTAGGCCCAGTATGGATTGCACGTGATTGCACAAAGGTTAGAAAGGGTACCGTATCCCCGGATAACATGTATGGATAGCGTACACATTCAAAATATATGTCTCAGGAGGCAGGCTCAGACGGTGTTAGGCCCAGTATGGATTGCACGTGATTGCACAAAGGTTAGAAAGGGTACCGTATCCCCGGATAAAATGTATGGATAGCGTACACATTCAAAATATATGTCTCAGGAGGCAGGCTCAGACGGTGTTAGGCCCAGTATGGATTGCACGTGATTGCACAAAGATTAGAAAGGGTACCGTATCCCCGGATAACATGTATGGATAGCGTACACATTCAAAATATATGTCTCAGGAGGCAGGCTCAGACAGTGTTAGGCCCAGTATGGATTGCACGTGATTGCACAAAGGTTAGAAAGGGTACCGTATCCCCGGATAACATGTATGGATAGCGTACACATTCAAAATATATGTCTCAGGAGGCAGGCTCAGACGGTGTTAGGCCCAGTATGGATTGCACGTGATTGCACAAAGGTTAGAAAGGGTACCGTTTCCCCGGATAACATGTATGGATAGCGTACACATTCAAAATATATGTCTCAGGAGGCAGGCTCAGACGGTGTTAGGCCCAGTATGGATTGCACGTGATTGCACAAAGGTTAGAAAGGGTACCGTATCCCCGGATAACATGTATGGATAGCGTACACATTCAAAATATATGTCTCAGGAGGCAGGCTCAGACGGTGTTAGGCCCAGTATGGATTGCACGTGATTGCACAAAGGTTAGAAAGGGTACCGTTTCCCCGGATAACATGTATGGATAGCGTACACATTCAAAATATATGTCTCAGGAGGCAGGCTCAGACGGTGTTAGGCCCAGTATGGATTGCACGTGATTGCACAAAGGTTAGAAAGGGTACCGTATCCCCGGATAACATGTATGGATAGCGTACACATTCAAAATATATGTCTCAGGAGGCAGGCTCAGACGGTGTTAGGCCCAGTATGGATTGCACGTGATTGCACAAAGGTTAGAAAGGGTACCGTTTCCCCGGATAACATGTATGGATAGCGTACACATTCAAAATATATGTCTCAGGAGGCAGGCTCAGACGGTGTTAGGCCCAGTATGGATTGCACATGATTGCACAAAGGTTAGAAAGGGTACCGTATCCCCGGATAACATGTATGGATAGCGTACACATTCAAAATATATGTCTCAGGAGGCAGGCTCAGACGGTGTTAGGCCCAGTATGGATTGCACGTGATTGCACAAAGGTTAGAAAGGGTACCGTATCCCCGGATAACATGTATGGACAGCGTACACATTCAAAATATATGTCTCAGGAGGCAGGCTCAGACGGTGTTAGGCCCAGTATGGATTGCACGTGATTGCACAAAGGTTAGAAAGGGTACCGTATCCCCAGATAACATGTATGGATAGCGTACACATTCAAAATATATGTCTCAGGAGGCAGGCTCAGACGGTGTTAGGCCCAGTATGGATTGCACGTGATTGCACAAGGTTTAGAAAGGGTACCGTATCCCCGGATAAAATGTATGGATAGCGTACACATTCAAAATATATGTCTCAGGAGGCAGGCTCAGACGGTGTTAGGCCCAGTATGGATTGCACGTGATTGCACAAAGATTAGAAAGAGTACCGTATCCCCGGATAACATGTATGGATAGCGTACACATTCAAAATATATGTCTCAGGAGGCAGGCTCAGACAGTGTTAGGCCCAGTATGGATTGCACGTGATTGCACAAAGGTTAGAAAGGGTACCGTATCCCCGGATAACATGTATGGATAGCGTACACATTCAAAATATATGTCTCAGGAGGCAGGCTCAGACGGTGTTAGGCCCAGTATGGATTGCACGTGATTGCACAAAGGTTAGAAAGGGTACCGTTTCCCCGGATAACATGTATGGATAGCGTACACATTCAAAATATATGTCTCAGGAGGCAGGCTCAGACGGTGTTAGGCCCAGTATGGATTGCACGTGATTGCACAAAGGTTAGAAAGGGTACCGTATCCCCGGATAACATGTATGGATAGCGTACACATTCAAAATATATGTCTCAGGAGGCAGGCTCAGACGGTGTTAGGCCCAGTATGGATTGCACGTGATTGCACAAAGGTTAGAAAGGGTACCGTTTCCCCGGATAACATGTATGGATAGCGTACACATTCAAAATATATGTCTCAGGAGGCAGGCTCAGACGGTGTTAGGCCCAGTATGGATTGCACGTGATTGCACAAAGGTTAGAAAGGGTACCGTATCCCCGGATAACATGTATGGATAGCGTACCCATTCAAAATATATGTCTCAGGAGGCAGGCTCAGACGGTGTTAGGCCCAGTATGGATTGCACGTGATTGCACAAAGGTTAGAAAGGGTACCGTATCCCCGGATAACATGTATGGACAGCGTACACATTCAAAATATATGTCTCAGGAGGCAGGCTCAGACGGTGTTAGGCCCAGTATGGATTGCACGTGATTGCACAAAGGTTAGAAAGGGTACCGTATCCCCAGATAACATGTATGGATAGCGTACACATTCAAAATATATGTCTCAGGAGGCAGGCTCAGACGGTGTTAGGCCCAGTATGGATTGCACGTGATTGCACAAAGGTTAGAAAGGGTACCGTATCCCCGGATAACATGTATGGATAGCGTACACATTCAAAATATATGTCTCAGGAGGCAGGCTCATACGGTGTTAGGCCCAGTATGGATTGCACGTGATTGCACAAAGATTAGAAAGGGTACCGTATCCCCGGATAACATGTATGGATAGCGTACACATTCAAAATATATGTCTCAGGAGGCAGGCTCATACGGTGTTAGGCCCAGTATGGATTGCACGTGATTGCACAAAGGTTAGAAAGGGTACCGTTTCCCCGGATAACATGTATGGATAGCGTACACATTCAAAATATATGTCTATACATCAGGAGGCAGGCTCAGACGGTGTCAGGCACAGTATGGATTTGACGTCCCAGATTACATAGCGGAGGAGCAGAGAGAGGTAAAGATTGCAAATGCTGGGGCCCTGCCCAAGCAAGGGGGGCCCACTCGTGGGCGTCGGTACTGGCACTGGGCCCCTCATAGTACAGCGGTGTGTCTGACGGCAGGTGTGCACCACCACTGTCAGAGACACTTGATTGCACTATGAGCGACCCTGTGCCAGTGCCCGCGCCCAAGAGTCGGCCTACCCACCTGTCCAGGGCAACGGCACTCGCACGGTGTCGTGCGCTAGGTGGTGACCCCGGCCATGGGGGGGAGGCAGCACAGTTAGGGAGTTTTAGAAAGTGGCATATGTTGATGTTGGACATTCAGCTGATGCAAAAGGCGAAATAGGTCAAGTCCCAGGAAGAGGTGGACCAAAGCAAGCCATTTTTCTGTCACCCTATGTGTCATCAGGGGAAGGTGGGACAAAATCCTTGGAAACCCATGCATGGTTCATTTTAATGAAGGTTAGATCATCCACATTTTGGGTTGACAGACGGGTCCTTTTTTCTGTCAGGATTGATCCAGCTGCACTGAAGACTCTTTCCGATAGCACACTTGCAGCTGGGCAAGTGACCTCCTGTAAGGCATATTGGGCCAATTCAGGCCAGGTGTCAAGTTTAGCGGCCCAATAGTCAAAGGGGAATGACCTGTGTGGGAGAACATCGATATGGGAGGAAAAGTAGTTTGTAACCATAGTTGACAACTGCTGTCTCCTGTCACTTTCCATCGATGCAGTATTACCAGTTGTGTGAGCGGTATTTGAAAAATCAGTCCACAACATTGTCATGAAACTCCTGTCTCCAACGCCACTTCTGCTGTGTGCACCACGAACACCTCTGCCAAGCTGCCCCCGGCCCGTACGGCTCGTGTGAGAACCATCACCGCTGCTGTGTGCTGGGAATGCCTCAAGCAACCGATTTACCAGAGTTGCTTGTTTATTAGCCAATATTAGGTCAAGGTTCTCCTGTGGCATGATGTTTTGTAATTTGCCTTTATAGCGTGGATCCAGGATGCTGGCCAACCAGTAGTCGTCATCGTTCATCATTTTGGCAATGCGGGGGTCCCTTTTTAGGATCTGCAAGGCATAATCTGACATGTGGGCCAATGTTCCCGGTGTCAATGATGCACTGCGAGTGCTGGTTGGAGGAGCACTTTCTGGCAAATCCACATCCCTCCAGTCACGCACAAACCCTGTACCAGACCTTGCTACGCCAAAATTTTCACTTGCCCCACGAGATGCATCCTCCTCCCCTAAGTAATCATCCCCATCATCCTCCTCCTCTTCTTCCTCCACCTCGTCCAGGAGAGGTCCCTGAGCAGACAATGGCTGAATGTCATCAAGGATTCCCTCCTCCTCTTCCTCCTCATCAACATTGGCTGCAGACGCCTGCTCCTTAAGGTGCGTCAAAGTTTGCATGAGCAGACGCATAAGTGGGATGCTCATGCTTAGGATGGCGTCGTCTGCGCTTACCAGCCGTGTGCATTCCTCAAAACACTGAAGGACTTTACAGAGGTCTTTCAGCTTCGACCACTGCACACCTGTCAACTCCATGTCTGCTCTCAAAGTGCCTGGCTGTGTATCCTCCCACAAATGCATTATGGCCTGCCTCTGCTCGCACAGCCGCTCCACCATGTGCAGGGTGGAGTTCCACCTTGTTGCAATGTCGATAATGAGGCGGTGGTTGGGAAGGTGGAGCAATCGCTGCAACTTCTGCATACGAACGGAGTGTACAGGCGACCGGCGGATGTGCGCGCACAGTCTTCGCACCTTCTGGAGCAGGGCTGTTAACTCCGGATAATTTTTGAGGAAGCACTGCACCACCAGGTTCAAGGTGTGAGCCAAGCAAGGTATGTGGCTGAGTTTTGAAAGGGCTATGGCTGCCACAAAATTACGGCCGTTATCACTAACTACCTTGCCTGCCTCAAGATGTACACTGCCCAGCCATGACTCAGTTTGTCGCTTCAAGTACTCGGCCAGCACCTCGGCGGTGTGTCTGTCGCCCAAACACATCATCTGCAACACAGCCTGCTGACGCTTTCCACTAGCTGCTCGATAGGGGGACACATCGTGTGCAACAGTGGCAGCTGCAGATGTAGTGCTCGTACGACTGCGCTCTGTGGACGAGCTTTCGCTTCTGGAGGAGGAGGAGGAGGAGGAGGAGGGTCGAACGTCTACAGCCAACTGTTTCCTATACCGTGGGCTAGGCAGCACTGTCCCACCACCGCTGTCCCCTGTGGACCCTGCATCCACCACATTAACCCAGTGTGCAGTGATGGACACGTAACGGCCCTGGCCATGCCGACTGGACCATGCATCAGTTGTGAGGTGCACCTTTCCGCTCACTGACTGCTTGAGTGCATGGACAATGCGGTCTTTCACATGATGGTGGAGGGCTGGGATGGCTTTGCGAGAGAAGAAGTGGCGACTGGGTAGGTCATAGCGTGGTACTGCATAGGCCATGAGTTCGTGGAAAGCTGTGCTTTCCACCAACCGAAAGGGCATCATCTCAAACGAGATTAGTTTGGCAATGTGGGCGTTCAAACCCAGTGTACGCGGATGAGAGACTGAGTACTTTCTTGTCTTACTCATAGTGTCTGGGAGGGTGAGCTGGACTTGAGAGCTGCATATGGTGGAAGTAGCGGTGGACAGGGCGGACTGAGAGAGGGTTGATGATGGTGATGGAGTTGGTGTTCTTTCTGATGGCCTAGAATCAGTCTTTCGTTGATATAACAGTGGGATTCCCTGACTGCTGTGGCTTTGCAACGACACCTCAACATTTGCTGCTGTGCTAACCGGTGGGCTTACAGTGGGGGAAACAATGTAGCGTTGCTGACTACCTTCGTTGTGATCAGTTGCACATGTGGCACTTGAGGTTTGGTGTTGTGTCCACGCTTGCAAGTGCATGCTGGTTAAATGTCAAAGCATGCAACTGGTATTCAAATTTTTCAGATTTCTCCCTCGGCTAAAGGTCTTTGCGCACTTCTTACAGATAACCTTGGCCTGATCATGAGGATTTTGTTCAAAAAAGTGCCACACTGCACTCTTCCTACTTTGGCAGACATTTTGCGGCCTAGCACGCTGTGATCTTTTGACCCTCTGGACAAGCTGTCCAGCAACTCTTTTGATGTTTGGAACGCGTCTTTTGAGTGCTCCGGGCCTGCCAGATAACAGCTGTTGCGATGTCGATGTCTGCTGTGGATGCTCCTCATCTGAGCTATTGGAAGCAGCACCCTCTTCCCCCAATGGATGCCAATCTGGGTCAACAACTGGGTCATCCATCACCTCCTCTTCTATGTCATGTGCACCTTCCTCTGTGTCACCGTGTATGGTGGTATAGTGTGCGGGAAGGGGCACCTGAGTCTCATCAGGGTCAGAATCTGGCTCTGTACACTGCGAGGACAATGTAGTGCACTGAGTGAATGTACCAGCAGAATCATCCATCAGCGGCTGTGCATCAGTGCACTCCATGTCAGATTCATCTTGGCCTGGGTAATTCACCATTTGACTTGATAATCCAGGCATGGTATGTGAAAACAGCTCCATGGAGTAATCAGTAGTATGGCCTGCGTCATCCTTCAATCTTGGTTGGGGTGAAGGACACAAGGAAAGGTGTGGTTCATGAACATGAGCCTCCAATGACGACTCAGTGCTTTTACTTTTTACAACTGAAGAAGAGGAGGCGATAGAGCTGGAGGCTGAGTCAGCAATGTAAGACAAAACTTTTTCCTGATGCTCTGGCTTTAAAAGAGGTTTGCCAACTCCTAGAAAACTAAGCGTTCGAGGCCTTATGTAGCCAGACGATGACGCAGGCTCAACACCTCCTGCATTCGGTCCTATTTTGCTCTTGCCACTACCATCAGATCCACCACCAACACCATCATTACCAGCTGCCAACCCCCGCCCAATTCCACGGCCTCTTCCACCAGCCTTCCTCATTTTTGGTAGAAATGTAGACAAAATCCAACAAACTATATAGTAATGTAAAACAAGGTACAAGGTGTCTATAGGACAGGGGAGATTTTGAATTTCTGCAGACACTTGTGGACACTGGACACTTTTGGATTGTGTGAGGCCCACTGATATCTGAGCGCTATGTGACAGGCTCGATGGCACAGCTGTGACCAAAGTGACGAGAGGATAAGGGAGATTTTGAATCTCTGCACACACTTTTGGACACTGGACACTTTTGGATTGTGTGAGGCCCAATGAATATCTGAGCGCTATGTGACCGGCTCGATGGCACAGCTGTGACAAACGTGACTAGAGGATAAGGGAGATTTTGAATCTCTGCACACACTTTTGGACACTGGACACTTTTGGATTGTGTGAGGCCCAATGAATATCTGAGCGCTATGTGACCGGCTCGATGGCACAGCTGTGACAAAAGTGACTAGAGGATAAGGGAGATTTTGAATCTCTGCACACACTTTTGGACACTGGACACTTTTGGATTGTGTGAGGCCCACTGATATCTGAGCGCTATGTGACAGGCTCGATGGCACAGCTGTGACCAAAGTGACGAGAGGATAAGGGAGATTTTGAATCTCTGCACACACTTTTGGACACTGGACACTTTTGGATTGTGTGAGGCCCAATGAATATCTGAGCACTATGTGACCGGCTCGATGGCACAGCTGTGACAAACGTGACTAGAGGATAAGGGAGATTTTGAATCTCTGCAAACACTTTTGGACACTGGACACTTTTGGATTGTGTGAGGCCCAATGAATATCTGAGCGCTATGTGACCGGCTCGATGGCACAGTTGTGACAAAAGTGACTAGAGGATAAGGGAGATTTTGAATCTCTGCACACACTTTTGGACACTGGACACTTTTGGATTGTGTGAGGCCCAATGAATATCTGAGCGCTATGTGACAGGCTCGATGGCACAGCTGTGACCAAAGTGACTAGAGGATAAGGGAGATTTTGAATCTCTGCACACACTTTTGGACACTGGACACTTTTGGATTGTGTGAGGCCCAATGAATATCTGAGCGCTATGTGACAGGCTCGATGGCACAGCTGTGACAAAAGTGAATAGAGGATAAGGGAGATTTTGAGTCTCTGCACACACTTTTGGACACTGGACACTTTTGGATTGTGTGAGGCCCAATGAATATCTGAGCGCTATGTGACAGGCTCGATGGCACAGCTGTGACAAAAGTGACTAGAGGATAAGGGAGATTCTGAATCTCTGCACACACTTTTGGACACTGGACACTTTTGGATTGTGTGAGGCCCAATGAATATCTGAGCGCTATGTGACAGGCTTGATGGCACAGCTGTGACAAAAGTGACTAGAGGATAAGGGAGATTTTGAATCTCTGCACACACTTTTGGACACTGGACACTTTTGGATTGTGTGAGGCCCAATGAATATCTGAGCGCTATGTGACAGGCTCGATGGCACAGCTGTGACAAAAGTGACTAGAGGATAAGGGAGATTTTGAATCTCTGCACACACTTTTGGACACTGGACACTTTTGGATTGTGTGAGGCCCAATGAATATCTGAGCGCTATGTGACCGGCTCGATGGCACAGCTGTGACAAAAGTGACTAGAGGATAAGGGAGATTTTGAATCTCTGCACACACTTTTGGACACTGGACACTTTTGGATTGTGTGAGGCCCAATGAATATCTGAGCGCTATGTGACAGGCTTGATGGCACAGCTGTGACAAAAGTGACTAGAGGATAAGGGAGATTTTGAATCTCTGCACACACTTTTGGACACTGGACACTTTTGGATTGTGTGAGGCCCAATGAATATCTGAGCGCTATGTGACAGGCTCGATGGCACAGCTGTGACAAAAGTGACTAGAGGATAAGGGAGATTTTGAATCTCTGCACACACTTTTGGACACTGGACACTTTTGGATTGTGTGAGGCCCAATGAATATCTGAGCGCTATGTGACAGGCTCGATGGCACAGCTGTGACAAAAGTGACTAGAGGATAAGGGAGATTCTGAATCTCTGCACACACTTTTGGACACTGGACACTTTTGGATTGTGTGAGGCCCAATGAATATCTGAGCGCTATGTGACAGGCTCGATGGCACAGCTGTGACAAAAGTGACTAGAGGATAAGGGAGATTTTGAATCTCTGCACACACTTTTGGACACTGGACACTTTTGGATTGTGTGAGGCCCAATGAATATCTGAGCGCTATGTGACAGGCTCGATGGCACAGCTGTGACAAAAGTGACTAGAGGATAAGGGAGATTTTGAATCTCTGCACACACTTTTGGACACTGGACACTTTTGGATTGTGTGAGACCCAATGAATATCTGAGCGCTATGTGACAGGCTCGATGGCACAGCTGTGACCAAAGTGACTAGAGAATAAGGGAGATTTTGAATCTCTGCACACACTTTTGGACACTGGACACTTTTGGATTGTGTGAGGCCCAATGAATATCTGAGCGCTATGTGAAAGGCTCGATGGCACAGCTGTGACAAAAGTGACTATAGGATAAGGGAGATTTTGAATCTCTGCACACACTTTTGGACACTGGACACTTTTGGATTGTGTGAGGCCCAATGAATATCTGAGCGCTATGTGACAGGCTCGATGGCACAGCTGTGACAAAAGTGACTAGAGGATAAGGGAGATTTTGAATCTCTGCACACACTTTTGGACACTGGACACTTTTGGATTGTGTGAGGCCCAATGAATATCTGAGCACTATGTGACAGGCTCGATGGCACAGCTGTGACAAAAGTGACTAGAGGATAAGGGAGATTTTGAATCTCTGCACACACTTTTGGACACTGGACACTTTTGGATTGTGTGAGGCCCAATGAATATCTGAGCGCTATGTGACAGGCTCGATGGCACAGCTGTGACCAAAGTGACTAGAGGATAAGGGAGATTTTGAATCTCTGCACACACTTTTGGACACTGGACACTTTTGGATTGTGTGAGGCCCAATGAATATCTGAGCGCTATGTGACAGGCTCGATGGCACAGCTGTGACAAAAGTGAATAGAGGATAAGAGAGATTTTGAATCTCTGCACACACTTTTGGACACTGGACACTTTTGGATTGTGTGAGGCCCAATGAATATCTGAGCGCTATGTGACAGGCTCGATGGCACAGCTGTGACCAAAGTGACTAGAGGATAAGGGAGATTTTGAATCTCTGCACACACTTTTGGACACTGGACACTTTTGGATTGTGTGAGGCCCAATGAATATCTGAGCGCTATGTGACAGGCTCGATGGCACAGCTGTGACAAAAGTGAATAGAGGATAAGGGAGATTTTGAATCTCTGCACACACTTTTGGACACTGGACACTTTTGGATTGTGTGAGGCCCAATGAATATCTGAGCGCTATGTGACAGGCTCGATGGCACAGCTGTGACAAAAGTGACTAGAGGATAAGGGAGATTCTGAATCTCTGCACACACTTTTGGACACTGGACACTTTTGGATTGTGTGAGGCCCAATGAATATCTGAGCGCTATGTGACAGGCTTGATGGCACAGCTGTGACAAAAGTGACTAGAGGATAAGGGAGATTTTGAATCTCTGCACACACTTTTGGACACTGGACACTTTTGGATTGTGTGAGGCCCAATGAATATCTGAGCGCTATGTGACAGGCTCGATGGCACAGCTGTGACAAAAGTGACTAGAGGATAAGGGAGATTTTGAATCTCTGCACACACTTTTGGACACTGGACACTTTTGGATTGTGTGAGGCCCAATGAATATCTGAGCGCTATGTGACAGGCTCGATGGCACAGCTGTGACAAAAGTGACTAGAGGATAAGGGAGATTTTGAATCTCTGCACACACTTTTGGACACTGGACACTTTTGGATTGTGTGAGGCCCAATGAATATCTGAGCGCTATGTGACAGGCTCGATGGCACAGCTGTGACAAAAGTGACTAGAGGATAAGGGAGATTTTGAATCTCTGCACACACTTTTGGACACTGGACACTTTTGGATTGTGTGAGGCCCAATGAATATCTGAGTGCTATGTGACAGGCTCGATGGCACAGCTGTGACAAAAGTGACTAGAGGATAAGGGAGATTTTGAATCTCTGCACACACTTTTGGACACTGGACACTTTTGGATTGTGTGAGGCCCAATGAATATCTGAGCGCTATGTGACAGGCTCGATGGCACAGCTGTGACAAAAGTGACTAGAGGATAAGGGAGATTTTGAATCTCTGCACACACTTTTGGACACTGGACACTTTTGGATTGTGTGAGGCCCAATGAATATCTGAGCGCTATGTGACAGGCTCGATGGCACAGCTGTGAAAAAAGTCACTAGAGGATAAGGGAGATTCTGAATCTCTGCACACACTTTTGGACACTGGACACTTTTGGATTGTGTGAGGCCCAATGAATATCTGAGCGCTATGTGACAGGCTCGATGGCACAGCTGTGACAAAAGTGACTAGAGGATAAGGGAGATTTTGAATCTCTGCACACACTTTTGGACACTGGACACTTTTGGATTGTGTGAGGCCCAATGAATATCTGAGCGCTATGTGACAGGCTCGATGGCACAGCTGTGACAAAAGTGACTAGAGGATAAGGGAGATTTTGAATCTCTGCACACACTTTTGGACACTGGACACTTTTGGATTGTGTGAGACCCAATGAATATCTGAGCGCTATGTGACAGGCTCGATGGCACAGCTGTGACCAAAGTGACTAGAGAATAAGGGAGATTTTGAATCTCTGCACACACTTTTGGACACTGGACACTTTTGGATTGTGTGAGGCCCAATGAATATCTGAGCGCTATGTGAAAGGCTCGATGGCACAGCTGTGACCAAAGTGACTATAGGATAAGGGAGATTTTGAATCTCTGCACACACTTTTGGACACTGGACACTTTTGGATTGTGTGAGGCCCAATGAATATCTGAGCGCTATGTGACAGGCTCGATGGCACAGCTGTGACAAAAGTGACTAGAGGATAAGGGAGATTTTGAATCTCTGCACACACTTTTGGACACTGAACACTTCTGGATTGTGTGAGGCCCAATGAATATCTGAGCACTATGTGACAGGCTCGATGGCACAGCTGTGACAAAAGTGACTAGAGGATAAGGGAGATTTTGAATCTCTGCACACACTTTTGGACACTGGACACTTTTGGATTGTGTGTGGCCCAATGAATATCTGAGCGCTATGTGACAGGCTCGATGGCACAGCTGTGACAAAAGTGACTAGAGGATAAGGGAGATTTTGAATCTCTGCACACACTTTTGGACACTGGACACTTTTGGATTGTGTGAGGCCCAATGAATATCTGAGCGCTATGTGACAGGCTCGATGGCACAGCTGTGACAAAAGTGACTAGAGGATAAGGGAGATTTTGAATCTCTGCACACACTTTTGGACACTGGACACTTTTGGATTGTGTGAGGCCCAATGAATATCTGAGCGCTATGTGACAGGCTCGATGGCACAGCTGTGACAAAAGTGACTAGAGGATAAGGGAGATTTTGAATCTCTGCACACACTTTTGGACACTGGACACTTTTGGATTGTGTGAGGCCCAATGAATATCTGAGCGCTATGTGACAGGCTCGATGGCACAGCTGTGACAAAAGTGACTAGAGGATAAGGGAGATTGGATTGCTTTTAAAAAAGCAGTTTGCAGAGCAGTGGGTAAACAGCAATGCCAGCCTGTCAGGAAGCCTTAAAAGGCAGCCCAACAACCAACACCACTGATACACCACAATATAGCCTCCCCTTGCACTGCACACACAGTGACTGGTGTGTTGTGCAGGCCAAATTGCTAGCAGCAGAAGCAGTTTTTTTTTCTTCTCAGCAGGACAAAAAAAAAAAATTGGGATTGCTTTTAAAAAAGCTGTTTGCGGAGCAGTGGGTAAACAGCAATGCAGGAATGTCAGGAAGCCTTAGAAGGCAGCCCAACAACCAACACCACTGATACACCACTATATAGCCTCCCCTTGCTCTGCACACACAGTGACTGGTGTGTTGTGCAGGCCAAATCGCTAGCAG
Source organism: Dendrobates tinctorius (assembly GCF_039654945.1). NCBI lineage: Eukaryota > Metazoa > Chordata > Amphibia > Anura > Dendrobatidae > Dendrobates > Dendrobates tinctorius. The sequence continues at coordinate 51,055,867 of NW_027361728.1, read as the reverse complement.
CAGAAGCAGTTTTTTTGTCTTCTTCCCTGCCTAACGCTCTCCCTACAGAATCAGCAGCAACCTCTCCCTATACTGAGATCGGCAGAAGTAAGATGGCGGTCGGCGTGCACGCCCTTTTATACCCCCTGTGACGCCCACCAAAGCAAGCCAATCACTTGCATGCCCTTCTGAAAGATGGTGGTGACCCCTGCCTATGTCATCACGTTGCCCACAGTATCCGTGGATCCTGATTGGCTGAAAAAGAGTGCAAAACAAACTTTTGAAACGCGACTTTGGCGCGTAAGTCGCCGACCTCGTGGCCGACCTCATCCTAGGGTCGGGTTTCGTTTCATGAAACCCGACTTTGCCAAAAGTCGGCGACTTTTGAAATTTTTTGACCCGTTTCGCTCAACTCTAGTCATCACTATTGCCATTAGAGCTCACAATCTAAATTCCATATCAGTATGTCTTTGGTGTGTGGGATAAAACTGAGCACCCAGTGAAAAACCTATGCAAACAAGGAAAGAACATAAAAACTCCTTGCAGATGTTGTCCTTGGTCAATGTCTGCCCCAAGATTCCAGCTTTGCAAGACTACAATGCTAATCACTGAGTCACCAGGTTGCCATATAATGAGAAATATGGTGTTCTTGTCACAGGACATTTTTTGGTAATTCCTCTGCCACGATTGTCAAGTATTGATTGTATTGAATGTATTGGAAAAAAAAAGTTTGGCCTTTGGAATCTCTGTATGATATGACTTTTACGGTTTTTGATTATTTTTTCTTCTTTCTGATTAGATCCAAATCCAGGTTTTTGGAATAAAGACTGGAGCACAGACCATTTTTTACTTCTTGCTATTTTTCTCCACTTTTAAAAAGTGGATGGAAATGTGTGTGGTTATCTATGCAAAGAAGGCATAAGCCAGATTTATGAATTGCAACTTAAAAAGTACAAAGAGTCATAATTGTCACTCAGCCATGCTCACTTCTGTAAATACTTTTCTTTAATTGGAAAGTACAAAATTAGCTAAAACGCATAGTAAGTATGTCTCATACCGTGTTAGCCAATTTATTGGTGCAATTTTTTCAGAACTCTGGTCCTTTTTGCTTAGTAAGTCACAAGACTCTTTTCCTAGCGTTAACAACGAATGTAGTGATCTTCCACAAAGCTCATTCCATTTGTCCCTTAATACTTGCTAAGTTATCAAATACGTGTTTGCAAACACTTGAAGACAGAAGGAAATAAGTACATATCATACCCACTGTGAAATCCTACACCTAGTCGAAGAATCTGACTGTCCTGTTGTTGTACGCACATAAAAATAGATTTAATATACATTAAAACAAAATGGTTAATTATCACCATGGAGCGCAGTTACATAGATTTTAGCCTGAGCAAGATTATAATTATTGAGGAACACAATCAGCTGTCCAATAACAGCATGAAATATATTCTCAAAGACCTTTTTTTTTAACATAGATTCACCTACACTAATCCATAAAAGACAGAAGACACTAAATGTTGGATTTACGGGAACTAAAGAGAAGTTTCAATGTTATCTATTGCAAATGAATCCTCACAAACTTAATAATAATTGGCATAATGATGCTCATTGCGTTAGGATTGTTTAACCAATTTTCAGGACATTTTGATGCATTGTCATCGTCAAGCAATATAAGAACATTTACTTCAATGATATCTATGATCATAGATACTTATGGTAATTGATTAAGATATTATTCCTTATGAGCTCCCTTTAATGCAAAGAAAAGCAGGTTTTATCCTGCCAGAAGCAGCTTGGAAGATAGAAACGGGTATACTTTGCAATGAATCAATATCGAATAACTCAACTGAAATCCCCTGCTTATCATTACAGTGAAGAAGTCTGGGAGGAGATATAAATGGAATGCAAATACTAATTGCAAGTCTAATTTGCTGTCTTCAGTTAACTCATTTGCCTTTCAGCCTACAGTGCCTGGAAGTCTGCACTTTAAACACTGTGATCTGGAAAACTGATGCATGCACTGAACTGCTGTATGCACGCATTCTGCTACATTCTCTTGACACATTTTACACCCGAGAATTGCTTTTATGGTCCAGTTTGCTTAGTTCACTTTTGTCCAAAAAAATAGCTTTCAGTTGCTTTACCTATTTACAAACTATATATCAATAGTTGTATGATTTCCATATTTTTCCTTATATTGTGAATATCTAAGGTTTTGCACTACGCTTTGTTCTTTGTTCTTGGTCCCGTCAGGGTTAACATCCAAACCCTTCTCAAAATGGGATATGGTTGTATGTGCCGAAGGGGCCATCGACTACAATCCTGCTGACAAAATCAACCTGGGCTCTGTCATGCATTATTTTCGGAAAGTACACCTACTGGATACAGACACTAAGATGCAGTCTACTATATCTGAGTGTCCACTTTCACTAGGCATAAATGTCTGAAAATGATGAACATCAGAGCACACGTTGACTCAGTCAGCACCATTATATTCAATGGCACCATCGACGCACAGGCTGGAATCCCGTTTTTAGGGGGGTTGGATGTAAGCCCTGATGGAGCAAACAAACGTGGGCAAAAGCATTGTGAGAAAGACCCTAACCTTATTTTGAACCAAGTATTTTTACTTTGATTTACTTACAAACTTTCAGGGTGTAACTAGAAGGGAGGAGTCAATGGGTAATGGAAAGGATGATGCATGTTTTGGAAAGTTTTTACTGATTCAAAGGCTTACATCTAGACCAAAGCAAACCTTTTAAAATGAGAGTCTGCCAGATTTGCCTAATTTTTCCAGGAAATTTGATTCAGCACAAATTGGTTTGCAGTGTTTTGAAAGTACTCCTAAGCCTATAATTGCTCTGAAGAATGTATGTGAACCATTCTCTGTATTACAAGTTGCATCCTATTTGGTTCTGCTGGTAGCTGCAAGATAATAGTGGACAGCCAGCCATCAGCTAGTGATGGCACCTATTTTAGGCGATTCTCACTAAGTCATAAATTATTAAAATTCTCAAGGTTTGGCAAATTCCTAAAAGTTAAGCACAAATTTGATTCAGATTAAAGTACCTCCCTTCTTTGGCACTAAATATATGCACACAGCTATAATGCTGCCATGGTCATGGATCATAAGGGTAAAATTACACACTGATGTTATTTTTTGCTTGAAATAAATACAAATGCATTCTTTAGGTAGGCTATAGAAGCATGTCATGAAATCTTCCCTGAAAATTGATCATATTAGAATAAATAACATGTTATATCTACAATATGCAGGTTAGCTGTAATGTTATTAGTGCTGCTAAATATTTGTTTCTACTAATAATCATTTTTATTATACCTGAGTTGATTGTGATGGACATGTGTCTCTTTTACATGTGTACTACCTATAAATGTGGCCTCGGGCTCTGGATATATATTACTTTATGGCTCCTTTCAAACATAAAAGCTTTATTAAAAACTTAACTGGCATGACTAGAATGAAGAAGTTTGAAATTCCCCCTCCTGTCCAGGTACAGTTACCAAAAGCTGATTTATTAATAGCATGAAACAAATCTTTAAGGACTGTCATACATTTGAGAATATCATACAAATCAATATCTTTTAACTCTGTGACTTCTGGAACCACTACCATCCAACACTTCTATTGGACGAGCTGAAGTAGGAGGTACAGCAGTTGGTATAATCTAACCATAGTACCCATGGACCTATTTGATAAACAAGAAACAACAGACTGAAATTACATCTTACCATGTCATTGTCACAATTAGCACATTTAAATAGATACTCCCACCTATCTACTTATCTATTAGTACTTCAGCAATAGGCATAGTCTATACAGTGCATGTGTTTACTTACTTATCAATTGTTGTCTTCTCCCTTTATCTTCACCACTCTGGTCATTTTATTCATCACATGACATCAACTTGGACTTGTCTGCTCACCATCCTGGTAGCTCTCCTTTGAACTTGCTCTAGTTTTTCCATGTCTTTTTTTAAATGTGGCTCCCAGAACCTGACACAGTATTCCAGATGAGGCCTGACGAAGGAGGAGTAGAGGGCGATAATTACTTCATGTGATCTAGACTCTATGTTTCTATCAATGCATCCTAGAACTGTTTGCCTTTTTTTTTGCTGATGCATCACACTGTTGACTCATCTGCAGTCTACGATTTATTAGTATACCCAAGTCTTTTTCATACGTACAGTGGCTTAGTTCTATTCCTCCTATTCTGAGGTAGATGTTGTTATGAGCCGGGATTCTTCCTCTGCACAGGATGGATCCCAAGCCGTGTCTTCTCCTGCGGTCTCCCATCCAGTCTCGACCGCAGTGGATCCCTTTTCAGCAGAGATGTTGGTCTCAGCAGATTGCTCAGACTCATGCTGTGCGATTGATTGCTGCTGCCTCTTCAGGTTCAGCTATAGCAGCCAACAGCAAACAGCAGCGAGCGGTCATTCCTGGGACTATGTCCGGGTTTAGCCCTGCTGAGCATGCTTGTGAGGTGGCAACCTCTCATTGGTGGTCGGCGGTCAGCTGCTCAGGTCCTCGAGTGAGTCTGGATTGGTCCACCAGTAAGGTGCATATTAGAGTTGAGCGAAACAGGTCGGTCAAATTCAAAAGTCGCCGACTTTTGGTGAAGTCGGGTTTCGCCGATCGAAACTCGACCATAGCGGGAGGTCAGCCATGAGGTCGCCGACCCACGTGGCAAAGTCACATTTCCCATCATGCTTCCAGTGCCTTTTTTCAGCCATGATGCACACTGTGGGCAACGCGATGACATAGGCAGCAGTCACCACCATCTTATATATGGGCATTGCAGTGATTGGCTGGCTTTGTGTGGAGTCACAGTGCCTATAAAAGGCTGTGACCGACGACAGCCATCTTACTTCTCCCGATTTTAGCATAGGGAGAGGTTGCTGCTGCTCGTTCTCAATAGGGAGAGTGTTTAGGAAGGCCAAAAAAAATTGCTTCTGCTGATAGCGAATGTCACTGTACAACACAACAGTATAGTGTGTAGTGACAGCGGAGGATATATTTGTGTGCAGCAGCTGTGTTGGTTATTAGGCTGCCTTGTAAGGCTCCCTGATAGCTGCATTGCTGTTTGCACACTGCTGTGCAGAGTGCTTTTTTAAAAGCAAAAATATTTTTATTCCTTTTTTCTGCACAGTTACCAATCTTTCATTTTTTCACACTTTTTTGTGCAGCAGCTCTGTTGGTGATTATGCATGATTTGAGAGACCCCACCCCTCTCTTGTGTGACATGCACATAAGGAGCTGTCTTGCATCACGTGCCCATACCAGAAAGCGCCTGTCTTAATCCTGCTCATTTAGACACTGATCATATGTTCAGGTTTTAAATATATTAGATAGGGACTGCTTCAATACGGGTTACCTTGACATTGGTGAAGCAGCTTGGCATGCATTTTTTTTGTGTTTGTTATTACTTTTTATCAGCACTTGCTGATTACTGTTATATGTCTTATTGCAAGGTATTTTTGCACATTTGTCGTTCTGTGCTTTTTGTTTCTGTTGGTGATTAGGCTGCCTTATAAGGCTCCCTTCTAGCTGCATTGCTGTTTGCACACTGCTGTGCAGACTGCTTTTTTAAAAGCAAAAATCCTTTTATTCCTTTTTTTCTGCACAGTAGATACTGAGCGTAAATTTTTTCACACACCGTATAGAGGTGTACGCTCCTCACACACTACCATGTACCGGCTGGTATCACGGGCAAATACATGCTATAAGTGTGTGACTCCGTAAAAAAATACATGGAGATTAACCTTTTTGCCATACATACACCATATAGAGGTGTCTGATTATCAAACATAATCGGATATCTGGTGTTCTTATTACGTTCACATCTACAGAGAGTCAGCGTGTCTGTGAGACTCTGTAAATACATATACGGACATTTCTATTTCTCCATACACCGTATTGAGCTGTCCGATTATCAAACAGTATCGGATATTTGGTGTTCTTTTTACGGTCACATCTACACAGAGTCAGCATGTGTCTGTGAGACTCTGTAAATAAAGTACATATACGGACATTTCCATTTCTCCATACACCATATTGAGCTGTCCGATTATCAAACAGTATCGGATATCTGGTGTTCTTATTACCGTCACATCTACACAGAGTCAGTGTTTGTGTGTGACACTCCATAACTACATATACGGACATTTCCATTTCTCCATACACCGTATTGAGCAGTCCGATTCTCAAACAGTATCGGATATCTGGTGTTCTTATTACAGTCACATCTACACAGAGTCAGCGGGTGTCTGTGAGACTCTGTAAATACATATACAGAGATTTCCTTTTCCCCATACACCATATTGAGCTGTCCGATTATCAAACAGTATCGGATATCTGGTGTTCTTATTATGGACACATCTACACAGAGTCAGCGTGTGTCTGTGACACTCCATAAATACATATAGGGACATTTCCATTTCTCCATACACCGTATTGAGCAGTCCGATTCTAAAACAGTATCGGATATCTGGTGTTCTTATTACGGTCACATCTACAAAGAGTCAGCGTGTGTCTGTGACACTCCATAAATACATATAGGGACATTTCCATTTCTCCATACACCGCATTGAGCAGTCCGATTCTAAAACAGTATCGGATATCTGGTGTTCTTATTACGGTCACATCTACAAAGAGTCAGCGTGTGTGTGTGACATTCCGTAAATACATATACGGTGATTGACAGTTTCACCATCAACGTCCACAGCTGTACACCTCTGATACAGTACAGTATTTCTGCTTTTTGGATTACGGTGAAATACGTACTGGGTGAGCGTCTGTGACTCACAAAATATATACGGAGATTTCAGTTCTTACATATACCTTACACAGTTGTACGCTACTCATACAGTACCATTTCTCTGCTGGTATTTTTGGTACATTTTCCCAAACATGAGGAAGTCTGGTGGAAGAGGCCATGGACGTGGGTGGGGGACGCAGCTGGTACTGATGGTGGTGGTGGTGCTGCATTGTCTGGTACTGGCAAAAGCACAATAGCAGCTAAGGCAGGAGGTGTTGAGCCTGCATCATCATCTGGCACAAGAAGGCCTTTAAGGTTCCCTTTTCTGGGAGTAGGTAAACCACTTTTAAAGCCGGAACATCAGGAACAGGTTTTGGCTTACATTGCCGAAACAGCCTCCAGCTCTATTGCCTCCTCTTCTGAAGTTACAAAAACTGCAAGCACAAAGCCATCAGTGCAGGACTCTTGTCAGGAACAACACCTTTCCTTGTGTCCTTCACCCACACCAAAAGTGAAGGATGCTGCAGCACACACTTCAGATTACTGCATGGAGCTCTTTTCACATACCATTCCTGGGTTATCAAGTCAAATCCTGAATTCCCCAGTCCAAGATGAATCTGACATGGATTGCACTAATGCACAGCCACTGCTAGATGAATCTGCTTGTACATTCACCCACAGCAGTACATTGCCCTCGCAGTCTACTGAATCAGACCCTGACGAAACTCAGGTGCCCCTTCCTGTATACTATACCACTTTACACAGTGACACAGAGGAAGGTACAGAGGAAGGCGCAGATGACATTGAAGATGAGGTCATGGATGACCCAGTTGTTGACCCAGTTTGGTATCCATTGGGGGAAGAGGGTGCTGGTGACAATAGGTCAGAACAGGAGAGGGATCCGCAGCAGGCATCCGCAGCGGTTATCTAGCAGGCCCGTTTCGTTCAAAAAACTTGGCAAGAAAACTAAAAGAGTTGCAGGACAGCTTGGCCAGATGGTCAAATTAGACCAGCATGCAAGCCCTGAAAATTTGTACCATAGTAGGAAGAATGCAGTGTTGCACTTTTTTGAACAAAAACCTACTGATGATGCAAAGGTTATCTGTAAGAAGTGTCAAAGGACCTTTAGCAGATGGAAAAATCTACGAAATTTGAATAACAGTTGCATGCTTAGACATTTAACCAACATGCACTTGCAAGCATGGAGGAACTACAAAACCTCAGGTAGCACATGTGCACCTGCTCCATCTGAAGTTAGACGGCAACGCTCCATCGCTTCCCCCACTGTTAGGCCAACGCTAAGCACACCACCATCAAGAAATGTTGAGGTGTCGTCGCTAGGCAAAAGCAGTCAGGCAATCACAATATTTTCATGAGGAAACACTGAATCTAGGCCATCAACACCCTCACCATCACCAACCCCTTCTCAGTCCGTCATGTCCAATGCTAGTTCCCCCATATGCAGCTCTAAAGTCCTGCTCACCCTACCAGACACTCTGAGTAGGACAAGAAAGTACTCATCCTCTCATCCATGTACACTGGCTTTGCATGCCTACATTGCCAAACTGATCTCATTAGAGATGATGCCCTTCCGTTTGGTAGAAAGCGAAGCTTTCCGAGAGCTCATGGTCTACGCTGTCCCACGCTATGACCTACCCAGTCGGCACTTCTTTTCTCGAAAAGCCATCCCTGCACTCCAACGGCATGTGAAAGACCGCATTGTTCATGCACTAAAACAATCAGTGAGTGGAAAGGTGCACCTCACAACAGATGCATGGGCCAGTAGGCATGACCAGGGCCGTTACGTGTCCATCACTGTGCACTGGATTAATGTGGTGGATGCAGGCTCCACAGGGGACAGCGGCGGTGGAACAGTGCTGCCTAGCCCACAGTATAGGAAACAGTTGGCTGTAGGTGTTAGACCCTCCTCCTCCTCCCCCTCCAGAAGCGAAAGCTCGTTGACAGAGCACAGTCGCACGAGCACTCCATCTACATCTGTCAGTGTTGCAAACGAGGTGTCTCACTATCGAACAGCTAGTGGTAAGCGGCAGCAGACTGTTTAAAAAATGATGTCTTTGGGCGACAGCAGTCACACTGCGGAAGTACTGGCTGACTACTTGCAGAGACAAACTGAGTCATGGCTGGGCAGTCAACATCTTGAGCCAGGCAAGGTAGTCAGTGATAATGGGCGGAATTTTGTGGCAGCCATAGCCCTTTTAAAACTCATACACATACCTTGCCTGGCTCACAACTTGAACCTGGTGGTGCAGTGCTTCCTAAATAATTATCTGGAGTTAATAGCACTACTCAATAAGGTGAGAAGACTGTGATCACACATCCGTCGCTCGACTGTCCACTCCAGTCATATGCAGAAGCTGCAGCGATCACTCAACCTCCCCAAGCACCGCCTAATCATAGACGTTGCTACAAGATCGAACTCCATCATGCACATGGTTGAGAGGCTGTGCGAACAGAAGCAGGCTGTAATGCATTTGTGGGAGGATACACGGGCAGGCAGTTTGAGGGCAGACATGGAGTTGTCAGGTGTGCGGTGGTCAAAGCTGAAAGACCTCTGTAAAGTTCTTCAGTGTTTTGAGGAATGCACACGGCTGATAAGCTCTTACGACGCCATCATAAGCATGAGCATACCACTTATGCATCTGCTCATGCAAACTTTGATGCACATTAAGGATCAGGTGTCTGCTGCTGAGGAGCAACAGGAGGAGGAGGAGGAGGAGGGAAGCCTTGATGACAGTCAGCCATTGTCTGGTCAGGGAACTGGCGAGGACGAGGTGGAGGAAGAAGATGAAGATGAGGAGGAGGATGAGGGGGATGATTATTTTGGGGAGGAGGATGCTTCTCAGGGGGCAAGAGAAACTGTGGCGTGCACACAACATGGTCAGGAAACCCCTGTCTCCAACGCCAGTTAGGCTGTGTGCACCATGAACACCTCTTCCATTTTGCCCACTATGGCTCGTGGGAAAACCAGCTCCGCTGCTGTGTGCTGAGAATGCCTCAAATAACCGGTTTACCAGAGTTGCTTGTTTGTTAGCCAATATTACTGTAGCTCTAGGTTCTCCTGTGGCATGATGTTGTGTAATTTGCCTTTATAGCGTGGATCCAGGATGCTGGCCAACCAGTTGTCATCCCTCATCATTTTTGCAATGCACGGGTCCTTTTTTAGGATCCGCAAGGCATAGTCACACAAGTGGGCCAATGTTCCAGGTGTCTATGCTGCACTGCCAGGAGGAGCACTTTCTGGGAAATCCACATCCCTCCAGTCACGCACAAACCCTATACCAGACCTTGCCACGCCAACATTTTCACTTGCAACACGAGATGCATCCTCCTCCCCTACGTAATCATCCCCATCATCATCCTCCTCCTCCTCTTCTTCCTCCACCTCGTCCAGGAGAGGTCCCTGAGCAGACAATGGCTGAATGTCATCAAGGATTCCCTCCTCCTCTTCCTCCTCATCAACATTGGCTGCAGACGCCTGCTCCTTAAGGTGCGTCAAAGTTTGCATGAGCAGACGCATAAGTGGGATGCTCATGCTTAGGATGGCGTCGTCTGCGCTTACCAGCCGTGTGCATTCCTCAAAACACTGAAGGACTTTACAAAGGTCTTTCAGCTTCGACCACTGCACACCTGTCAACTCCATGTCTGCTCTCAAAGTGCCTGGCCGTGTATCCTCCCACAAATGCATTATGGCCTGCCTCTGCTCGCACAGCCGCTCCACCATCTGCAGGGTAGAGTTCCACCTTGTTGCAATGTCGATAATGAGGCGGTGGTTGGGAAGGTGGAGCAATCACTGCAGCTTCTGCATACGAACGGAGTGTACAGGCGACCGGCGGATGTGCGCGCACAGTCTTCGCACCTTCTGGAGCAGGGCTGTTAACTCCGGATAATTTTTGAGGAAGCACTGCACCACCAGGTTCAAGGTGTGAGCCAAGCAAGGTATGTGGCTGAGTTTTGAAAGGGCTATGGCTGCCACAAAATTACGGCCGTTATCACTAACTACCTTGCCTGCCTCAAGATGTACACTGCCCAGCCATGACTCAGTTTGTCGCTTCAAGTACTCGGCCAGCACCTCGGCGGTGTGTCTGTCGCCCAAACACATCATCTGCAACACAGCCTGCTGACGCTTTCCACTAGCTGCTCGATAGGGGGACACATCGTGTGCAACAGTGGCAGCTGCAGATGGAGTGCTCGTACGACTGCGCTCTGTGGACGAGCTTTCGCTTCTGGAGGAGGAGGAGGAGGAGGGTGGAACGCCTACAGCCAACTGTTTCCTATACCGTGGGCTAGGCAGCACTGTCCCACCACCGCTGTCCCCTGTGGACCCTGCATCCACCACATTAACCCAGTGCGCAGTGATGGACACGTAACGGCCCTGGCCATGCCGACTGGACCATGCATCAGTTGTGAGGTGCACCTTTCCGCTCACTGACTGCTTGAGTGCATGGACAATGCGGTCTTTCACATGATGGTGGAGGGCTGGGATGGCTTTGCGAGAGAAGAAGTGGCGACTGGGTAGGTCATAGCGTGGTACTGCATAGGCCATGAGTTCGCGGAAAGCTGTGCTTTCCACCAACCGAAAGTGCATCATCTCAAACGAGATTAGTTTGGCAATGTGGGCGTTCAAACCCAGTGTACGCGGATGAGAGACTGAGTACTTTCTTGACCTACTCATAGTGTCTGGGAGGGTGAGCTGGACTTGAGAGCTGCATATGGTGGAAGTAGCGGTGGACAGGGCGGACTGAAAGAGGGTTGATGATGGTGATGGAGTTGGTGTTCTTTCTGATGCCCTAGAATCAGTCTTTCGTTGATATAACAGTGGGATTCCCTGACTGCTGTGGTCTTGCAACGACACCTCAACATTTGCTGCTGTGCTAACCGGTGGGCTTACAGTGGGGGAAACAATGTAGCGTTGCTGACTACCTTCGTTGTGATCAGTTGCACATGTGGCACTTGAGGTTTGGTGTTGTGTCCACGCTTGCAAGTGCATGCTGGTTAAATGTCTAAGCATGCAACTGGTATTCAAATTTTTCAGATTTTTCCCTCGGCTAAAGGTCTTTGCGCACTTCTTACAGATAACCTTGGCCTGATCATGAGGATTTTGTTCAAAAAAGTGCCACACTGCACTCTTCCTACTTTGGCAGACATTTTGCGGCCTAGCACGCTGTGATCTTTTGACCCTCTGGACAAGCTGTCCAGCAACTCTTTAGATGTTTGGAACCTGTCTTTGGAGTGCTCCGGGCCTGCCAGATAACAGCTGTTGCGATGTCGATGTCTGCTGTGGATGCTCCTCATCTGAGCTATTGGAAGCAGCACCCTCTTCCCCCAATGGATGCCAATCTGGGTCAACAACTGGGTCATCCATCACCTCCTCTTCTATGTCATGTGCACCTTCCTCTGTGTCACCGTGTATGGTGGTATAGTGTGCAGGAAGGGGCACCTGAGTCTCATCAGGGTCAGAATCTGGCTCTGTACACTGCGAGGACAATGTAGTGCTCTGAGTGAATGTACCAGCAGAATCATCCATCAGCGGCTGTGCATCAGTGCACTCCATGTCAGATTCATCTTGGCCTGGGTAATTCACCATTTCACTTGATAATCCAGGCATGGTATGTGAAAACAGCTCCATGGAGTAATCAGTAGTATGGCCTGCGTCATCCTTCAATCTTGGTTGGGGTGAAGGACACAAGGAAAGGTGTGGTTCATGAACATGAGCCTCCAATGACGACTCAGTGCTTTTACTTTTTACAACTGAAGAAGAGGAGGCGATAGAGCTGGAGGGTGAGTCAGCAATGTAAGACAAAACTTTTTCCTGATGCTCTGGCTTTAAAAGCGGTTTGCCAACTCCTAGAAAACTAAGCGTTCGAGGCCTTATGTAGCCAGACGATGACGCAGGGTCAGCACCTCCTGCATTCGGTCCTATTTTGCTCTTGCCACTACCATCAGATCCACCACCAACACCATCATTACCAGCTGCCAACCCCCGCCCAATTCCACGGCCTCTTCCACCAGCCTTCCTCATTTTTGGTAGAAATGTAGTCAAAATCCAACAAACTATATAGTAATGTAAAACAAGGTACAAGGTGTCTATAGGACAGGGGAGATTTTGAATTTCTGCAGACACTTGTGGACACTGGACACTTTTGGATTGTGTGAGGCCCACTGATATCTGAGCGCTATGTGACAGGCTCGATGGCACAGTTGTGACCAAAGTGACTAGAGGATAAGGGAGATTTTGAATCTCTGCACACACTTTTGAACACTGGATGGACACTTTTGGATTGTGTGAGGCCCACTGATATCTGAGCGCTATGTGACAGGCTCGATGGCACACCTGTGACCAAAGTGACTAGAGGATAAGGGAGATTTTGAATCTCTGCACACACTTTTGGACACTGGACACTTTTGGATTGTGTGAGGCCCAATGAATATCTGAGCGCTATGTGACAGGCTCGATGGCACAGCTGTGACAAAAGTGACTAGAGGATAAGGGAGATTTTGAATCTCTGCACACACTTTTGGACACTGGACACTTTTGGATTGTGTGAGGCCCACTGATATCTGAGCGCTATGTGACAGGCTCGATGGCACAGCTGTGACAAAAGTGACTAGAGGATAAGGGAGATTTTGAATCTCTGCACACACTTTTGGACACTGGATGGACACTTTTGGATTGTGTGAGGCCCACTGATATCTGAGCGCTATGTGACAGGCTCGATGGCACAGCTGTGACAAAAGTGACTAGAGGATAAGGGAGATTTTGAATCTCTGCACACATTTTTGGACACTGGATGGACACTTTTGGATTGTGTGAGGCCCACTGATATCTGAGCGCTATGTGACAGGCTTGATGGCACAGCTGTGACAAAAGTGACTAGAGGATAAGGGAGATTTTGAATCTCTGCACACACTTTTGGACACTGGACACTTTTGGATTGTGTGAGGCCCAATGAATATCTGAGCGCTATGTGACAGGCTCGATGGCACAGCTGTGACAAAAGTGACTAGAGGATAAGGGAGATTTTGAATCTCTGCACACACTTTTGGACACTGGATGGACACTTTTGGATTGTGTGAGGCCCACTGATATCTGAGCGCTATGTGACAGGCTCGATGGCACAGCTGTGACCAAAGTGACTAGAGGATAAGGGAGATTTTGAATCTCTGCACACACTTTTGGACACTGGACACTTTTGGATTGTGTGAGGCCCACTGATATCTGAGCGCTATGTGACAGGCTCGATGGCACAGCTGTGACCAAAGTGACTAGAGGATAAGGGAGATTTTGAATCTCTGCACACACTTTTGAACACTGGATGGACACTTTTGGATTGTGTGAGGCCCACTGATATCTGAGCGCTATGTGACAGGCTTGATGGCACAGCTGTGACCAAAGTGACTAGAGGATAAGGGAGATTTTGAATCTCTGCACACACTTTTGGACACTGGACACTATTGGATTGTGTGAGGCCCACTGATATCTGAGCGCTATGTGACAGGCTCGATGGCACAGCTGTGACCAAAGTGACTAGAGGATAAGGGAGATTTTGAATCTCTGCACACACTTTTGGACACTGGACACTTTTGGATTGTGTGAGGCCCTATGAATATCTGAGCGCTATGTGACAGGCTCGATGGCACAGCTGTGACAAAAGTGACTAGAGGATAAGGGAGATTGGATTGCTTTTAAAAAAGCAGTTTGCGGAGCAGTGGGTAAACAGCAATGCAGGAATGTCAGGAAGCCTTAGAAGGCAGCCCAACAACCAACACAACTGATACACCACTATATAGCCTCCCCTTGCAGTGCACACACAGTGACTGGTGTGTTGTGCAGGCCAAATTGCTAGCAGCAGAAGCAGTTTTTTTGTCTTCTCAGCAGGACAAAAAAAAAAAATTGGGATTGCTTTTAAAAAAGCAGTTTGCGGAGCAGTGGGTAAACAGCAATGCAGGAATGTCAGGAAGCCTTAGAAGGCAGCCCAACAACCAACACCACTGATACACCACTATATAGCCTCCCCTTGCACTGCACACACAGTGACTGGTGTGTTGTGCAGGCCAAATCGCTAGCAGCAGAAGCAGTTTTTTTGTCTTCTTCCCTGCCTAACGCTCTCCCTGCAGAATCAGCATCAACCTCTCCCTATACTAAGATCGGCAGAAGTAAGATGGCGGTCGGCGTGCACGCCCTTTTATACCCCCTGTGACGCCTACCAAAGCAAGCCAATCACTTGCATGCCCTTCTGAAAGATGGTGGTGACCCGTGCCTACGTCATCACGTTGCCCACAGTGTCCATGGATCCTGATTGGCTGAAAAAGAGCGCAAAACAAACTTTTGAAACGCGACTTTGGCGCGTAAGTCGCCGACCTCGTGGCCGACCTCATCCTAGGGTCGGGTTTCGTTTCATGAAACCCGACTTTGCCAAAAGTCGGCGACTTTTGAATTTTTTCGACTCGTTTCGCTCAACTCTAGTTTTCACCCACTCACAAACTTGAGTGATAGTGGGCCTCTTCATGCGTCCAGTTGGTGTCAGGTCATGATTGCCAGCAGCCATCCATTTATTCCACTCTTCTCGCATGTAGACTTTAAGCGGCTTGTTTATAGAAACATCGAGAGGTTGCAGCTGGCTGGTAAGCCCCCCTGGAATTACCGCGAGATGGGTCTTCACTTCTTTAAACACTTTTTTTGTGTTTTCACTAATATGTGCTCTGAACTGGTCTAGCACTAACAGGGATTTTTTTTAGAAGCCCTCCAGGACGTTTGGACCACACTTTGTCAACCCACAATCTCATTCCATTCTCATCCATCCATCCTTTCTCGTGAACGTGCACAACAACTCCTCGTGGGATAGCTTCTTTGGGCATGTTCTTTCTTTTAAAAATTAACATTGGTGGCAGTTTCGTGCCATCGGCACAGCAGGACAACACAACTGTGTAGTGGTTTTTTCATGTCCTGCAGTTTTTACTGTGACGGTTTTGGCACCCTTTGCATCAACAGTCCTGTTGGATGGCACATCAAAGGTTAGAGGGACTTCATCCATATTCCCAATCTGGCCTAGTTCATATCCATTTTTCTTTCTGCTGTCAATTACAAACTTGTGAAAAGACATAATCTTTGCTTCATATTCTTGTGGCATTTTTGGGGCAATTCTTGTTTTTGGTGCCTATAGCAAGGCCCCATCTCTTCATGAATCTGAAGCACCATGCTGGTGATCCAGTGAAGTCATTGATGCCTTTCTCAGCAGCAATCCGCTTGGCTTCGAATAGGATCATTTTTGTTGAGACCGAAAGGCCATTATTTCTGTGGCTTATGATCCACTCTTTTACGTCCACGTCTAACTCTGGCCACTTTGCTTCACGCCTACGAAGACCAGATCTGCTTTTTCCTGCTTTTTGCAGCTCATCCTCCTGTTTCCTCCACTCTCTTATCATTTTTTTCAGTTGGATGCGGTCCAAAATGTCTCTCCGCTGCTCTGTTCCCATGCTCTTTAGCGTATTTTACAACCTCCAGTTTAAAGGGAATTTTGTATGCAAGCCTTTTCTGCTTTGACATGCTTGAAACATGCACAATATGCAGCAGCCAACTGTACGGTACTTTTCTGAAACAAAATACAGTATTGAAACAACTGTCAGCTCTGTCTTTCATAGTTATGGGGGCAACTGAGAGCATGAATAAATACGGTACTCTTGCTGTAGAAAAGACATGGGCCGCACATCCAAAAATGCGTTAACAAGTTGATCTAGTGGTGTTAAGTAAAAATGTACTGTTTTCAACTGAACAAGAAGTTTTTAGTTTAACATTATGATCAGACTTATGAAGCCTACTGCCAGTGACGGCGAATGTGTCCATAACTGTAAATACTGTAGCCATAAAGGTGTGGAGTAATGTGCCGACCACCACCACAATGACAACGAGCAGGTGGGTACCTGGTGCCCCACAGTACCCATGCTGCAAGCCTGGAGACTGTAAGAGGGGTTCCGCCTATTTTCGCTCACTAAGAGGTTCGACGTCATGTGCTAGCGGCTTCATACAGTGTAATCAGAATGTTAAACTAAGAACTTCATGCTTAGTTTCATTTTGCCTAGTGGCATTAGATCATCTTATGATTTTAGATGTGTGGCCCATGTCTTTTTCTACACCTTTGATGAATGAAATACGGTACATTGTTATGGGGGATCTGTGGTGACGCACTGTTATGCGAGATGTGTTGTGACGCACTGTTTTGAGAGATCTGTGGTGATGCACTGTTATGGGGATCTGTGGTGATGCACTGTTTATGAGAAATCTGTGGTGATGCACTGTTATGGGGATCTGTGGTGATGCACTCCCATGGGTGATCTGTGATAACACAGTGCTATGGGGATCTGTGAATAACGTCCTGTTATGGGGATCTGTGAAGGACGCGCTGTTATGGGGATCTGTGGATGACGCACTGTTATGGGGATCTGTGGATGATGCACTGTTATGGGGATCTGTGGTGATGTACTGTTATGGGAGATCTGTGGTGATGCACTGTTATGGGGATCTGTGGTGATGTACTGTTATGGGAGATCTGTGGTGATGCACTGTTATGGGGATCTGTGGTGACGCACTGCTATGGGGGTTCTGTGGTGATGCACTGCTATGGGTGATCTGTGGTGACGCACTGTTATGGGGATCTGTGGATGACGCACTGTTATCGGGATCTGTGGTGACGTACTATTATGGGAGATCTGTGGTGACGCACTGTTATGGGGATCTGTGGTGATGCAATACTATGGGGGATCTGTGGTGACGCACTGCTATGGGGGATCTGTGGTGACGCACTGTTATGGGGATCTGTGGTGATGCACTACTATGGGGGATCTGTGGTGATGCACTGCTATGGGGCATCTGTGGTGATGCACTGTTATGGGGATCTGTGGTGATGCACTACTATGGGGGATCTGTGGTGATGCACTGCTATGGGGGATCTGTGGTGATGCACTGCTATGGGTGATCTGTGGTGACGCACTGTTATGGAGATCTGTGGATGATGCAGTGTTATGGGGATCTGTGGATGATTCACTGTTATGGGGATCTGTGGATGACGCACTGTTATGGGGATCTGTGGATGACGCAATGCTATGGGGATCTGTGGTGACACACTGTTATGGGGATCTGTGGTTGATGCACTGTTATGGGGATCTGTGGTGACACACTGTTATGGGGATCTGTGGCGATGCACTCCTATGAGGGATCTGTGACGCACTGTTATGGGGATCTGTGGTGACGCACTTTTATGGGGATCTGTGGATGACATACTGTTATGGGGATCTGTGGATAACGCACTGTTATGGGGATCTGTGGATGACGCACTGTTATGGGGATTTGTGGATGACGCATTGTTATGGGGATCTGTAGATAACACACTGTTATGGGGATCTGTGGATGATGCACTGTTATGGAGATCTGTGGATGACGCACTATTATAGGGATCTGTGAATCACAGTACAGTGTGTGGTGTGTGTAGTACCATATATTGTGACTACCACCCCCCTCATCAATAGGAATACACCTATGTACTGTATACATGGGTGTATTCTGAAAGATGAGGGAGGTGGTAGTCACAGTTGCAATAAACACTTTGGGCACTATCCCTGTTTACACCAAAATATGGCTACAACCCCCATCATCCATCAGAATACACCCATTGATAGAGTATACGGTATTCTGAAGGATGATGGGGGTTGTACTTCCCTTCAATGTGTGCACTGCCTCACCTCTCCCAAGGATCTCAGAATAATGTGTGCACTGTGGTAAAAGAAATTGCTACTATACATTTTGCAGGGATAGATACCTGATTGGTGGAGGCAACTGGGCAACAGTTCCCTCAACCAATCAATATCCATCCCTGCAAACGAGGAGGAGGAGAAACATGCTTCTCTCCCTCCTCTGCTTTAGGTCTCCGTGTGCAGCGGAGCCTCCTGTTGCTGCAGTGACAGAGCTCCATCTGCGCATGTGCCGGTTTGGCGGCCATTTTCTTGTAGTCCTGCAGACACAGGCTGTGATACCGGTATTCCATCGGAAACCGGAAACTCACAGCCTGTTCCCGGAAGTGTCATGGCGCCGCCCTGCACTATGCCGTCCGCGCACCGCCGGTTAACCTCAGCGATACCCCCAGCTCCAGGCCTGCTGCATTGCCCCACCGGAGACCCTGCCTTGTACCAGGCTGCTAAGCAGCCACCGCCTCCATTGCTACCGCCGCAGCCATCGCTACCGCAGCCGCCAATGCCACCGCAACAGTCACTGCCACCGCAAAAGTAAGTTTTTCTCCCCCAGTTTTTTGCACTATACGATTGTAAGACGCACCCCCATTTCCCACACAATTTGGGGGAAACAAAAGTGCGTCTTACAATCCGAAAAATACGGTACTTCTCCTCGCATATCGAGGTTCTCCCTCACAGGTCATTCCCCTTTGATTATTGGGCCTCAAAATTGGACACATGGCCTGAATTGGCACAATATGCCTTACAGGAGCTCGCTTGCCCTGCTGGTAGTGTGCTATCTGAAAGAGTCTTCAGTGCTGCTGGATCAATCCTGACAGAAAAAAGGACCCATTTGTGGACCCAAAATGTTGATGATCTAACCTTCATTAAAATGAACCATGCATGAGTTTCAAAAGCTTTTGTCCCACCCACCCTGATAACACATAGGTTGCCAGAGAAATGCTCGCTTTTGTTCTCCTCTTCCTCTGACTTCTCCAATTGCCCCATTTGCAGCAGTTGAAAGTCCAGACTACACATCAACATAAGCCATTTTTTAAACCTCCCTAAATGGGCTGCGCCCCCACACCAGGACCGGGGTCACCACCTGCCATACCCGGGCAAGTACTGTTGCCTTGAACAGGTGTGTGGCCCCACCCTTGGGCGACGGCTCTGGCACAGGGCCTCTCATAGTACAACAAAGTGTCTCTGATGGTAGGAGGGCCCACTCGCCATCAGACACACTGGCGTACTATGAGGGGCCCTGTGCCAGTACCGGCGGCCACGAATGGGTCCCCCCTACTTGCTCAGGGACACAGCACTTGCAATACTTACCTCTCCCTGCTCCACCGCTGTGTAGTCTGGTCAGTTAAACCCTTCACAGGGACGGCCACTACAAATTTGGTGTACTGATCGATGATGGTTAAGATGTAGCTATGTCCTGTCCTGCTGGCCTCTACCTTCAGATTACCAATGGCTACCATTTGTAATGTACGTCAGCTCCCAATCGGATGTAGTGGTAGTGGTGCTTTTTGATCACCTTTCATATTTTTCCTAGTCACAGACGTGTGACATTCCTGCCACTATATTGCAATGTATCCTTTCATGGCAATCCAATAGAATCCCCTACGGCCTGTGGCTTCTGTGTTTTGCACTCAAAAGTGACCAGACAGATCATGATAGGCAGTGAGGACCATGTCTACAGCTCTCCCTGTGATCACAATTTGATGGAGATGAGTAACGGTGATGGGATCGACGCTACTGCGATTCAGCAACCCTTTCATCAATAAGTTGCGGTTCAGCTGTATCCACAGTAAAAGTTATTGAGGGTCCGCATCGCCTCTGCGAATTCTCCCGGGAGGTTTTCCCGTGATTAAAAATTCCAACATTTCTGAAATCACTCGACTTTACGTCTCTACTTTTATCCATCTAGCTTCCTCTAGCGGTGAGTCTGGACTGGCTGACTGACACTGAAATATAAATGAAGATTTCAAAGTACTCCAACACTGTATACTGGTGTATGTTTCGAATACATTTGCCTTTTTCTCATTTTTATATTCTGGTGTAATCCGTACTGAGCCTGTGATAGTTTTTGTCTTATTCTGGTAAAATATAAGGAGATTTTAAAATGACACCAACACTGTATGCAGCTGAATGCTTGTAAAACATTAACCTTTTTCAAGTTTTTATATTTTTTGTGTAATCCATACTGAGCCCGTGATTGTCTTTGCCCGAAGCCTGAAGTATAGATGGAGACTTACAATTACCCCTAGACTGGAAACACCTGTAATCTGCTGATAGAGTCGCTTTTTCCAACATTTTGTATTACGTTAAATCCATACTGACTGATAGATAGACCAAGTAATAGAAGACAGAGATGCCTGTATGATAGGTTCTGCAGCCCTGAGACCACCTTCCAAAGCCCGGCTGGACTCAAAGAAACCCGCTTCTTCCGCATCCTGGGACAATTACCGAAAACGCTACCACTGTGAACGAGATCAAGAATCAGCAATGGAATTCCTAATACCTGCCACCTGAGAAGCTGTCACATGAGCATTAAGCGTTAAACAAGTCAAAATTAAGTGCCGCAGGACTCGAATCACTGGAGGAGAGGACGCCGTCAAGCTGTTAATGGAACACACAACTCCCATGTCGTCATAAATAAAATGGATCCTTCTGTCCCGAAACTCCTCCTTCCATAGGTTCACAGCCACCAGTATAGGCAAAATATCCAACCAAGCAATATTCCTAACAAGGCCCATCTGAAACCACTCCTCAGGCCATGCAGCTGCGCACCACAGGCCCCGAAAATATGACCAAAAACACACTCCATCACACGCATTTGTGAACAACTCTAAGTCATCATTTACAACTGCCTCCTCCATGAGCCAAAAACGTCCGTTGTATTGCTCCAAAAAATAGTCCCACAATTCCAAATCAGCCTTATGTTTACTGTAAAGCCGAGCAAAATGATGCGGAGCCCGTACTCCCGCCGTAGCGCTCGCCAACCGCCGAGAAAATACCCGACCCATTATAATAATGCGACAACCAAAAGTCAAATTCACAAGTAATGACTGCACCTATGTCAACGACAATTTCTTCAACCGTCTTGCCCCAGACACAACATCCCACAACACCTTTACCTTATCCTCAATCAAACGGAATTCACATTTTAACTAATCTATCATGATTCACAAAAACGCTAGTCATGTACAAGGCCGCTCTGTTTTACCGGGAGCAAGCGGTACAACAAAACGCTCCGCCACCCATTCCGCCGCTCTAAGTAACCTCTCTCAACAACCAGAATTAGCCAGACCGATACACAAACAATCATCCAGGTAATGAATCAAGGAATCAAGAGCCGATATTTCACAGACAACCCATTCGAGAAAAGAACTGAATGCCTCAAAAAATGCACAAGACACCGATCAACCCATTGTCAAACACCTATCAACCCAAAAAACACCACCTCACTAACACACCAACAACTTAACACTATCAGGATGAACAGGGATCAACATAAACGCCGACTCAATATCCGTTTGAGGCAAAAGTGCCCCCTTCCAACATTTCCGGACAAACTTTGCCACCTCCTCAAATGACTTATAAAACAAAGAGCACAGCTCCAGGTCAATTCCATCAGTCAACGACCTAGCATGAGGGAAAGACAGATGATGAATGAGCCTGAACTTATGCTGCTGTTTCTTAGGCACTACACCCAGGGGCGAGACTACCAAATCATAAAACGGAGGATCCCTAAACGGCACAGACCTCCTTCACAACTTAATCTCCTTCCCCAACTGTTACATCACCACCTCAGCATTTTGGTCAGCTGACCTCAGATTGTTAATCACCCGTGGTATCTCAAAAGGAGGGGCGGGAAGGTTAAACCCATCACTGAAAACAGACAACAACAGTTCCAACTTAACCCCATCCAGAAACCAACTTACATAAGGGACCGTCGCGGCCAGGTTCAATGGCAGATACCCCTTTTGATTTAGCACTCTCACTCTGCTACTCCTTTCTGCTTCCTAAAGCATCTGGAAGCACCATGCAAGGTTCATTTGCAATGGGATGAAAGGTGCTTGAATTTGCAGCAATGAAGCCCCAAATTTACACTGGCCATCATTCAATTGCCAGCAAAGACCCTGTTTCTGGCTGACCGATTGCCCCGACTGACCCCCTTGCCCCTTGTCCACTGCTTTGTGCATTTCACGAACCGGTACCCCGGGCACCCCCAGGAAAGGAATGGCCGAACTTAGTCGGCGTCATAACCTTCAACCACAGATGTATGTCTTTCTTTTCCCACCGGATTGCTGGATGAAACGCCTTCCTTTGCCTAAACTGTTTGTCGTAACGGAGCCAAGCCTGAACCCCCTACACCCTATAAGCCTCCCCAATCGAATCCAAAAAACAAAAAAGAGGAGAACAATTCTCAGGTGCCTTTTCTCCAAACATGCTAGCCAAAATATTGAATGCCTGTAGCCAATTAGATAATCTGTGCGGAATCAATCAACATCTCCGTTTTTCCTCCTCTTTTTGGCTATCATCCTTCTTCCCTTTGTCCAAGTCCAACTTTTCCAAATGAAGTTGTGACAAAATCACGACATATTCGGCCTTCTATATCTTTTCCCGCACCTCCTTCTTACGATGAACGCCCAGTGGGCCCTTAAAGCATACACATACCTCCCCATGCGCCCTGTCATCTACATTGATCCGACATTCCTTTTCCTTCTCAGTCTGAACCGAAACAGACACAGGGTCAGCTCGGCTAACTGACACCCCGGTAAACGCCCCCGACAAACTGGTCCCTCGCTCCTGCGACCCCACCCAAGCGGCTAAATGTGCCGGGTGTGCTCCAAATCACTCCATCTGGGACAACAAATCCCGCATGGAAGTCAACATCTCCCCCAGCCCCCCAATCCATGAAGGAACTTGGTCCACAACTCCCTGACCTAATGCCACCAGCCGGCAACCCATCCCACTCCCGACCACAGGGGACCTCACTAGAGATGAGGACAAACAAGAAATGGAGCCATACTCACTGGGCTGCTATGACACTGTGACTCCTCCAACCGCCAATCCCGTATTCTGCTGGGCGTCGACTACAGAGCTTCCCCTCAGACCCTCTGTCCCCAGAGGTCCACCACCTTGTGAAACAGGCTTTCTCGACTGCACCTCCCTCACGGGAACTACGATCAAGGTTGTTTGCTTCTCCAGCCCCCGCTGAGGCAAGCGGGCTGCACAGCCATGTGGGCTTCCGCCTGCGGACAAAAACCCCCCGCAACCCCCACCGACTGTCTGACTCACCGTCCATGCTGATCCACCGCCGATGTTCTGGTTAGTGTACCCAAGGTACTGGGCATAGCTGACAGCCTCGGGCGATGGGGGCTGCTGCCTGACGAGCCCCCTCCAGGTAACTCCCACCATCGCCCCAAGAGGAGGCTGATCGCCCAGCTCCATGATGGCCTGCTGTGACGTCATTGTTCATTGCTGACCCGGCGAGTGCAGGCCCCGCCTCCCGCTCTGCTCGGGGAGAAGGACTTGCAACCGCCACTGGACCCAGCATGGCTCGTGGATTCCTCCCAGCCCTGAGCCTGCCCGCACGCTTACCAGCAGGCACCTGACCCAGAGGGTCCCTGGAAGGGGCTCTGTCACCAGCGCAGGGTCCTTGGATCTGCGTCGGGGGAGTAAAGCTGTGTGGCCCTTGACCGCCACCTCGCATGGGAAGAGACACCAGCGACCGACCCGCTGCTTCCACCGATGATCCCCGCGACCTGTTCCTCGATTCACACCGGCAGGCTGCAATTCCGCTGCAGCGTGCAGCCTCTCCAATCCAGCTGAAATGGACTCCATGCCATCTGGGCGTGGGACAGTCTCTGCGGCTCTGTAGCGGGAACTGTGGTAACCGCCCCATAAGCCGACTTAAAATACCCCCCTTATTTCCATACTCCACCCCCCAGGGACAGTTAACCCCCTCCCTCCAACCCACAGTCATGTGGGCCTCCACTTACGCCTCTGTGGAGGGGGGTTTGGCTTGCTCTGGTCCCTGTCTTTAGGGAGACACTTAGGCCTGTAAACAGAAGTTCTTATGTGCTTGTGCTGAACGCAATTGTTGGGTACAGTTAGGGTGCAGTCACAGGGGAGGATTTTCTTGTGTGCAGCAGCACCGATTATTAGCCTGCCTTTTAGCAGTATTGCTGTGGGTACACTGCTGTGCAGAAAGCATTTTACACAGCACTAATACTTTTATTCCTTTTTTCTGCACAGTGAACGAATGTTCATTATTTCCCACAGCGTATACAGCTGTACGCTCCTCACACAGTAACGTATCACAGAGAAATACATGCTGACTATCTGTATGTGACTCCAGAAATATTTATAGCGATCTACATTTTCACTTATACTATATACACCTGGTATCTGATGATACAGTACCATTGTTCTAAATTTTTTAGTACAGTGTAATCCTTATTGAGTGAGCGTGTGTGGTTTAGTCCTTCAATATATACATAGATAAAAAGTTTACCCTATACTATATACACCTCCTATCTTGTGATACAGTACCTTTGATCGACATTTTGTATTACGGTCAAATCCATAGTGAGTGAGCGTCTGAGGGTGACTGTGGAAATTGATCCCAAGATGTAAAATTTGCCCAACACTGGAAAAAGCTGTATGCTAATGATACAGTACCCTTTTCTGCTATTTAAATTTTGGTGTAAACCATACTGAGCCTGTGAACGTCTGTCTGTAACTCCAGAAATATATTTGTAGATTTAAGATTACCCCAACACTGTATACAGATGTACGCTTGTGATACCTTACCCATTTACTGCTTTTTAAATAGTGGTCTAATCCTTACTGAGCCAGTGAGAGTCTGTTTCTGACTCTGGAAATATATACTGAGATTTACAATGACCCCTACACTGTATGCAGCTGTACGCTTCTGGTCCATTACCCTTTTACTGCTTTTTATATTGTGTAATCCATACTGACCCTTAGAGCGTCTGTGTCTGCCTCCTGAAAAAAATAAGGAGATTTATAATGTTTAAACATTACTATTTGTACCTTGTATCTGGTGATACAGTAACCTTTTTATACTTTTTATATTCTTGGCTGATGCATACTGGGACTGAGAGTGTCTGTGTCTGCCTTATGAAATGTCTACAGCGATTTAGAATGTTTAATCTATACTATATATACCTTGTATCTGGTGATACTGTACCCATTGTCAAATTTTACATTATTGTCAAATCCATACTGAGCGTGTGAGCATATGTGTCTGCCTCCTGAAATACATACTCAGATTTTTGGTATTTTAAGTATACTATATATACCTTGTATCTGTTGATCCAGTACCCTTTGTGCCCGATATTCATCCTCCACCCACCAATCAAAGTGCATCATTGACACCTGGAACATTGGCCCACATGTGTGATAATTTCTTACGGATCTTCTTTTTATATTATGGTGTGATCCATACTGAGCCTGTGAGAGGCTGTGTGTTACTCTTGAAATATATATGTAGATCACCCAATGACCCCAACACTGTATCCAGCAGTACGCTTGGGATCCATTCCCCTTTTACTGATTTTTATATTGTTGTGTTATCCATACTGGGCCTCAGAGCGTCTGCGTCTGCCTCCTGAAATAAATACGGAGATTTTGGATGTTGAAACTATACTATATATACCTTGTATCTGGTGATACTGTACCCTTTTTCTACTTTTTAGATTGTTGTCGAATCCATACTGGCCATGACAGCGTCTGTGTCTGCCTCCTCAAATATATACGTAGATTTATAATGTTGAAACTATACAATATATCCTTGTTATCTGGTGTTAAAATAAAATGCCACGCAGGGCCTGGGGTTACTCAGTAACGGGCCTTTCAGGCTCTTTTAAGGGGGAAGTATGTCACGGTGGTGATTGGGAACCGGTCCGTGCCCTGGGTGTACAATAAAGAAGATGACAGTTCAGATAATGGTATGTTAATTAATTTGGAAAAGGGGGATCATGACGCCACCCATGGTACTCGGCTAGGGTAGCCGACTCTGCACTGCAGATCCTCTGGGCCGGTGTTAAAGCAGCCAAGATGATGAAGCTCTCCACGGGCAGAGCTGTATCTCAGGGCAGTTGAGATGGTGTTTGTGAGCCGTTGACAGTGATGGTGAGTGTAGCGTGGGTAGCAGTCGAGTTGTAAAGGACACCAAGGACACAGTTGGTTGCAGTTTCTGAGTTTTGCCTCAAAAGTTTTGTGCTCAAGATGAGCCGATTGGTACTGTGTCATCCAAGAGAGAGGTCTGGCAAACTCCAAGGTAGATCAGGAACACCTGTTCAAGACTGCTCCTTGTGTATCCTTTCTAGGCTGTGTCTCTGCGCTGATCTCTCCCTTCCTTCCTGCTGTGCACCTTCGCAAACAGTGTCCCAAGCCGGCAGCCACGTATCACAACGGGTGACGTGAGTCAGGCTCCGGGGTCCTTTATTCCAACTGCTGCCTTTTTGAGTATTGAATGCGGCTGCGACTGAGCCACTTAAAGTTACCTCAACCTCCGTCTTTCTAGCTAAGCCCTGTATTTCTCCACTACCTTAAGGAGACACCTTCCCCAACGAGGCCTGGTCCTTCCTTCTCCAGAAACGGCCTTCACAGGTGGCTTATTGCACTTCCTGTGCCCCAAGGACCCCTTCCTTCCAGTCTAGGAGCTTGGACAAGATTTTTCTCTCTTCTCTGACCCTCAGCCCTCTCACAGCAATCCTGCTCTTACTCTGTCCTGTCACCGACTGACAACTCTCTAGAAAGATCCATGTACCTCAGACTAGCTCCACGCACCAACTGTCACCTTGCTCTCTCTGAATGGATGCTCACAATAACTCCACTACCTAAGCTCCTCCCACTGTACCTACCTTCCACACTAACCCCCAACACCCTTTCATAGTCAGTCTGGGATGAGACCATCCTACCACCGGTTACACCCAGAAAGCACTGACTAACTAGTGTGTGTTGAGTGCAGGGTTAGGAGTCCTGAGTGGTGATCCCTCCTTAACTGAGGGTGGGATACCAAACTTTTGGATGAGGTGCAGTACCTCTGTGGCGACCGTACCCTCAGGGGCGCCATAGTACCCTTTAACAACTTTCTATATTGTTCTCGGATCCATACTGGGCCTGAGAGCGTCTGTGTTTGCCTCCTGAAATGTATACGGAGATTCAGTATGTTTAAACTATACTATATATACCTTGTATCTAGTGACACTGTACCCTTTTGCAAATTTTCATTTTATTGTCTAATCCATACAGAGCCTGTGACCATCTGTGTCTGACTCATGAAATATACACGGAGATTTACAATTATCCATAGACTATATAGAACTGTCCACTTCTGAAACAGTACCACATATCTGCTGGTATTTTGAGTCCATTTTCACAAAAATTATTAAGTATGGTGGAAGAGGCCACGGACGTGGGTGTGGGAGGGGCAGCTGGTACTGATGGTGGTGGTGGTGCATCTGCTGGTAGTGCCAAAAGCACAATAGCAGCTAAGGCAGGAGGTGTTGAGCCTGCATCATCCTCTGGCACAAGAAGGCCTTTAAGGCTCCCTTTTCTGGGAGTAGGTAAACTGCTTTTAAAGCTGGAGCATCAGGAACTGGTTTTGCCTTCCATTGCCGAAAAAAAGCCTCCAGCTGTATCGCCACCTCTTCTGAAGCTTAAAAAAAATGCAAGCACTGAGTTGTCAGTGCAGGCTTCTGGTCAGGAACCACCCCTTTCCTTGTCCCCTTCACCCCCACTAAAAGTGAAGGATGCAGCAGCCCACACTTCAAATTACTCCATGGAGCTCTTTTCACATGCCATGCCTGAGTTATCAAGTGAAATTCTGAATTCCCCAGTCCAACATCAATCGGAGATGGAGTGCACTGATGCACAGCCACTGCTAGATGATTCTGCTGGTACGTTGACCCACAGCACTACATTCCCCTCACACTCTACAGAGCCAGAATGTGACACTGATGAAGCTCAGGTGCCCCTTCCTGCATACTATACCACCTTACACGGTGACACAGAGGAAGGTGCAGATGTAAGTGCTGGTTCCTTGAGCAGGTGGGGGGTCCTACTCGTGGGTGACGGCAGTGGCACAGGGGCCTTCATAGTACGCAAAAGTGTCTCTGCCGGTGGGAGGGCCCACTCGCCGTCAGACATACCGTTGTACTATGAGGGGCCCTGTGCCAGTGCCGTTGCCCACGAGTGGGCCCCACATGCTTGCTCATGGCCACAGCACTTGCAATACTTACCTCTCCCTGCTCCACCACCGTGACGTCTTCCGCCTTTCCTGACAGTGACATTCAGGTTACAGAGCGCAATGACATCACGTCTGTATGCCCTCTACCGAAACAGTACAAGTGCAGAGAGCTTGAAGATGGCAATGCAGAGGAGTCCAAAGTAGAGCAGTGCCCAGCGAGGAGAGGTATTTAATTTTTTTTAATGTTGGGAGCATTTTTTGGGGAGCAATATACACTATAGAATGATATATGGGGCCCATCATATACTGGAGCATTCAAAATGGGGGACATCTGACACTGGAGCATCATCCATGAGGCCCATCATATACTGGAGCATTCTAAATGGGGCAGATCAGACACTGGAGAAACCCGACTCGACCCGAAAAAAGGCAAAGTCGCTCATCTCTAGTGGCCATTATACTGTATGGAGTAATATACTGTCCATTTTTTAGCTATTGTTGAATTTAAAATAGATATCAGTCATGTCATGTAAGAAGTGAAGTATTTTTCATTGTACTATACCACTATTTCTCTGCCATAATAATAATAATAATAATAATAATAATAATAATAATCTTTATTTATATAGCGCCAACATATTCCGCAGCGCTTTACAGTTGAACAGTTTCAAACACAACAGTCATAAGTAACAACGTTAACAATACAATAATTAAAGCGAAATAAGACGACCCTGCTCGTGGAGCTTACAATCTACAATGAGGTGGGGGGGGGATACAAAGCACAGGTTTGTATTTACAATGATGTATTTACAATGACGGTCCAGCCATCTTCAGGGGGTGGGGGTTAGATGGAGATAGTGAATGGGCTACACACACACAAACATGACTTTGATTACTGAATGTGATAGGCTGCTCTGAACAAATGTGTTTTGAGCGAGCACCTAAAACTATGCAAATTGTGGATGGTCCTAATATTTTGGGGTAGAGCATTCCAGAGGATTGGCGCAGCACGGGAGAAGTCTTGGAGTCGGGAGTGGGAGGTACGGATTAGGGCAGAGGTTAGTCGAAAGTCATTTGCAGAGCGCAGCGGTCGGTTAGGCCGATAGACAGAAATGAGGGAGGAGATGTAAGGGGGTGCCGCACTGTGGAGAGCTTTGTGGGTGAGAACAAGTACTTTGAATTGTACCCTGTAATGAATTGGCAGCCAGTGTAACGACTGGCGAAGAGCGGACGCATCTGAGAAACGATTAGCCAGATGGACAACCCTGGCTGCTGCATTAAGGATAGACTGGAGAGGGGAGAGTCGAGTGAGAGGGAGGCCAATTAATAGAGCATTACAGTAGTCTAGGCGGGAGTGGATCAGGGCGACAGTGAGAGTTTTTGTTGTTTCCATGGTGAGAAAAGGGCGGATTCTAGAGATGTTCTTTAGGTGTAAGCGGCATGAGCGGGCAAGAGATTGTATATGGGAGGTGAAGGAGAGATCGGAGTCGAACATAACACCCAGACAGCGCACCTGCTGTCGGGGTGTTATTATGGTGCCACCCACAGAGAGGGAAATGTCAGATTTAGGGAGGTTAGTAGATGGTGGGAGCAGAAGAAGTTCAGTTTTGGAGAGGTTGAGTTTCAGATAGAGAGCAGACATGATGTTGGAGACTGCAGACAGACAGTCAGTGGCGTTCTGTAGTACAGAGGAGGTAAGGTCAGGGGATGATGTGTACAGTTGTGTGTCATCAGCATAAAGATGGTACTGAAAGCCAAATCTGCTGATGGTCTGTCCAATTGGGGTTGTATAGAGAGAGAAGAGAAGGGGGCCAAGGACTGAGCCCTGAGGTACCCCAACAGTGAGAGGAAGAGGAGATGAAGTGGAGCCAGAAAACAGAACACTGAAGGAGCGGTCGGAAAGATAGGAGGAGAACCAGGAAAGAGCAGTGTCCTTAATGCCTAGTGACTGGAGCCTAGAGAGTAGGAGAGGATGGTCAACAGTGTCGAAAGCTGCAGAAAGGTCGAGAAGAATGAGCAGAGAATGGTCACCATTACGTTTTGCTGTCAGAAGGTCATTGGTCACTTTGATGAGTGCAGTTTCTGTCGAATGTAGGGGGCGGAAACCGGACTGTGAAGGGTCTAGGAGGGAGTGAGTGGAGAGGTAACGGGTAAGGCGTGAGTATATCAGGCGCTCCAAGAGTTTAGAGATGAAGGGGAGATTGGAGACTGGTCTGTAGTTGTTTGTGCAGGAAGGGTCAAGGGTGGGTTTCTTTAGTAATGGAGTAATGATAGAGTGTTTGAAGGAGGAGGGGAAAATGCCAGAGGAGAGGGAGAGATTAAAGATTGTAGTTAGGTGAGTTGTGACGACTGGGGAGAGAGACTGGAGGAGATGTGAGGGAATGGGGTCGGTTGTGCATGTAGTTGGACGAGAAGAGGAGAGGAGCCTGGAGACTTCTTCTTCTGTGATGGGAGCAAATGTGGAGAGTGAGCCAGGGGAAATGCAGGGAGGGATGGGAGTCACTGAACTTGGTGATTGGGAGCGGATTTCCTGACGGATATTGTCTATTTTCTCTATAAAGTGGGAGGCCAGGTCATCAGCGCAAATGTCTGTGATAGGGGCTTGTGCTTTTGGCCTGAGGAGGGAGTGAAAGGTGTCAAAAAGTTTCTTGGGGTTGTTGGATAGTGAGGAGATCAGGGTGGTGAAGTAGGTCTGTTTGGCGAGGTGAAGGGCAGAGTTATATGTCCTTAACATAAATTTGAAGTGTATGAAGTCTTCTGGTGTGCGTGTTTTCCTCCATAAGCGTTCAGCACACCTAGAGCATCGCTGGAGAAATCGGGTTTGCGATGTGAGCCAGGGCTGTTTCACTCTGTGTTTGGAGGTTCTGAGGGTGAGGGGAGCTACTTGGTCAAGGGTGCTTCTAAGAGTGTCATTGAAGTGATGTACAGCCAGATCAGGACAGGACAAAGAAGAGATTGGGGACAATGATGAGTGTAGGGAGTCTGAAAGTGTATGAGGGTTAATGGCTTGTAGATTTCTGACTGAATGGTAGGTAGGAGGGTGCTGGGGTGAGCGAGGATTTGTGAGTGTAAAGGAGAGAATGTTGTGGTCAGAGAGGGGAAGCGGTGAGTTATCTAGGTAGGAGATTGAGCAGAGCCGGGCGAAAACCAGGTCCAGGGTGTTACCGTCTTTGTGTGTTTCAGAGGTTGAGAGCTGAGAGAAGCCTAGAGAAGTGGTTAGTGATAGAAGCTGGGATGTAGATGTGGAAGTGGGGCTGTTAATGGGGATGTTGAAGTCTCCCAGGATAAGGGTTGGTAGTTCTGAGGACATGAAGTGCGGCAGCCAGGCAGAGAAATGGTCCAGGAAGTGGGTGGGTGAGCCTGGGGGCCGGTATATGACCGCTACTCTGAGGGAGAGGGGACGAAAGAGCCTGATGGTGTGGACTTCAAAAGAAGGGAATGAGAGTGATGGAACTGAGGGGATGACCTGGAAAGTGCATTGTGGGGACAGGAGTATGCCGACTCCACCACCAGGTCTATTTGTCGGTCTCGGGGAATGGGAGAATTGTAAGCCACCATGGGAAATGGCAGCAGGAGAGACAGTGTCAGAATCTTGAATCCAGGTTTCCGTGAGGGCCAACAAATTCAGAGAGTTTTTCAGAAAGTAATTGTGTAGGAAAGGAAGCTTGTTGCATACAGACCGTGGATTCCAAAGGGCACAATTGAAAGAAGGAGATGAAGGAGTGCAAGTGATATTAGTAAGATTATTAAGGTTTCGATGTGAGGTAGGGTAGGGGTTGAGGTTGGGGGATGGTGGACCGGGGTTGGGGGAGATGTCCCCTGAAATCAGTAGGAGCAGGAAGATAAAGAGCAAGTAGTTTTTGGAATTGTATGAAGATTTTATGTGCAGTG
The DNA here is from genome assembly GCF_039654945.1 of Dendrobates tinctorius. NCBI lineage: Eukaryota > Metazoa > Chordata > Amphibia > Anura > Dendrobatidae > Dendrobates > Dendrobates tinctorius. The sequence goes on along the minus strand of NW_027361728.1, from coordinate 51,023,246 downwards.
TGTTTGGGCAAGATGGGCTGAGGCTTTTTAAGAAGGTGAGAAGTGCATGGGAGCTGTACATGGGAGAAGCAAAGAGAGAGGAGCTGATGTATATGAGTCGTGATGGAGGGGGGATTGGTCGGTGAAAGTGGATTGCAAGAGAACATAGGAGGATAGGAATAAAGCACATGGATAAAAGGGACAGCAGAGTGAGGGTTACCTGACTCCTGCCCTGACTAACTGCCATGTAATAACCGCTGTATCCCGACGCTTATCTTCGTGACGCTTTGCTTCTGTGATGCGTGCACCCCCACATGCGTGCACCCCTATGGATGGTTCTAAATTTATAGTCCAGACTGCAGGGTCTGAAGAGATGGATTGTGGGAACTGGTTGAGGATAATTTGGCAGCTGGGGTCAGCACACCAGGGTTTTTTTTTTTTTTTTTTTTTTGGGATGATCAAAGACATTCAGCCTGGCAACATCTATTTTAACACCTCCACCAGATAAGATCTACACTGATCCCAGTCATGGAAATGCAACAGTGAGTTTTAAGTACAATGCACCAAATGATTTATAACAAAGAATTAGCAGACACATTAAACTATGTTTCTAGATGGTAAAGCAGCAGATGACACAGCAGACAGCAAGCAGAGGGAATTTTTACCATTAGAGTCTATTGCAGCAGATGAGACAGCAATCAGAGGTGGGAAGTTGTACCATTTGAATATGTTGCAGAAGACAGCAAGCAGAGGGAATTTTTACCATTAGAGTCTATTGCAGCAGATGAGACAGCAATCAGAGGTGGGAAGTTGTACCATTTGAATATGTTGCAGAAGACAGCAAGCAGAGGGAATTTTTACCATTAGAGTCTATTGCAGCAGATGAGACAGCAATCAGAGGTGGGAGGTTGTACCATTTGAATATGTTGCAGAAGACAGCAAGCAGAGGGAATTTTTACCATTAGAGTCTATTGCAGCAGATGAGACAGCAATCAGAGGTGGGAGGTTGTACCATTTGAATATGTTGCAGAAGACAGCAAGCAGAGGGAATTTTTACCATTAGAGTCTATTGCAGCAGATGAGACAGCAATCAGAGGTGGGAAGTTGTACCATTTGAATATGTTGCAGAAGACAGCAAGCAGAGGGAATTTTTACCATTAGAGTCTATTGCCATATCGGAGCATCATGAATTGTGTTATGTGTTAAAGGGGCCCACTGACACTCTTTAGCCCGGGGCACACGAAAACCTGGAGCCAGCCCTACCCCCCCACAACTTTAGCCAAATAACCCCCAGTTTTCAATGCGTAACTATTATTATAAAGTAAATTAAGGTTGCCAAGCTTAAGTAATAAGAATTGATGTTGTTGGCATTGAAATGGGCACTGTAGGTGTGTTTACTGTCCTCCACTCCCTGCCGACTTTGCTTCCACATTGACTTGCATTGGGTTTCGTGTTTCAGTCAGACCCCGACTTTTCCCTATAGTCAGCCGATTTCGTTCGACTCGACTTTTGAGAAAGTCGGGTTTCATGAAACCCGACTCGACCCTAAAAAAGGAAAAGTCGCTCATCTCTAGTCCATATATATTTGGACAGAGACAACATTTTTCTAATTTTGGTTCTAGACATTACCACAATGAATTTTAAACAAAACAATTCAGATGCAGTTGAAGTTCTGACTTTCAGCTTTCATTTGAGGGTATCCACATTAAAATTGGATGAAGGGTTTAGGAGTTTCAGCTCCTTAACATGTGCCACCCTGAAGCTTGCATTACTAGCTTTGCATCATCTGCAAATTTGATTAGTTTACCTTTAGTTCCCTTATCTAGATCATTTATAAAAATGTTGAACAACACTGGGGCCAGGACAGAGTCTTGTGGTACTCCACTTGAAACACTCTTCCAATTGGATGTGCAATCATTTATCACCACTCTTTGGGTATGTTCATTGAGCGAATTACGAATCCACCTAACCGCAGCTTTGCCAATCCTATATTTGGTTATTTTTTAAATAAGGATAGTATGAGATACTTTATCAAATGCTTTGCTGAAGTCGAGATATACTATATATAGTGCATTTTCCTGATCCACCCAGTCAATGATTCCATCCTAGAAGGAATTTAGATTAGTCTGTCATGACTTGTTTGCTACAAACCCTTGCAGGCTTTGGAAATTACTGTATTCTTATCCAAGTACTTACGTATCTGATGTTTAATAATTTGTTCAAAGATCTTTACTGGTATAGAATTAAGGCTCACTGGTCTGTAATTTCCTGGCTCCATCTTCTTTCCTTTTGTGAAGATAGAGACAACACTTGCCCTTGTCCAATCTTCTGAGACTTCTCTTCTCTAGGATTTTGAAAGATTCTATCTAGTGGTTTTCAATTTTCCTCTTCTAACTCTTTCAGTACCCTAGAATGTAATTCATCTGGACCAGGAAATATGAATTAATTTAAATTAGCTAAGTGTTCCCTCACCATCTCTCTGTTTATAAATAGTGTGGATTCTTTTATTCTTTCTATAATACAATGAAGATCAATTTATGTTACAAATGCAATCTCAGAGAACATAGATGCAAAGTAGAAATTTAAAAATTTGGCCTTCTCAACATAATATTTGACCACTTCACCCTTTTCATCCTATACAAAATCCTATAGCACCTTTGACTTTTCTTTGGATTTTGGAATACCCCAAATGCTTTTTATTGAATTTGCATGCCAAGACACATGTAAGCTGTTTTTAAAAATCATGGTTATTCCACAAAATATTGATTTATGAGCTCTTCCTGAGTTAAAACATCAGTATTGTTGTTTCTAAATGATTATGAAATTAAATTGTTTTCTTTGCATTATTTGAGGTCTGAAAGCACTGTTTTTTTATTTTGACCATTTTTCTTTGTCAGAAAAACAAAACATTCATTGCTTGAAAATTCGAAGACATACAGTGGGGAAAAAAAGTATTTAGTCAGTCAGCAATAGTGCAAGTTCCACCACTTAAAAAGATGAGAGGCGTCTGTAATTTACATCATAGGTAGACCTCAACTATGGGAGACAAACTGAGAAAAAAAAATCCAGAAAATCACATTGTCTGTTTTTTTTTTCATTTTATTTGCATATTATGGTGGAAAATAAGTATTTGGTCAGAAACAAGCAATCAAGATTTCTGGCTCTCACAGACCTGTAACTTCTTCTTTAAGAGTCTCCTCTTTCCTCCACTCATTACCTGTAGTAATGGCACCTGTTTAAACTTGTTATCAGTATAAAAAGACACCTGTGCACACCCTCAAACAGTCTGACTCCAAACTCCACTATGGAGAAGACCAAAGAGCTGTCAAAGGACACCAGAAACAAAATTGTAGCCCTGCACCAGGCTGGGAAGACTGAATCTGCAATAGCCAACCAGCTTGGAGTGAAGAAATCAACTGTGGGAGCAATAATTAGAAAATGGAAGACATACAAGACCACTGATAATCTCCTTCGATCTGGTGCTCCACGCAAAATCCCACCCCGTGGGGTCAGAATGATCACAAGAACGGTGAGCAAAATTCCAGAACCACACGGGGGGACCTAGTGAATGAACTGTAGAGAGCTGGGACCAATGTAACAAGGCCTACCATAAGTAACACACTACGCCACCATGGACTCAGATCCTGCAGTGCCAGATGTGTCCCACTGCTTAAGCCTGTACATGTCTGGGCCCGTCTGAAGTTTGCTAGAGAGCATTTGGATGATCCAGAGGAGTTTTGGGAGAATGTCCTTTGGTCTGATGAAACCAAACTGGAACTGTTTGGTAGAAACACAACTTGTTGTGTTTGGAGGAAAAAGAATACTGAGTTGCATCCATCAAACACCATACCTACTGTAAAGCATGGTGGTGGAAACATCATGCTTTGGGGCTGTTTCTCTGCAAAGGGGCCATGACGACTGATCCGGGTACATGAAAGAATGAATGGGGCCATGTATCGTGAGATTTTGAGTGCAAACCTCCTTCCATCAGCAAGGGCATTGAAGATGAAATGTGGCTGGGTCTTTCAACATGACAATGATCCAAAGCACACCACCAGGGCAACGAAGGAGTGGCTTCGTAAGAAGCATTTCAAGGTCCTGGAGTGGCCTAGCCAGTCTCCAGATCTCAACCCTATAGAAAACCTTTGGAGGGAGTTGAAAGTCCGTGTTGCCAAGCGAAAAGCCAAAAACATCACTGCTCTAGAGGACATCTGCATGGAGGAATGGGCCAACATACCAACAACAGTGTGTGGCAACCTTGTGAAGACTTACAGAAAACGTTTGACCTCTGTCATTGCCAACAAAGGATATATCACAAAGTATTGAGATGAAATTTTGTTTCTGACCAAATACTTATTTTCCACCATAATATGCAAATAAAATGAAAAAAAAACAGACAATGTGATTTTCTGGATTTTTTTTTCTCAGTTTGTCTCCAATAGTTGAGGTCTACCTATGATGTAAATTACAGACGCATCTCATCTTTTTAAGTGGTGGAACTTGCACTATTGCTGACTGACTAAATACTTTTTTTCCCCACTGTATTGTTACAACCCTGCCGGCATCACTGCATGGCCTCCCATCCCCCACCTTCCTTACTCACTACTCCGGGCCATGCTGTGAGTTCTGTCTGCTGCCGGCTCTATGCTGTATGCCTCTTGCCTGCTCTCTGCATACTTCCTGGCTGTGTGCATAGGGGGGCGGCGCCAGCACTCTCTGGTTCTTATGGAATCAGTGTGCATCTGCCTATGGTGTTCCCAGCCAATTACCAAGAGGCCTCTAGTATTTAGGGCAGCTCTACCTGGTGGAAGCTGCCTGAGCAACGCCTTTACTCAGTCAGTGTCTTGCTGCTGAGTTGCCAAGTCCTGTCCTGTTTCTGCCTGTCTGGGGGCTTCATTCTCAGATCTGTTTCCGTGTGCTTTGTACTTATTCTTTGCCAACCAGGAGGCTGTATATCCTGGTCTCTGTATCTCTGTCTCTGTGCCTTGGGCATTTCTCATTCCGCCCACAAGAAGGCAGAATATCCTGTTCTGTGTCCTTCCCCAGGATCAACAATGCAGAACAGCTGCACTAAATATAGGCTGAACTAGATGGACATAAGGTCTTCCTTCAGCCTTCAAAACTATGTTACTATGTTATTATGTGTCTTTGTTCCCGTGAACTGACTCGTACCTTCATTGTCTGAACTCCGTCCTATACCTGTGTCTGTCTTAGCCCGGTCTCTCTGCCTTTCTCTGTAAGTTGCCTTGTCTGAACTCTGTCCTATTCTGCTGTCTGCCAGTCTCCTTGTCAGTGGCTCCTTTCCCTGCTGTGTTTATCCTTGAGTCCTCTCCGTCTGCCTGCTCTGGTTCCTTGCTCTGCCTGTGCTCCGCACTCTTGCAGTTCTGCCTGTGCTACGCATTCTTGCAGTTCTGCCTGTGCTCCGCTTCTGCTGCTGCAGAACCTCTTGCTGCAGCTCCTCTCCGCATACCTTGCAGTTACGTTTTGCTCTGCTCCTGCTGCTGCAGAATCTCTTGCTGCAGCTTTTCTCTGCTTACCTTGCGGTTCCACCTTGCTTCGTCCTTGCTGCTGCAGAATGCCTTGCTGCAGCTCCTCTTTGCATACCTGCGGTTCCGCTATCCTCTCCATTTCTGTGGCACCTGCTGCTGCAGAACCTCTTGCTGCAAACTGCAGTTTCTCTTTGTATATCTGCGACTCCACTCTGCTCTCCTTTCCTGTGGCACCTGCTGCTGAAAAACCTCTTGCTGCAAACTGAAGTTTCTCTCCACAGCCTTGCGGTTCTGCCCTGCTCTGCTCCTTGCGGTTCTACCCTGCTTCGCAACCCTGCGATTCTAATCTGTTTCCATTCTGTATCATGTGGATCCTTGTCCTACCCATCTGTACTGGTCCCTGAACCAGTTTCTGCATTTTCTGTGTGAACAGCTCTCTACCTGTTCCCTCATACCATTTAGATCTGTCTATGTTCTGTCCTTCCCGAACCAGTTCCTGCACCTCCAGTATGAACAGCCCCTACCTATTCACATATCATACTCGTCCCAAGTACGTGTCTCTATCCTTTCACTACCGAGTCAGTTCCTGCGTGCCAGTGCCTCAGCAATGCCCACCTGCCTGCCAGTGCCTCTGCCACTCTGCCATGTCCACCTGCCTGCCAGTGCCTCTGCCGTGCCTTCTTGTCCTGCCAGAGTGCCAGCCGTGCCCGCCTGTCCTGCCAGAGTGCCAGCCGTGCCCGTCAGAGTACCAGTCATGCCTGTCAGCACCTGCCCGCACCTGCTATCAGTGTCCAGTCTCTCAGTGGTATCAGCAGCCACAGCGAGACACCACCCTGGAGTGGTACCTGGCAGCTACCTGCTGCACAAGCCTGACCTCACCATCAGAGGCTCCAGTGAACACCAAGATAGCTGCTTAGTCATGCCCCTTCCAGAGTAGCCTGGTTTGTGGCTCAGTGGGGCCACTCCTCTCGCTTGCGACAACCAGTCAGGGCACGAGTGTTATACATATTGTCAGAAGTTTATAGACTAAAAGAATAATTTACATTTTACTCAAAAATATACCTATAAAGAGAAAAATCAGACAAACTGAACATTTAAATGTGGTGTCTTAATTTTTGCCAGAGCTGTATAAATTAAGGAAATAGACTCCTAAATATTAATATGTAGTTAAGTAGTGAGGTAGTTATGTATTAATCAGAAATTAAGAAGTGGACTAGAAATGCATTATATAGTACAAAGTTATTAATAGTATAATAATATGTGCATTCATACAATTTTACCTCCATTCATGATAGAATGATAGCTATGAGATACAGTAACAATAGTCCAAAATACCCCTTCTGTTACCCAACTGTGGGGAGAGATTATACACCAAATATCTTGTAGCAAAAACAAACAAGCCAGAGTAATTACCTCATAAAGATAGGAATGGCGTCTCCCCATCCCGATGCGTGTTTCGCCTACTGCACAGCCACAACAGTTCTTAGCTGTCCACTCTGTTTTATCGTGCTTTACTGTACTGCTAGTGCTTGGAAACAAACTGTCATGTATTTGTACCCTTAAGAAACATCTCTGAAAGTAGGGCTAATTTTTCAAAAGTCTTGATGATAGCAAGCCAGAACTTCTTCACTTTCAAAACAATTTTACTGTTTTGTCACCAAAAATAAAGTGATCATCTTTGGATGGTTGGATAAAAAACTTTTGTAATTGCTTAGAGGGAACCTGTTAGGATTGTGCACAGTAACTTACAGACACTGTCAGGTTGGCACCGTTATGCTGATTAAAATTATACCTTGGTTGATGAAATCCATCTTGTGGTTTTTGTTTAATTTTTATTTTCCATTTTGAGTTAATGATGTGCCTGTGCTTTGGGGCGGGCCTGTGCAGGGAGCCTTCATGTGGTGCTCTGATTAGGTTTTCATCAGTATGGCTTATAACAGGTCATTGATCCATCAGTGGCCTGTGCCCTATTTTACATAATGAATATTGTATATATATTGAAAAGTTAGATGTCAGCGGCACTTGCACTGCAGCATGATGGCATATGTAATGTGCAGTCCATTCTTTTATTTCATGCTTTAAATAAATTCAACAGAAAAAATGAGTTTGAAAATGGTGCTGGCCAAGCCTGCGCAGTAGCAGCTATCGGCAATATGATAGCTGCTACTGGACAGGCGCCGGCGGCTCCATCTTGCTAGAAAAAAAATTCTCCTCCAAGATGGCACCGCTGGCGCCTGCAAAGTAGCAGCCTGATGTCATTGTTTGTGCTATCATGTTCACTACAGTTCTCCAGAGGTGATAAAAGATTCCCATATCCTCACAGTGTGCAACATACACACTGTTTGGATTCTTCGTTTTGGACAGCTCCAGCAAATACAATGTGATAGTAAATATGTGATTTTCATACTTGCCAACTAGCAATGTTTCCTGATTCATTCAGTGTTATATTGAGAGAATTGGAAGAGAAACTTTTCAGCATGTGCCTGTGACACACCCACCAGGGCCATGGGTACTCGGAAGTGGGTCGGACAGTTCTTTGGGGAAGTCACGAGGCTGTGACCCGACACCGTGGCCCTGGCTGTGCCATAAAATGGGGAATATGTATATGAGATGTAACATGATGCCACCTGTGGTGTTTGGCAACAGATTGCCAATGCTGCTAAAGGAGACCGCTGGGGCTGATGGTGACGCAGCTGGGATGGTTCTGCTCCCAACAGATGGAGCGGGACCCCAGGGCTACCGGTTCAGTTTATGTCAGGCTTCGTGTACCTTGTAGTGCAGAATTTAGGGCACAAGAGATCAATGGAGGACACAAGGACTGTAGTTTTCTTTTCCTTTACTTGATGGTTGATAGTACAGACCGGGGCACTAGTAACAGATTGTGATGGAGAGCTGGGCAGCCTGGAAGCAATTTTGGATACACCTGGCCAGGTAGGTATGGAGCCTTTCCTTCTGCGCTGTCCTCCCTCTTTCCTTGCTGCCTAACAGCTCATCCTCCTGCTGCTAATATTCCCTCTCTGTTTTAAAAACAAATCGAGCCTACCACACTTGCCGCTCCTTTGTGTAGGCTCCAGGCTCTGGTATGCTGCTGTGCCACTGGTTATTAGATTGGGCCAGGAGACCTGAAATCCCCTGCCCTCCATATTTAGCTGCCAGGACCTCAGTAACCCCACAACCACGGACTCCGGTATGCGGTTCCTAGCACTCAGCTCTTTGGCGGGAGTTTAATCACAGCTCTACTCCCCAGGCTTTGCTCGACTTCTCTCCTACTGACACCTAGTAAGGGGACTCCTTCTTGCTTCCAGGCATAATATTACTCCCTCTGAGGGAGGCAATTCCACTGTGGCAACTGGACTCCTGGGGTGCCACACCTGGACCACAGGTCATGCGATGACTGTTAAGATGGCAAAAGAGTAGAATCCTGACAGTGTGAAGACAGCATGAAATATGAAAAATTTTAGGTTTTGTCAATTTATAGAGTACCAGTATAAATTGATTTGTAGCCTGGAAAGCCAATTTAAGCTCAGTTCTAGAACAAAAACTCTAAAATTTTGACTATAAAGGAATAGGAGATCAAAACAACTCTCCATTTACCATTTCCACTCCTTAACCAAACCAGAAAACAAAATTTTTAAATTTAACAGAATAAGACAATAAAAACACAATTTTTGGGAAGTGGAGAAGGGAGAGTAAGCTCACCAATTAACAGTTGACATATTCCTGTAGCAATGAGTACAAACAGACACACCCGAGTCCAGATTAGAAGATGAGCAGAAAAAATCCAAGTCCAGCATACCAGAAAAAATATATAAACTTCACATCTACTACATATGTTTAAAAATTATAATTACATCCAGAATAAGAGACTAGCCCGAACAGACTCAGATTACTGACTTAAGGGTTTCGGCATATAGCCTTAATCATGGTGCCGACTGGTAGTGTCACTTCCCTTTTTATACTATAGCTAATATCACATGTTAACAAAGCGACCAGTTGAACAGACAAACAATACAAATAGACAGACCAAAACATATATAAAGTAGATTAAAGACAAGTGGAATAAACCTCTATATTAATATTGCTAAATTAAATCCTGCCTAGTAATCATATTTGTGTGGACTCTGGTTTCTAAAGTAAAGATCTGTTTGGACTTTCTAATCATAAATTTTATTATATGTTCCCTTCCCCTAATCAGTTGGTACACCGTTTTAATGTCAGCAAATTGAAATGATGAAGTGTCACCTTTGCGTACATGTGCAAAATGCCGAGAAACTGCAGGAAAGTTAACTGTCATTCAACTGAAGGCATCTGATAGGTGTCTTCTTATATTTATTTGCAGTGGTTCGGTAGTAATAATATAATAATAATAATAATAATAATAATAAATTTTATTTCTATAGCGCCGACATATTCCGCAGCACTTTACATTTCAGAGGGGACTTGTACAGACAATAGACATTACAGCATAACAATAATCACATAGATCATAACAGATACCAAGAGGAATGAGGGCCCTGCTCGCAAGCTTACAATCTATGAGGAAAAAAAAGGGAGACACGAAAAGTGGGTGGTAACAGTTGCCCTGATTGTTTGGACCAGCCATAATGTTAAGTGTGTAACAGTACAGATGCAGAGGGCTAATGGATGCATAAAGCATGTGGGAACATGATGCGGGGAACCTGGTTATGGTAAACCCTATGTAGTAAACCCTACATATTGTAACCTACATTATGTAGGTTAAATATGCTACATAGGAGGTATTACAATTCATATAATATCGTACATAAAATATTTGGTTGTATCACCTTAAAAAATTTCAGCACATATGCACCTGAAATCAAATAATTTCTTGTACAGGCAGTGTCTTTTCTTTTACATCATAACTACTTTGCACTCAACAACCAGTTTTCCTTGCAAAAACAAGACGTGCATTTGGGAGCTAAATTCTCCCCCTCAGTCTTTAATATAGGAATGTCGGTCTTGAAAGAAAAATATGTTTTCTATAATTCTAATCATCAAAAATATCAAAAGTTATGAGCGTTTTGTAGATGACTTGCTTATGGTATGAGAAGGGATTCAAGCGGAAACTATAAACATCAATGTTTACATTAATAATTCATTTAATCCCTTAAGGATGAAGCCACTTTGTAGGTTAGTGACCAGGCCTTAATTTTGAAATCGTAGCACTGTCACTTTATGTGGTTATAACTCTGGAATGCTTTAACGAATCCCGCTGATTCTGAGAATGTTTTTTCGTGACATATTGTACTTCATGTTAGTAGTAAAATTACTTCGATATAACTAGCACTTATTCATGAAAAAAATGGAAATTTGGTGAAAATTTTTTTGTACCCTTAAATCAGAGAGTGATGTCACACAAAATAGTTAATAAATAACATTTCCAACATGTCAACTTTACATCAGCACAATTTTGGAAACGTAATTTTTTTTTGTTAGGAAGGTTAAAATTTGACCGGCGATTTCTCATTTTTCCAACAAAATTTACAAAACCATTTTCTTTAGGGACCACCTAAAATTTGAAGTGAGTTTGGGCGGTCAATATAGCAGAAAATACCCAAAAGTGACCCATTCTAAAAACTACACCCCTCAAGGTATTCAAAACCACATTCAAGAAGTTTATTAACCCTTTAGGCGCTTCACAAGAATTGAAGCAATGTGGAAGGAAAAAATGAACATTTAACTTTTTTTCCCAAAAATTATTCCTTGGACACAATTTTTTTTATTCTGTCCAGGGTATCAGGAGAAAATGAACCACAATATTTGTTGGGCAATTTCTGCTGAGTACACCGATACCCAAAGTGTGGAGGAAGACAAATGTTTAGGCGCACGGCAGTTCGCAGAAGGGAAGGAACATCATTTGAGATTTTGAATGTCAAATTGGCTGGAATCGAGAGCCGACGCCATGTCACGTTTAAAGAGTCCCTGATGTACCTAAATAGTGGAAAAACCCCAAAAGAGACTCCATTTTGGAAACTAGACCCCCCCAAGGAACTTATCTAGATGTGTGGTGAGAGCTCTGAACCCTCAAGGGCTTCACAGAAGTTTATAACATAGAGCCGTAAAATTAAAAAATCATATTTTTTCCACAAAAATGATCTTTTCATCCCCAATTTTTATTTTTCCAAGGGTAACAGGACCACAAAAGTTATTGTGCAATTTGTCCTCAGTGCGCCGTTTTGGAATGCAGACTTTGATGGAATGGTCTGCGGGCGTCATGTTGCATTTGCAGAGCCCCTGATGTGCCTAAACTGTAGAAACCCCACACAAGTGATGCCATTTTGGAAACTACACCCCTCAAGGAGCTTATCTAGATGTGTGATGAGCACTTTGAACCCCCAAGTGCTTCACAGACGTTTATAACGTAGAGGCGTGAAAATAAAAATATCATATTTTTTTCCACAAAAATTATCTTTTTGCCCCAAAATTTTTATTTTCACAATGGTAACAGGAGAAATTGAACCACGATAGCTGTTGTGCAATTTGTCCTGAGTAAGCTGATACCCCATATGTGAGGGGGAACCGCTGTGATTGCCTTACTACGACCTTTGGGAGGCAGAATGAAGAAATCCAAAAAAGAGGTGAATAATTGATTTCATTTTTTACGCTGTTCCTTATGCGGTACTAGTGATTAAGCGACTTTATTCTTCGGGTCGGTGCGATTACAGTGAGACCAGATTTATATCCTTTTTTCATGTTTAGCTTCTATCACACACTAAAAGACGCCTTTTTTAAAATAATTTTTGTAAGAAATGTTTGCATCACTATATTTTGAGAGCTATAATTTTTCCATATTTCGTCCGACAGAGTCATAAATGGTCTTGTTTTTTGCGGGACGAGCTGACATTTTTATCGGTTCCATTTTTGGGCACATGACATTCTTTGATCGCTTTCTATTCTGATTTTTGTGGAGGCAGAATGAACAAAAACCAACAGTTCAAGAAATGTTTTTTTTTTTACTCCGTTCCACGTGTGGTAAAATGGATAAGTCAGCTTTATTCGTCGGGTTAGTATGATTACAGCGATACCTCATTTACATCGCTTTTTTATGTTTGGCGTTTTTTACACAATGAAAACTTTTATAGAAAAAATAATTATTTTTGCATCACTTTATTCTGAGAGCTATAACTTTTTTTATTTTTCCGCTGATGGATTCGTTTTTTTGATCGTGTTTTATTTCACTTTTTCCAAGCGCTGTGATGATACCTCTTGGAAAAAGTATAATTTGCTACTTTTTTGTGTTTTTTTTTACGCCATTCACTGAAGGGGTTAACTATGGTGACACTTTTATAGATAGGATTTTTACGGACGCAGCGATACCAAACTTGGGTATTTTTTTTTTACATAAAAATGTGTATTTTTTAGGGGAATCTTTTTATTATTTCTGTTATTTTTTTAAAAATGTTTTTACCGGTTTTTAAAAAAAAATGCTTTTTTTTTTTACCTTGTGCCTTTATGGGACTTTCACTTTTTACAGTTTGATTGCAGGTATAATACATTGCAATGCTCCAGCATTGCAATGCATTATGCCTATGGAGAAAGCTTCTGAGACCATGCTGTGAGCATGGTCTCAGAGTCTTTAAGGAGCTGGATGACCTGGGGATTGTCATGACAACCCCGGGCCATCATGGCTGAGATCAGGTCCCGCGATTATATTGCGGGGACACCGATATTAGGCAGAGGGAGCCCCCGACCCTCTGCCTTACTCTTGAATGCTGCGATCGCGCTCGATCGCAGCAGTCAGGGGGTTAACAGCCAGGGGCGGCATAGGCACTTCTCCTGGCTGTAAGTGCAGGAAGCTCAGCTACCGCATTGCTGAGCTCCTGCACTTACTGGGCAGGAGATGCTGAAATTTCAGCATCTCCTGCCCGCTCATGCTATGATCGGTCAGTCAGATTGACTGATCGATCGCAGCGTTCTGGATGCGGGGAACAACTGCAAGGGTCCCTGCACCCCTTGCCATTCCTCTCAGCTGTCGGCACTGAACTACCACTGCGTCATGATGCGGGAACTGACATCCTACCATGACGGGCTAACTTGAAATTTCCTAGTGCATTTAAACCTACAGAACATAATTATTTGAATATCACCCTACGGTGTAATGTAGAAGATCACACTGTAAGCACTATTCCATTCAGAAAACATACAGCAAGTAATACAATACAGTAATACAATACCTAATGTTCAATCAAGTCATCCTTCACATGTTAAAAATATTATTCCAGTAGGGAAATTGATTAGAACAAAGCATAATTGTACACATGAGTCATCAGTCTAAAAAGTCTGTAACAGACTAAAACCTAGAGACTATACAGATTGCACCCTTAACAGAGCATTATTCATAGCTTCCACTAAAAATAGAGATAATCTTCTGAAAAAAAGGAAAGCCTTTTGAAAAACTGACAAATTTCCAATCATAGGTTTTACTTCTTACAGTGTGTACAGTATACACTGATGAGAAAAATGGTAACAGTGTTTTGAACTTTTGAATTTCAGGCTTTAGATTTCACCATCCATTACTGCTTTGAAAGTCAGGTTACATCATTTATAGACAGTCATCCTGGCTCTCTCATTCATTAATTTGACTTGCAATTATTTTTCAAATAATTAGTTATGCAGATTCTTGCCTTGTCACTGAATTGTAACTGTTTTGCTCCTTTTGGTGGAAAAATATTTTTCTTCCTGTATACTGCAAATTATTACCTGTACTCACACCAGGATCAAAGGTGGTCTCATTGCTGCGCTAAATGTGAGTATCCTACAACACAAGTTACTTTGGAAATGAGTACTATAGGTATGAAAAGGGCAACATAGTATTCCATCAGAACAATGACCCAAAAAATATGTCAAGATTGGTGAAGAAATGGTCCAATGACAATGAAGTATAGGTGCTGGATTGGCTCCAACAGTCCCCCGACCTCAAGCCAATCGAGCACTTGTTGGTTGAGTTGAGGAAAAAGCTGTATACCTACTTAATTGAGTCGATAAGTATGCACAAACTTTGGGAACATGTAAATGAGTCCTGGGATCAGATTTTGGTCTAGAAATGCTTGAATCTGATCCAGAGCATGCCCAGAATGAATCAGGCCGTGTTTAAAAATAAAAGTGGATTTATAAAGTACTAACAAAATATTAAAAACTAAAATTCAGATTTTTAGAGGCAAAACAGTAACAATGCAGTGGCATGACACTAATCTTCATAACTAATCATATGCAAAATAGTTGCAAATCAAAACAATGTATGAGATCATCAAAATGATTGTCTATAAAATGATAGCAGTCTCACGTTCGAACAAGTGGTGGATGGTGAGATATGGAGCATTAAAGTCAAAAGTTAAAAGTATTGTTATTCTTTTGCTTTTCAGAGTAATTAAAGAACTTGGATAATTTAAAAATATTTTCCTCTGTTAAACCAGACTACACAATTACCACCAGTGTTGTACTGAGGTGCCAAGGGCCCAGCAGTAACTAACTTCAGTGCCACACTTTACAGCTATGTGCAAAAGTGTCATTATCCTCAATTAAAAATGTATATAACAATGAACTGGGTAGACTGTTAAGTGAATAAGATGCTGCCTTTGTCTGTACATATTGATTCAAGTATTTTGTGGCAAGTACTGCTCATAAAAGAGAGTGTTGGCCCACTCTTGCAAATGGACCCAAAAGAGGATTCTCCTGTGGGCTAGTCCAAGCCTCATTACGACACATGCTGACTGGAGAAATCAGATATGTAGCTATAGAAAGGCCCAATTCTACCCACTAGTTTATTCACTAGCAAATAGGCCCATGAGGGTATTTTTGGCTCATTTAATGTTTTTTATTAAATGTGGACAAAATAATTTCAAATCTTTTGAACATTCACATAAATGTACTAATTTTTACTGTATCAAAAACAATAAAATATGTTCAATACAAGATTATTGAATACTAGGCAGGATTTAATTTTTCAATATTGATATAAATTTATTCAACTTGCCTTTTATCTTCTCTATCTATGTTTTTATTTGTGTATTTGTATGGTTTGTCTGAGTGGTCATTTTATTAACATGTGATATTAGCTACAGATTTAATAAATGTGAAGTTTTATATATATTTTTTCAGCTACAATCGACTTAGATTTTTTCAGAAAAAATCATGTTTTCATGAAGCCAGGCAAGCATTAATTTAAAGCAGAATATCTTCTGTGTAAGACTTGCATGTGTAATGTGAGAATCTCTCGCTAGTCTCTCTTATCAATACCCGGCACTCGGGACCAGAGTGTGGGCTGCATGTATTTTTACACAGCCGCACACTCCGGTCACGAGTGCTGGCGGCAGTGCCGGGTATTGATGCGAGAGACTCGCGTGTGTTTCTCGCATTACACATGCAAGTGTGACCCAGTCTAACAGTAACAGTAACAGTAGAGACAAATTTGAGTGGCATTGAATTCTACAAAATTTTATAAAAAAAAAATATTTTTAGTAATTAGCTTCTAAGAAGAGATAAAAGGGTTTAAAAAAGTTAATAAATCTTGTGCTATCCTTATTGCTCTGCCTCTCCGCTACTCTCCTGCACCTGTCTGAGCCTCTCCACATCTTCTGATCCCTCACTAATCTCACTGGAATCCCCAGTTCTCCCACACTGAGCAGAGATTTTCAGCTTTCATTTTTCTTTTGCAAATTATATTTATTAGGGACAGTAAATTTGAATTGAATTTCTCAAGAATAATAGTGATAAAAGGTGAATTTGAATTCTAATAGTTCAAGAAAAGTGAATATGATTTCATAAAAACTCAAGCCCACTGTGTGATTAAAGGTGCAGTAGAAATTTGCATTTTGTTAGAACTTTTCATCCCTAAACACTTCTATGGAGAGCCTGAGAAACTGAATTTAAAAAATGCCAATGTGTGCAAGATCCCAGCTTTTCTGCATTAAAAAAATCATTAATTGCTAAACCAAATCTGCATAAAAAAAGGAAAAATAAAAAGAAATGCAGCAAAAATGTGATAGTAAAAGAAAATTATTATTGCTTATTTTGTGTGGACTCGTGCAGAAAAAAAGAAGCTGAAAAAATTAATTGTTATGTTATTCTCATTCCCTCTCCTATCCCCCACATGCATTTTCCAAGCAATTACAAGCTTTCCAATATTGAGATTTGTGCATATTTAAGCTCTGCAAATCAAATTATTTTGAAAAATTCTTAGAAGCTGGGGAATTTGAATTTCAAATGATCTGCTTATCTGCAGTATTTAGTACAATCACAAATTTGCTACAGAATTTATATCAAATTTCACCATTTACAATACAATTCGACGAAGGGACGAAACGCGCGTTGGGGCGCTAGTGGAGGACTGCATCAGCAGACCACACATACATGTAAGTGCTGCAGACTTAATCTTTCTCCACATTAACCGCCATTAGTGCATATACAGTGGGGAAAAAAAGTATTTAGTCAGTCAGCAATAGTGCAAGTTCCACCACTTAAAAAGATGAGAGGCGTCTGTAATTTACATCATAGGTAGACCTCAACTATGGGAGACAAACTGAGAAAAAAAAATCCAGAAAATCACATTGTCTGTTTTTTTTTTCATTTTATTTGCATATTATGGTGGAAAATAAGTATTTGGTCAGAAACAAAATTTCATCTCAATACTTTGTGATATATCCTTTGTTGGCAATGACAGAGGTCAAACGTTTTCTGTAAGTCTTCACAAGGTTGCCACACACTGTTGTTGGTATGTTGGCCCATTCCTCCATGCAGATGTCCTCTAGAGCAGTGATGTTTTTGGCTTTTCGCTTGGCAACACGGACTTTCAACTCCCTCCAAAGGTTTTCTATGGGGTTGAGATCTGGAGACTGGCTAGGCCACTCCAGGACCTTGAAATGCTTCTTACGAAGCCACTCCTTCATTGCCCTGGCGGTGTGCTTTGGATCATTGTCATGTTGAAAGACCCAGCCACGTTTCATCTTCAATGCCCTTGCTGATGGAAGGAGGTTTGCACTCAAAATCTCACGATACATGGCCCCATTCATTCTTTCATGTACCCGGATCAGTCGTCCTGGCCCCTTTGCAGAGAAACAGCCCCAAAGCATGATGTTTCCACCACAATGCTTTACAGTAGGTATGGTGTTTGATGGATGCAACTCAGTATTCTTTTTCCTCCAAACACGACAAGTTGTGTTTCTACCAAACAGTTCCAGTTTGGTTTCATCAGACCATAGGACATTCTCCCAAAACTCCTCTGGATCATCCAAATGCTCTCTAGCAAACTTCAGACGGGCCCGGACATGTACAGGCTTAAGCAGTGGGACACGTCTGGCACTGCAGGATCTGAGTCCATGGTGGCGTAGTGTGTTACTTATGGTAGGCCTTGTTACATTGGTCCCAGCTCTCTGCAGTTCATTCACTAGGTCCCCCCGCGTGGTTCTGGGATTTTTGCTCACCGTTCTTGTGATCATTCTGACCCCACGGGGTGGGATTTTGCGTGGAGCACCAGATCGAAGGAGATTATCAGTGGTCTTGTATGTCTTCCATTTTCTAATTATTGCTCCCTCAGTTGATTTCTTCACTCCAAGCTGGTTGGCTATTGCAGATTCAGTCTTCCCAGCCTGGTGCAGGGCTACAATTTTGTTTCTGGTGTCCTTTGACAGCTATTTGGTCTTCTCCATAGTGGAGTTTGGAGTCAGACTGTTTGAGGGTGTGCACAGGTGTCTTTTTATACTGATAACAAGTTTAAACAGGTGCCATTACTACAGGTAATGAGTGGAGGAAAGAGGAGACTCTTAAAGAAGAAGTTACAGGTCTGTGAGAGCCAGAAATCTTGATTGCTTGTTTCTGACCAAATACTTATTTTCCACCATAATATGCAAATAAAATGAAAAAAAAAACAGACAATGTGATTTTCTGGATTTTTTTTCTCAGTTTGTCTCCCATAGTTGAGGTCTACCTATGATGTAAATTACAGACGCCTCTCATCTTTTTAAGTGGTGGAACTTGCACTATTGCTGACTGACTAAATACTTTTTTTCCCCACTGTAGTAGCAGCATTTTTGTTCTGCTTTTTCATTGTGATGCTAATATGGATGGTGGTAGGTTGAGTGAAACTTTTGTGAGCACTATTTTGCATATTCAGCAGGTCAGGCTCCTGGTGGTTTCTCCAACAATACTTTTGTAGTAGCCTTGGTTATTGTGTTTTCTTATTTATTGATTGTAATATTAACTCATTCTTTGAATAAAGTGTTACACTCTTTACTGGCATGGTATACTGACTTTTTTCTTTGGTGGTATAAATACAATTCAAAAGGTTAGTTTAACATTCACAGCAAAGTTGGAGTGACACAACATTAATGGAGTTTTAGACTTTAAATATGCCATGATTCTGTTTTATTTTGTTTTACGGTAATCAAAATAATCAATTAAAAATTAACTATAAAGTGAAAACAAATGTCTAAAAAGAAATCTACAGTCTGTACAATTACAGAATTCAGTTTCATTCATTGCAATCTAAGCCGACAAACTGAATCACAATGATCAATGTTCACAAATGAAGATAACATTTAATAATTGATACCTGCATAGTTTTAAGATGCAAGTACCGTATTTTAAGTGAGGTTATTTTCAAGTATTTGAGAACAACTCAACCTTCTAAACTTCTAATTATAAGCAATCTTGTTGACAATGTCATAGAAACATTGATTGCCTTATGTACCTTAAGTACCAGCAACAGTTTGAACAGTCTTAATTCTTGTATGAAAATGTCTCTTATGGATGCAGGTTGCATGTTTCTTCTCTCACATGATAGAAGAAGATACATCTGAGCATAAAAAAAATCTTTGGTCGTATAACAGTATGAAATGTATGACAATAAAGGCATCATAGTTTTAAATATTTTATTTTGTGTAGAAAAATATTCAGGATTGAGAGTCCTCAGTAGTTGATACCTTTTAATGGCTAGCTGAAAAGATGGTAACACATTGCAAGCTTTCGAGACTACTCAGGTCTCTTCATCAGGCTGGCCTGATGAAGAGACCTGAGTAGTCTCGAAAGCTTGCAATGTGTTACCATCTTTTCAGTTAGCCATTAAAAGGTATCAACTACTGAGGACTCTCAATCCTGAATATTTTTCTATCTACTGGCTAACACGGTGCAAAGATATACATCTTATTTTGTATATAATTTCTTATGACCTGTTAAAATGTGATCTTAACTTCTAAGACGTATTAAACAAATATTGCAATTACTTCCCACCCTTTGCTTTAGATTCTGCATATCTGCCAAGAATGCCCCTGAGGGCTAACATAAGAAGGTGGTGGCATTTATTGAGTGAAGGAAATTTTAACAAGTTTTGTTTTCTATGGGGAGTAGACTAGGAAAATAAATTTAGCTTAATTAGCATGAAGAGTGTAAAATCAAAAATATATCAAATGTGACTGCCCGTGATTTATTTGTCACATAAAATCTGGGGTTACTGATGAAACATATGCACTGTGCTACATATATATCTGTGCTACATTATGCTAGTCAGCTTCAGAAAGTTCCTATTATACATATATATTAGAGTCGTAAGTGAGTGATGCTTAGGGTCTTGCTTTCTGAGGATTTCATACAATACACAGAGTTGTGCAGAACTTTAGAGCAGTGTATCATTATCATAATTATAATCATTATAAACTATATCATATAATTAATTATTCACACACAGGGCTGAGCTGGCCATCTAGCAAGTGTAAGATGGGCCAGTCTGGCAGTGGGCCGCATTGATTACAACAATTTTATCAGCTGTTATGGAGCATAGAGTTATTCGTTACCTTTCTCCACCACTTACATTGACAGGCTGCTGGCTGCTTTGTCCTGAAGCCATGCAAGAGGCCAACACCTTGTTGGAAACATTGGGAATCCCCACTCACTGGTGGGGTCACCTAATTGGATCCACTGCTTATGCAATTTAGATTAGGAGAAATTGACATTGGTGTAAAGGGAATGAGGATTAGGAGAGTATGAGTTTTTTCTTTTTTTTCTTTTTACATTTTAGTTTTGTTGGGAGATAATCCTGTATAGGGTGACTGTGGGACCATCATACTGTTTATGGGGTTCTGTGGGGCTTTTATATTGTGCACGGGCTATGGAGTTTATAATATTGTGTTCCATAACACTGTGTGTGTAGGGCTGTGAAGTCACTTTATTTTGTATGGGGGGGCCATCATACTGTGTATGGAGGGCTGTAGAGACATTATACTGTGTGTGGGAACTCTTGTGTGGCAAGACTGAATAACACATGCAAACCAAGGGAAGGGGCTTCGTAATGAGTCATTCACCAGAGACATTCATACGTGCATACAACACTCACTCCATATGGTCTATACTAGCGCACGGCCATGCAACCCTTTTGTAACCGCAGACTTCCAGGACCTTGCTGATGGCCCAGTACAAGCTGCTTGAGGACCTGAGCATGTGACCTCCGACCACAAATGAGCGGTCATCTCATGGGCATGCTCAGATGGAGAAAAGCAGGACTTAGTCCCAGGAGTGTCTTCTCCCTGCTGACTAGTGCTGGATGCTATAGCTGAACCTGGAGCAGCAGCAACCAAATGCATAGCATTAGCTTGTGAAAGATGCTGGGACTGATGTCTCTGCTGAGAAGGAACCTCTGAGACTGAAGAAGATTGGGAGACCGCAGAGGACATGGCTTGAGATTCCCCCTGTACAGTGGCTGGAACTCGACGCCTAACATTACCCCCCTCCTAGGGCCCCCCTCCTTGGGCCTCACTATGCTCAAAAGCTGCAATGAGCTGCAATAAGCTGAGGAGCACAAATGTGCTCAATAGATTCCCAGGTCCTGTCTTCTGGGCCATGACCCTTCCAATCCACCAGATAGTACTTTTTGCCACGTACCACCTTGCACCCCACAATAGCATTCACCTCATAATCATCCATGGATGAACTCGATGTCTTGGCAGATGAATCGGAAAACTGGGACATGTGAACGGGTTTTAGGAGGGACACATGAAAGTTGTCGGTGATACCTAGGTGTGGAGGAAGGGCCAGATGATAAACCACAGGGTTGACCTGTTCCAGCACCTTGAAGAGGCCTATGTAGTGAGGTGCAAATTTAGTGGACTCAACTCGCAGCCTGATGTTATGGGTGGAGAGACACACAAATCGCTATTAGCAAAGATCGGAGCAGGGTGCCGGTGTGCATCAGCAAAGACCCTCATTCTCTCTTTAGAGGCCCAGATGGCATCCTGTGTGCGGTCCCAAATGTCACGTGCCTCCACCGCCCAGTCTGCCACCCTAGAGTTGGTGGACGACATGGGTATGGGCACAGGGACACGCGGATGCTGGCCATAGTTAAGGAGGAATGTGGTCTGTCCAGTAGAATCAGCTACGGAGTTGTTCAGCGCAAATTCCACCCACGGTAGCAAGGATGCCCAGTCATCCTGCCTGTCCAAAACAAAATGTTGCAGGTATATGACCAGGGTTTGGTTGACCCTCTCTATCAACCCATTCATCTCGGCATAGTAAGCTGAAGAAAGATTCAGCTGAATTCTGAGTAGGTGACAAAGATCTCTACAGAACCGAGGCGCAAACTGGGAACCCTGTTCACTGACAATTTTGACAGGCATACCGTGTAGGTGAAAGATATGCTTAAGGAACAACACTGCCAAGGCCCATGCAGAGGTACCCGCGGAAGAGGAACCAAGTGCACCATTATGGAAGAATGGTCAGTGACTACAAAGATTAAGGTGCAGCTGCGAGACTTGGGCAAACCCACCACAAAGTCCATAGTGACCATTTCCCAGGGGCTGTCAACCACTGGCAGTGGGTAAAGTAGCCAAGCAGGCCATTGCCGAGGAGACCTTTGCACAGGAGACACATGCCTAAATATATTCTCAGATATCATGGGCCATATGTGGCCACCAGTACGTCCTCGCCAGAAGCTTAGATGTCCTCTTGGTCCCAAAATGTCCACCCACCCTGGACGAGTGAGCCCAAGGGAGAACCTCCAGTTGCAAATTAGGTGGTTCAAAAGTGTAGCCTTGGGGCACAGACTCTAGCAAGATCGGGGTCACGGTTCTTAGGCTCTCAGAAGGGACAATAAGCCAAGGCTCCTCCTCCTCTGATGACACTACGGAGCAGGAGAGAGCATCAGCAGGAATGTTCTTCTCCCCGGAAAGAAAGTGGAGGTTGGAGTGGAACCGGGAGAAGAAAAATGACCATCTAGCCTGGCGTGAGTTTAGCCACTGGGCAGTTTGCAAATAAAAAAAAAATTGTGGTCGGTGTACACTTGGAAGGGATAGCGAGCCCCCTCCAGGAGTTGTCTCCACTCTGAAAAGGCCAACTTCATGGCTAGCAATTCCCTGTCCGCCGATGGAATAGTTCCTCTCAACCAGTGAGAAGGTCTTAGAAAAGAAGAAGCAAGGATGCTCCTGACATTGAGCATCCTTTTGGAACTGGACTGCTCCAGCACCAATGGATGAGGCATCCACCTCCATAATAAATGGTTTATCTTCATCGGGATGATGTAAAATGGGAGCGCTAGCGAAGTGTGACTTCATAGAGAGGAAGGCCTTGGAGACCTTCTCCGACCACAATTTGGGATTTGCTCCTTTCTTGGTGAGGGCAATCAAGGGTGCTACCAAAGATGAGAAGTGGGGAATGAATTGGCGATAATAGTTAATGAACCCCATAAAGCACTGCACCGCTTTGAGGGAATGGGGCTCCTGCCAATCCATCACTGCCTGTAACTTGGCAGGATCCATCTCCAATCCCTGGGCGGAGATGATATAGCCCAGGAAAGGCAAAGACTCCTGCTCAAATACACACTTCTCCAACTTGGCATAGAGGGAGTTTGCCCATAGAAGGTCGAAGACTTTGCAAACATCTCTCCGGTGGGAGTCTATATCTGGAGAGTAGATGATAATATCATCCAGATAGACTAAGACAGAAGTGGTGAGCATATCTTGTTTGTATATTGTTCACAAAGTCTTGGAAGACAGCAGGGGCATTAAAGAGCCCGAAGGGCATCATCAGGTATTCATAGTGTCCGTCTCTGGTGTTAAATGCAGTCTTCAATTCATCCCCCTCATGGATGCGAATCAGGTTGTAAGCACCCCGCAGATCAAGCTTAGTAAAAACGCTCGCTCCCTGCAAACTATCAAAGAGCTCAGATATCAGCGTCAGGGGGTACTTATTCTTATTGGTTATGGCGTTAAGACCCCTGTAATCTATGGATGTAGTTCTCCGTTCTTCTGCATGAAGAAGAACCCAGCCCCTGTGGGTGACACTGACTTCCTAATGAATCCTCTTGTCAGATTCTCCTGGATGTACTGGGTCATTGCCTAAGTCTCCGGGAGAGATAGTGGATAGACTCACCTCCGGGGAGGCTCTGTACCAGGCAAGAGGTCAATAGGACAGTCAGAGGGGCAGTGAGGCAGAAAAGTCTCTGCAGCCTTCTTGGAGAACACATCCGCATAGGGCCAATAGTGCTTGGGGAGAGAGGAAAGATCTGCAGGTACCTCTGTAGTAGCAACCTGAATGCACTCCCTCTGACATCTGCCATCACAGGATTCACTCCATACCAAAAATCTCCCTGTGGACCACTCTATATGAGGAGAGTGGTAATGTTATCAGGGTATCCCTAACAGGACCTCGTCATTTCTCTCTGGAGTGACAACCAGAGAGATTATTTCCTGATGGGACAGCGACATAAAGAGGGTAAATGGGATGGTTTGATGTGTTATCTGTGAGGGAAGTGTCGACCCATTTACCACTCATACGGTCACAGACTTGGCGAGCATCACTAGGGTATTGTGTGCTGCTGGGCAAAGGCAGAAGACATAAAGTTGCCTTCTGTCCTGGAGTCCACACAAAGCTCTACCATGTGAGTAAATGGGCCTATGGTAATTGTCCCCTTGAAGGACAATTTGGAGGAAAACGCCGCTGTGTCTATTGAACCTCCTCCTATGGTCACTAGACGTGGTCGTTTTCCCGACCGCTGGGGACATTTCCTGGCATAACGTCCCAACTGCTGGCAGACAGGACAGACCAGGGGTACTCGAGTGACCTGGACGTAGATCCTGCTCCAGAAACCTCCATGGCCTCATGTGGCTCGGACGCCTGATCCAGAGATTCCAGATGTCTGGAAAAGGTGGGGGCCAGCCTAAACCTCTGCCTACACGAGGCTCAATTCAAACTTCGCTCATTAAAACGAAGGTTGATGCAAGTGGAGACTGTTATTAGCTCCTCCAGTGTGGCGGGAATCTCCCTAGTGGCCAAAGCATTCTTCACATGGGCAGCCAGCCCTCTCCAAAATACAGGGATGAGGGCTTTATCTGACCACTCCAGCTCAGACCCTAAAGTCCGGAAGTGGACTGAGAAATGGCTGACCATGGATGAGCCCTGTGTCAGTGCCAGCAGTTGGAGCGCCATATCATGGGTGACTTGAGGTTCCAAAAAGACCTGTTTCAGGGTGCTCAAAAACCGCGGAGCACTCTGCACCACATGATCGTCATGCTCCCACAGCGACGTAGCCACTCCAATGCCCTGTTTGACAGCAGGGAAATAATAAACCTTACTTTAGCCTGCTGAGGGGAAACATGCAGCCACTAGCTCCAGTTGTATCGCACACTGGTTCATGAATTCCCTACAAGACTTGCTGTCACCTGAAAATCTCTCAGGTAGCAGACATACAGGTTGCAGCCTCACTAGCTGCCTGAACAGCTACAGCAATCACATCCACATCTGAGGTTGTAAGCTCAAGAGCTGACAACCTGCCCTCCAGCTGCTGGATATAGCGCTGTAGTCGCTGTTCGTCCGCCATTACTAGATAGACCCTGGCACTAGTATAAAGTTAGGGCTGGCGGAAAGCACCAAATAATAATAAGGTGCATTCGCAGCCTGGGGTCCACCATGCAGAGATGTTACCTGCTGCCTGGGAATGGCGGACGCTATATGGTGGTATAATAGATGAACACACGTGGGTTAACGTCACCCGTTGTGTACAGAAGTGGACTTGGTTACTTCACAGAATCGCACTACCGAGGAATATAAATGCCGTAGCCTGTTAAAGCTCACAGAGCTCGGCAAAGTGAGAGCTAGTGTATAGTCACAGGACTCTGCCCCAAGACACAGGGTTAGAGTCCCTCTAGACCTACTAAGCGTGCTGCATCGCACCTGTGAATGCCACTAATCAATGCTGACAACTCTGGAGTGCAGACAAAGTGCACAGTGGCGCATAGGCAAGCTACTACTTGGATCTGATGCTAGGACCTGACTCAGCCTCCTACCTGCCTAGGCACTAACTGGCAAGGCTGAACAACACATGCGTGCCAAAGGTAGGGGCTTCATAATGAGTCATTCACCAGAGACATTCATACATGCATATAACACTCACTCGACGTGGTCTATACTAGCGCATGGCTGTGCGATCCTTTTATAACTGCAGCCTTCCAGGACCTTGCTGATGGCCCAATCCGAGCTGCTTGAGGACCTGAGCATGTGACCTCTGACCACCAATGAGCGGTCATCTCACGGGCATGCTCAGATGGGGAAAAGCAGGACTTAGGCTAGTTTCACACTTGCTTTTTTTTGCAGCGCGTTTTTCCCGCAAAAAAACGCATTGAAAAAACGCATACAAAAGCATACAACTGCTGCGTTTTTTTCAAGCATTTTTATGAGCATGCATGAAAAAAACGCAGCGTTTGTATGCGTTTTTAGTGCGTTTTTACCGCGTTTGCGTTTTTTTCCAACATTTTTAGGTGGCCCCTCACACTACCCAAACCATGACTTTACTAACCCTAACCCTGACCCTAACCCTAACCCTAACCCTGACCCTAACCCTAACCCTGACCCTAACCCTTAACCAAATCATACTTAACCCTAACCCAAACCCTAAACCCTAACTAACCCTAACCCTAACCCTAACCCTGACCCTAACCCTAACCCTGACCCTAACCCTAACCCTAACCCTAACCCTAACCCTAACCCTGACCCTAACCCTAACCCTAACCCTGACCCTAACCCTTAACCAAACCATACTTAACCCTAACCCTGACCCTAACCCTAACCCTAACCCTAACCCTTAACCAAACCATACTTAACCCTAATCCTGACCCTAACCCTGACCCTAACCCTAACCCTAACCCTAACCCTGACCCTAACCCTTAACAAAACCATACTTAACCCTAATCCTGACCCTAACCCTGACCCTAATCCTTAACAAAACCATACTTAACCCTAACCCTGACCCTAACCCTAACCCTGACCCTAACCCTAACCCTGACCCTAACCCTAACCCTAACCCTAACCCTGACCCTAACCCTTAACCAAACCATACTTAACCCTAATCCTGACCCTAACCCTGACCCTAATCCTTAACAAAACCATACTTAACCCTAACCCTGACCCTAACCCTAACCCTGACCCTAACCCTAACCCTGACCCTAACCCTAACCCTAACCCTAACCCTGACCCTAACCCTAACCCTAACCCTGACCCTAACCCTTAACAAAACCATACTTAACCCTAATCCTGACCCTAACCCTGACCCTAACCCTTAACCAAACCATACTTAACCCTAACCCTGACCCAAACCCCAACCCTAACCCTGACCCTGACCCTAACCCTAACCCTAAACCCCCTTAACTAACCCTAACTCTAACCCAAACCCCTAAATTCCATGTTTAAAAAAAAAAACGCATATGCAAAAAAACGCATACATGAGCATGCCAGTGCGCACATATGCGCATCCATAGGCTATAATGGCCATTTTTAGTGCAAAACGTGCGCATATGTGCGCATGCGCTTTTTTGCAGGGCCAAAAAATGCAACATGCTGCGTCTGAAAAATACAAACGCACACCCCAAAAAAACGCAGCGCATGAAAATCGCATACATGCGCTTACAAGCGCGCAGGTATGCGCACCCATGTTAAATATAGGGGAAAAAACGCATGCGCACATATGCGTTTTTTTCCAGCGCTAAAAAACGCAAATGTGAAACCAGCCTTAGAGAAAGGAGCATCTGCTCGCCGCTGACTACTGCTTCATGATATAGCTGAACCAGGGGCAGCAGCAGTAACCAGACGCTTAGCATTAGCTTAAGCAGAATGTTGGGATTGACGTCTCTGCTGAGCAGGAACCTCTGCGGCTGAAGAAGAATGGTAGACTGCAGATGACACGGCTTGAGATTCCCCTTGTACAGTGGTAGGAAGTCGACGCCTAACAGCGGATCTCCTAAACCTGTAATGCCTATGCACTAAATGTATGGGCTGACAAATATTTACCCCTGGGAGGTACACATGAACATCTATAGTAATAAATGCCCTAACCAGCTTCCGGTTGTAACAACTTCCGTCCAGTTGTAAGCGGTGACGTCACCACACACACGCACATGTTAACCCTCAACACACCACACCGCCTCAACACACCCTCCACTCACTCTTTCACTCCACATACGTTCCTTTCTCTCACTCCGTTTCTCATACTCACACCGTCATCGTCGCTGCCCCGACATCTTCCTCCGCCTCCAGGATCCAGACGTTCTCCAGGCCGCCGACATGTTCTTGCGGGACGGCATCTTGGATATCATGAAGTCCCGCGATATTAAAGATGGCGTCGCCGCAACAACATGTCGCTGGCGTGGACGACATCGGGATCCAAAAAGATGGCATCGGCGAGATTACGCCGACGCCATTTTGGATCCCGATGTCGCCCATGCCAGCGACATGTTGTTGCGGCGACGCCATCTTTAATATCGCGGGACTTCACGATATCCAAGATGGCGTCCCGCAAGAACATGTCGCTGGCGTGGGCGACATCGGGATCCAAAATGGCGTCGGTGTAATCTTGCGAGATTTCGCCGACGCCATCTTTTTGGATCCCGATGTCGTCCACGCCAGCGACATGTTGCGGCGACGCCATCTTGAAATCCAAGATGGCGTCCCGCAAGAACATGTCGGCGGCCTGGAGAACGTCTGGATCCTGGATCGCGGCGGCGGAGGAAGATGTCGGGGCAGCGACGATGACGGTGTGAGTATGAGAAACGGAGTGAGAGAAAGGAACGTATGTGGAGTGAAAGAGTGAGTGGACATGAGTGGAGGTGAAAGGTGAGAGGAGTGTGTGTTGAGGCGGTGTGGTGTGTTGAGGGTTAACATGGCAAGAGGTGTCAACGACGTCGGCGAAATCTAGCGAGATTTCGCCGACGCCATCTTGCATTCGTGAAATTGCGTCATTTACCTCACGCCGACTTGCTGTGCGGACGCTTGGCATTGCCTGTACCACCATAACTACTGCTGCCTTGGTCCTATGCCTGTTTACTGCCGGTGTCTAATTATTGGACCAATTTGCCTCTACCGCCATAACTATTGCTACCTTGCTACTCTGCCGGTGTCTAATTACAGGGCTAATTTGCCTCTACCGCCATAACTACTGCTGCCTTGCTCCTCTGCCGGTGTCTAATTACAGGGCCAATTTGCCTCTACCGCCATAACTTCTGCTGCATTGCTCCTCTGCCGGTGTCTAATTACAGGGCCAATTTGCCTATACCGCCATAACTACTGCCTTTGTCCTCTGCCGGTGTCTAATTACAGGACCAATTTGCCTCTATCGCCATAACTACTGCTGCTTTGGTCATCTGCCTGTTTACTGCCGGTGTCTAATTACAAGGCCAATTTGCCTCTACCGCCATAACTACTGCTGCCTTGCTCCTCTGCCGGTGTCTAATTACAGGGCCAATTTGCCTATACCGCCATAACTACTGCTGCCTTGCTCCTCTGCCGGTGTCTAATTACAGGGCCAATTTGCCTCTACCGCCATAACTACTGCTGCCTTGCTCCTCTGCCGGTGTCTAATTACAGGGCCAATTTGCCTCTACCGCCATAACTACTGCTGCCTTGCTCCTCTGCCGGTGTCTAATTACAGGGCCAATTTGCCTCTACCGCCATAACTACTGCTGCCTTGCTCCTCTGCCGGTGTCTAATTACAGGGCCAATTTGCCTCTACCGCCATAACTACTGCTGCCTTGCTCCTCTGCCGGTGTCTAATTACAGGATCAATTTGCCTCTACCGCCATAACTACTGCTGCCTTGCTCCTCTGCCGGTGTCTAATTACAGGGCCAATTTGCCTCTACCGCCATAACTACTGCTGCCTTGCTCCTCTGCCGGTGTCTAATTACAGGGCCAATTTGCCTCTACCGCCATAACTACTGCTGCCTTGCTCCTCTGCCGGTGTCTAATTACAGGATCAATTTGCCTCTACCGCCATAACTACTGCTGCATTGCTCCTCTGCTGGTGTCTAACTACAGGGCCAATTTGCCACTACCACTTCATAACTACTGCTGGGCAATTACAGGGTCAATTAGTATCTGTTTACGCTACAATACTCCAGGACGCCTTCTTCACTGCCAGATAACTGCCAAATAGACTCATTTACCTGTGCCAACATGAGTCATAACAAAAAGTATGCCAATGCCAGTGAAAGGAAAGCAGCTTTAGCACTACGACAAAAACAACGCCATGCTAATGAGACTCCTGAGGAAAAACACCATCGCCTTGAGAAGATTAAGGCTTATAAACGCCGTCGCCTCACACACGAATCCCCTAACTCTAAATCCATAAGATTGGCTGAAGAAGCCTCTGCACGCCGTCACCGCCGACAACAGACGGCCTCTTCCTCATCATTATTATTAGACTCACAACAGGATGCTTCCACATCAGCATGTGGAACAATTTACTGCTACACTTCATCCCATATGCCGTTCACTGACATAACTAATCAGCAATCTGTTTCTGCCCTATCAATACCACCATTCAATACCGATGCACAGTATGCCAATGCCAGTGAAAGGAAAGCAGCTTTAGCACTACGACAAAAACAACGCCGTGCTAATGAGACTCCTGAGGAAAAACAACATCGACTTGACAAGATTAAGGCTTATAAACGCCGTCGTCTCACACACGAATCCCCTAACTCTAAATCTATTACATTGGCTGAAGAAGCCTCTACACGCCATCACCGCCAACAACAGACGGCTTCTTCCTCATCATTATTAGTAGACTCACAACAGGATGCTTCCACATCAGCATGTGGAACAAGTTACTACCACACTTCATCCCATATGCCGTTCACTGACATAACTAATCAGCAATCTGTTTCTGCCCTATCAATATCACCATTAGTCAATACCAACGCACAGTTTCTTCACATACAAGCTGCAGTTAGCCCGCAGAAAGTGCAACCAAGACAAATATACGTTGGTCTCAAAACTAGGCGCACCCCATCGGTTGGACATGCACTTCTACTACAACCTCACATTTTCACTAATGATGAAAATAGTATTACCGAACACAGCTGTGGTGACATGACCCATGTATGTGAGCATTGCGAAGCT
This sequence comes from Dendrobates tinctorius, assembly GCF_039654945.1. NCBI lineage: Eukaryota > Metazoa > Chordata > Amphibia > Anura > Dendrobatidae > Dendrobates > Dendrobates tinctorius. The sequence goes on along the minus strand of NW_027361728.1, from coordinate 50,992,394 downwards.
TTGCATTTTGTAGCAGAGATACCTTCTGATAACAACTTTACGCTCTGCTGTCAGAAGGGTAAAATCCATGTACACATACTACAATATCCTGATGTCTTTACATGTTTGCTGAAAGGGCAAAGTGAATTTAGCAAAAATTTCATGGATAATATTCGAAGTATTAACAGTTCCTTTGCTTTTGCCTCCATGGTTGCAAATATTTCACCACCTCCTGGATATGGCCCATACTGTTTCCGCATACATGGCCAGATCTATCATAGAACTGAAACACTACATCCCTCAGATGACCAGCAACGCGCATTTGCCCAACTTTACATTCTCGATACCACTACCGCAAACGAACAACGCTTACGATGTAAAGAAAATCAAAAATGTCATCCTACATTGATGAACATTATTGCCCTTCAAATCCAAACTATTAATCCTTTTGTGGAAGCTTATCAAATGTTACGTGATGTGGAAGAACAAGAAAAAATTAAATCTCTACAAAACGGAACTGTCATGCCAAACATCACTATGGCTATTAAACAAGATCGTACTCAAGACCCTCGACGCTACAATAATCCCACTGTCAGTGAAGTAGCAGTCGTGTTTCAAAATGACAATGGTGAGCCACTAATGTCCACTCACAGGATTTCAGAATACTCAAGATGGCATGGCCGCAAGAACATGTCGCCGGCGTGGACAATGTCGGGATCCAGGATGGCGCCGGCGGAAGAAGATGTCGGGGATCGTGGAGCAGCGACGATGACGGTGTGAGTATGAGAGACGGAGTGAGAGAAAGGGTCGTATGTGGAGTGAAAGAGTGAATGGACGTGAGTGGAGATGGTGAAAGGTGAGAGGAGTGTGTGTTGAGGCGGTGTGGTGTGTTGAGGAGGTGTGTGTGTATTGAGGGTTAACATGGCAAGAGGTGTGTCACTATCCTCTCGATGCGATAGCATCGGGCCTTAATCTACTATAATAAATGCGCTAAGCAGCTTCCGGGTTGTAACAACTTCCGTCCAGTTGTAACTGGTGACGTCACAGCACACCTCTTGCCATGTTAACCTTCAACACACCACTCCTCAACACACACTCCTCTCACCTTTCACTATCTCCACTAATGTCCACTCGCAGGATTTCAGAATACTCAAGATGGCATGGCCGCAAGAACATGTCGCCGGCGTGGACAACGTCGGGATCCAGGATGGCGCCGGCGGAAGAAGATGTCGGGGATCATGGAGCAGCGACGATGACAGTGTGAGTATGAGAGACGGAGTGAGAGAAAGGGTCGTATGTGGAGTGAAAGAGTGAGTGGATGTGAGTGGAGATGGTGAAAGGTGAGAGGAGTGTGTGTTGAGGAGGTGTGTGTGTATTGAGGGTTAACATGGCAAGAGGTGTGTCACTATCCTCTCGATGCGATAGCATCGGGCCTTAATCTAGTACTGTATAACCATTTTTTATACAGGCATCATAAACACACTTTAAAAAATTTATGTGGGTGTTTCATCATGGACCATGGTCACCCTTGTGATATTGTTGTGGAGGGTGAGGATGAGGAGAAGGGGGAGGACAACAGCAAATAGCAAAAATCAGGAAATGTATACCCATGTATAGGTGTGAAGAAATGCATGGGAACACACCTCCCAAAAAAAGACACTGGATTTGAGTTTATGTTATGCTGCTATCATTTGTTGGTGTTGAGAAATCTGGCTCAATCCAGCCCTTGTTCATTTTTATAAGAGTCAGCCTGTCAGCATTTCAGCTGACAGGCGGATGCACTTATGAGTTATAATTCCACCAGCGGCACTAAAACTCACTGTGTCAAAACGCTAGCGGCAGGGAAGGCTAGAACCTCCAAGGCGTAGAGAGCCAGCTCATGCCACATGTCCAGCTTGGATACCCAATAATTATAAGGCACAGAAAAGTCATGGAGGATGTTGGTACAGTCAGCAAGGTACTCCCTCAGCATCGCCCCAAACTTTGCACTCCTTGTGAGAGTACCTCGTGCCTCAGGGCCTGTACAATGGGAGGGTCTGAGAAAACTCTCCAGATACCTTGCCAGTGTTCCCCTGCCTCTGCTGGATTGGAGTTGTGTCTCTCTCGCCTGTACTCATTGGTTGTACAACAAACTGTGACCTCTGTCGCCAGTGTTTTCAGATGGAGTTTGTATAAATAATTTCGCAACAAGAGCCCTCTGGTACTTCCCCATTTTAGTAGACCTGTCCACCTCGGGAATAAGAGATAGAAAGTTCTCCTTATAGCGTGGGTCTAGAAAAATCACCAACCAGTAATGACTTTTACCCACAATTTTGAGAACACGAGGGTCACGGGAAAGGCAACATAACATAAACTTAGCCATGCATGCCAGACTGATAACGGGCAAGACTTTCATGTCCTCACTAAGAGGACAACTGACCATGCTCTCTTCTTCCTCCTTTTCCCTGTCCTCAGGTAATCCACACGGTAGAGACAATATGACTGTTGCGCAGGTAGTAACATCTGTAGCGTATGAAGCTATCTCCTGTTTTTCATCCTCTTCCTCATTGTCACCCAATCCACATTGGGATGATATGAGGCTGGGCTGTGTGTAATCACCCTTTTTGGTTCCTTGCTCCATCTCATTGTGCTCAACTTGCAATGTATCCTCTTTCATTGTGAGCAAAGAGCATTTCAGAACACAGAGAAGCGTTATGGTGATGCTTATTATGGCGTCATCGTCGCTCCCCATCTTGGTGCAGTTCTCAAAGTTTTGGAGGATGGTACATATGTCTGACATCCATGTTCTCGCCTGAGGTCTTATGTCTGGAATCTGAACTGAATACAGATGGCCTTGTTGATGCTTGTGGTCAAAAACTGCCCTCTTCTGCTCACAAATACTTTCCATCATCTGCATTGTAGAGTTCCAACACTTGGAGACATCACACACCGGTCTGTGAGCCGGAAGCTGCAAATGCTGCTGAAACACAGCAAGGGAGGCAGAAGCTGTAGCTGACTTTCTAAAATTGGCATACAGATGCGTACTTTGACAAGCAGATCCGGCAGCTTCGGGTAGGTTTTGAGAAACCCATGAACCACGAGGTTAAGCACATGGGCCAGGCATGGTAAGAATGTGAGCTCGCCTCGCCTCAGAGCTGCCACCAGGTTTCGGCCATTGTCACACACGATCATGCCTGGATGTAGGTTCAGTGGTGTCTGTCACAGATATGGCAGCTCTTTCAGAGCTGTTCACAACTCTTAAGTAGAGTTGAGCAAAACGGGTCGGTCATATTCAAAAGTCGCCGACTTTCGCTGAAGTCGGGTTTCAGAAACAAAACCCGACCATAGCGTGAGGTCGGCCACGAGTTTGGCGACCAGAGCGCCAAAGTCGCGTTTCAAAAGATGCTTCCAGCGCCCTTTTTCAGCCAATGATGGAGGACACATACTGTGGGCAACGTGATGACATAGGCATCGGTCACCACCATCTTTGAGAAGGGCATGCAAGTGATTGGCTGGCTTTGTGTGGCGTCACAGGGGCTATAAAAGGGCGTGAATGCTGACCTCCATCTTACTTATGCTGATGTTAGCATAGGGAGAGCTGCTGCTGCCGATGATTCTGAAGGGAGAGCATTAGGCAGGGAAGAAGAACCAAAAAAACTGCTTCTGCTGTTAGCGATTTCCACTTACAACACAACACTTTGTGTCCAGTGGCACAGTGCTACCTAGCCCATGGTACACGAAACAGTTGGCTATAGGCGTTCGACCCTCCTCCTCCAGAAGTGAAAGCTCGTCCACAGAGCGCAGTCGCACGAGCACTCCATCCGCAGCTGCCAGTGTTGTACACGAGGTGTCCCACTGTCGAACAGCTAGAGGTAAGCGTCAGCAGGCTGTGTTGAAGATGATATGTTTGGGCGACAACAGACACATCGCGGAGGTACTTGCCGACTAATTGCAGCGACAAACTGAGTCATGGCTGGGCAGTCTACATCTTGAGGCAGGCAAGGTAGTTAGTGATAACGGCGGGAATTTTGTGGCAGCCATAGCCCTTTCAAAACTCAGACACCTACCTTGCCTGGCTCATACCTTGAACCTGGTGGTGCAATGCTTCCTCAATAATTATCCGGAGTTAACACCCCTGCTCCATAAGGTGCGAAGTCTGTGCTCGCACATCCACCGTTTGCCCATACACTCCAGTCGTATGCAGAAGCTGCAGCGATTGCTCCACCTTCCCAAGCACCGCCTAATTATCGACGTTTATCATGAATGTATATCCTCTAAAAATTGTACTTTATTAATAAAAAACCACCATTGTGGTCATACACCAAAAACAAAAAGTGACAAAATCAAAAGAAAAACGTGTTACAAAAAACCCATAATTGGGACCACTAGGAAACCCTGATGATTAATCTGAGCTTACACCTGCCTGGCCGCGGAGGTTGGCACCCTAGGGGGGAACGTTGTGGCGCCCCCGCTCAACGATGGTTATCCCTAGGGGCCCTGATGCACCCTGCAGCCACTAGTGATACCCTCTACCCAATAGCTGAGGGGACCCCTAGTTCTAGACAGAAGATAAACCTGCTCTATAGAGGGCCCTATGTCCCATAGAAGTTAAAAACATTAGAACACATATGACATCAGGAGGTATAAATGGGCAAAAAATTGCAATTATAATGTCCCATATAGGGTAACAGTCCTAAGACATGATGCATAGAAAAACATGGGATTCATTACCGGACATATAAGATTCATTCGGCAACATCACAACCTAGCATAGAAGAGATATATTCGTGCGAATTAGAAAATTCAATGCCACTAGCTGCACAATTCACTAGTATCACAATGATTTATATCCCATTTGTACCCTTTTTGTTCAAAGGCATGCCTAAATAAGCATCCATTTAATGAGCAATAAACACAGAGCTGCAACAGCGATACTCATCTGTGTCACCCGCCACCTGCCATCAGCCAGTTAACGCCTCAACGCGTTTCGCCTGTTTAGGCTCATCAGGAGGCCAGATAGTGCGATATCATGTGTCTTGTACAAGGTGCAGTAGCCAAATGATACTTAAATCAACTCCTCTTTTAAAACCGCCGCAAAGAGTGTGCATGTAACGCCCACCAACGTAACGTGGCGTCCCTGCGGTCTCAGCACGCCTGCAGACGTCACTTCTGAATTACCAATCCGGTACCTTGATACAAAAGCGTACATGTAACGCCCATTCATGTGACACAGCCTCCCTGCAGTCTCAGGACGCCTATTCCGACGTCACTGCTGAGTCACCAATCCGGTACCTTCAGACAGACGATCTCACCGCGCCCACCAATAACTAAGTCCAAACCTACATTCCAGGTCTCTCATGCAGCGCACACATAAATGCTCTATCATGCATGCTCCCCTCTCATCCACTGAGATCGATGCTACATACCAAGTATGCATGTTCGAGACGCTGATGTCGTATCCCAGCGTGACTGATAGCATCACATAGAGGTCTCCCAGTGAATGATCAAATCGCCCACTCCAGTCACATTGCGCATGCTCTGGGCTCCAGCAAAATGCCCGACGTAATCTCTTTACCTCCGCTTATATGTGGTACAGGGTCACAGCGTATAATCGCATCAAGAGGTCAAAATTACATCGGCAATATGAACATACAGCCAAGAATGACTATAATATTTATATACAAAGACAGATCTCACAAACCAACAGAGGTTGGTAAAAATCATATGGGGAGTGCGTAAAGGCATGCGGATAAAGGGAGGATCATTGAAATGATATTCCATGATGATACATGGGAATCCCATTAATTGGGAGACAAAAACAAAAATCTAAAAGGCCAATAAACTCGAAGAAGGGGTCACATTAAACAGTTGTGGCTCATAAGAAGCAGGCAAATGAAAGTAGCTTTTAACCCCCTCGGCTCCATAGACTCCATCCTGAATATCCACTCACATTCTCTCCTTAAAATCGTTATATCCACATTCCCTCCTCTTGGGTTCAAATTAACAACCTCTATAACACTAAATTTGATGTCATCGGGATCACCCTTATGCCACAGCCACATATGTTTTGCCAGTGGGGTCTCTCTTTTGTTCCTGATATCCCCCAGATGCTCCCCCACTCTCCTTCTGAGCTCTCTCCTGGTTTTCCCTATGTAGTCCATAGGGCACGAGCAAGTGGCCATATAGACAACCCCTGTATTCTTGCAGTTCGAGAAGTCTCGTTGAAAGAAGGACTTGCCCGTGCTCGAGCTGCGAAAGGACTTCCCAGGTCTCATGAATTTGCAAAAACTGCAATCCCCGCATTTGAAGAAGCCACAGGGTCTCCTATCCAGCCAAGTACCACTGACCACTGGTCTCCTGTACTGGCTGTGAACCTACATGTCTTTAATAGACTTACCCTTTCTGAACGTGATATTGGGACGCTCACCAACCACATCCTTGAGATCTGGGTCTAACCTAAGAATATCGCTAGCAAAGCAGATAGACAGAAGTTGTTGCAGAATTGTGAGGTTGAGGACTCGATGGAACAGCTAAGGGTCATTGGGACTTTTGATGTGAGACATCAGGAGGTTAGAAGGGTCCTGTCCAAGCATTGGGATATTCTTAGGTTAGACCCTGATCTCAAGGATGTGGTTGGTGAGCGTCCCAATATCACGTTCAGAAAGGGTAAGCCTATTAAAGACATGATGGTTCACAGCCAGTACAGAAGACCAGTGGTCAGTGGTACATGGCTGGATAGGAGACCCTGTGGCTTCTTCAAATGCGGGGATTGCAGTTTTTGCAAATTCATGAGACCTGGGAAGTCCTTTCGCAGCTCGAGCACGGGCAAGTCCTTCTTTCAACGAGACTTCTCGAACTGCAAGACTACAGGGGTTGTCTATATGGCCACTTGCTCGTGCCCTATGGACTACATAGGGAAAACCAGGAGAGAGCTCAGAAGGAGAGTGGGGGAGCATCTGGGGGATATCAGGAACAAAAGAGAGACCCCACTGGCAAAACATATGTGGCTGTGGCATAAGGGTGATACCGATGACATCAAATTTAGTGTTATAGAGGTTGTTAATTGGAACCCAAGAGGAGGGAATGTGGATAAAACGATTTTAAGGAGAGAATGTGAGTGGATATTCAGGATGGAGTCTATGGAGCCGAGGGGGTTAAATGAGCTACTTTCATTTGCCTGCTTCTTATGAGCCACAACTGTTTAATGTGACCCCTTCTTCGAGTTTATTGGCCTTTTAGATTTTTGTTTTTGTCTCCCAATTAATGGGATTCCCATGTATCATCATGGAATATCATTTCAATGATCCTCCCTTTAGCCGCATGCCTTTACGCACTCCCCATATGATTTTTACCAACCTCTGTTGGTTTGTGAGATCTGTCTTTGTATATAAATATTATAGTCATTCTTGGCTGTATGATCATATTGCCGATGTAATTTTGACCTCTTGATGCGATTATACGCTGTGACCCTGTACCACATATAAGCGGAGGCAAAGAGATTACGTTGGGCATTTTGCTGGAGCACAGAGCATGCGCAATGTGACTGGAGTGGGCGATTTGATCATTCACTGGGAGACCTCTATGTGATGCTATCAGGCACGCTGGGATATGACATCAGCGTCTCGAACATGCATACTTGGTATGTAGCATCGATCTCAGTGGATGAGAGGGGAGCATGCGTGATAGAGCATTTATGTGTGCGCTGCATGAGAGACCTGGAATGTAGGTTTGGACTTAGTTATTGGCGGGTGCGGTGAGATCGTCTGTCTGAAGGTACCGGATTGGTGACTCAGCAGTGACGTCGGAATAGGCGTCCTGAGACCGCAGGGAGGCTGTGTCACATGAATGGGCGTTACATGTACGCTTTTGTATCAAGGTACCGGATTGGTAATTCAGAAGTGACGTCTGCAGGCGTGCTGAGACTGCAGGGACGCCACGTTACGTTGGTGGGAGTTACATGCACACTCTTTGCGGCGGTTTTAAAAGAGGAGTTGATTTAAGTATCATTTGGCTACTGCACCTTGTACAGGACACATGATATCGCATTATCTGGCCTCCTGATGAGCCTAAACAGGCGAAACGCGTTGAGGCGTTAACTGGCTGATGGCAGGTGGCGGGTGACACAGATGAGTATCGCTGTTGCAGCTCTGTGTTTATTGCTCATTAAATGGATGCTTATTTAGGCATGCCTTTGAACAAAAAGGGTACAAATGGGATATAAATCATTGTGATACTAGTGAATTGTGCAGCTAGTGACATTGAATTTTCTAATTCGCTCGAATATATCTCTTCTATGCTAGGTTGTGATGTTGCCGAATGAATCTTATATGTCCGGTAATGAATCCCATGTTTTTCTATGCATCATGTCTTAGGACTGTTACCCTATATGGGACATTATAATTGCAATGTTTTGCCCATTTATACCTCCTGATGTCATATGTGTTCTAATGTTTTTAACTTCTATGGGACATAGGGCCCTCTATAGAGCAGGTTTATCTTCTGTCTAGAACTAAGGGTCCCCTCAGCTATTAGGTAGAGGGTATCACTAGTGGCTGCAGGGTGCATCAGGGCCCCTAGGGATAACCATCGTTGAGCGGGGGCGCCACAACGTTCCCCCCTAGGGTGCCAACCTCCGCGGCCAGGCAGGTGTAAGCTCAGATTAATCATCAGGGTTTCCTAGTGGTCCCAATTATGGGTTTTTTGTAACACGTTTTTCTTTTGATTTTGTCACTTTTTGTTTTTGGTGTATGACCACAATGGTGGTTTTTTATTAATAAAGTACCATTTTTAGAGGATATACATTTATGATAATACTCTAGATCCCTTTTGTATTTATATTTGAGATTGTTAATTATCGACGTTGCAACAAGGTGGAACTCCACCCTGCACATGGTTCAGAGGCTGTGCGAACAGAGGCAGGCTGTAATTCATTTGTAGGAGTATACACGGACAGGCAGTTTGCAGGCAGACATGGAGTTGTCTGTTGTGCAGTGGTCGAAGCTGAAACACCTCTGTAAAGTCCTTCAGTATTTTGAGGAATGCACACGGCTGGTAAGCGCAGACTACGCCATCATAAGCATGAGCATCCCACTTATGCGTCTGCTCATGCAAATTTTGATGCACATTAAGGAGCAGGCGTCTGCAGCTGAGGAGGAAGAAGAGGAGGTAAGCCTTGATGACAATCAGCCATTGTCTGGTCAGTGAAGTCTCGTGGACGAGGTGGAGGAAGAAGAGGAAGAGGAGTAAGATGAGGATGATGGGGATCATTATTTTGGGGAGGAGGATGCTTCTCGGGGGGCAAGAAAAAATGTTGATGTGGCAAGGTCAGGTACAGGGTTTGTGTGTGACTGGAGGGATGTGGATTTACCAGAAAGTGCTCCTCCACCCAGCAATCGCAGTGCATCATTGACAACTGGAACATTGGCCCACATGTCTGATTATGTCTTGCACAATCTAAAAAGGGACCCTCGCATTGCCAAAATGATGAACGATGACGACTACTGGTTGGCCAGCATCCTAGATCCACGCTAAAAAGGCAAATTCAAAAACATCATGCCACAGGAGAACCTAGAGCTAATAATGGCTAACAAACAAGCAACTCTGGTAAACCGTTTGTTTGAGGCATTCCCATCACACAGCGGCGGTGATGTTTTTCCAACGATCTGTAGGGGGCAACATGGAAGAGGTGTTCATGGTGCACATAGCCTAAGTGGCGTTGGACACAGGGGTTTCATGACCATGTTGTGGACTGATTTTTCAAGTAACGCTCACACGACTGGTAATACTGCATCGATCAAAAGTGACAGGAGACAGCAGTTGTCAACTATGGTAACAAACTACTTCTCCTCCCATATCGATGTTCTCCCTCACTGGTCATTCCCCTTTGACTTTTGGGCCAGTAAACTTGACACCTGGCCTGAATTGGCACAATATGCCTTACAGGAGCTCGCTTGCCCTACTGCTAGTGTGTTATCTGAATAAGTCTTCAGTGCTGCTGGATCAATCCTGACAGAAAAATGGACCTGTCTGTCAACCCAAAATGTTGATGATCTAACCTTCATTAAAATGAACCATGCATGGGTTTCAAAGGATTTTGTCCCACCCTCCCCTGCTGACACGTAGGTTGCCAAAAAAAATGGCTTGCTTTTGTCCTCCTCTTCCGCGGACTTCTCCAATTACTCTATTTGCAGCTGCTGAATGTCCAACATCAACATATGCCAATTTTTCCACCTCCCTAACTGGGCTGTCTTCCCTCACACGGCCGGGGTCACCACCTGGCGCAAGCACCCATGCGATTGCCGTTGCCCTGGACAGGTGGGTGGGCACACTCTTTGGCAATGGCACTGGCACAAAGTCCCTCATAGTAGAATCAAGTGTCTCTGACAGTGGGGGTGCACACCCACCGTCAGACACACCGGCGTACTATGAGGGGCCCTGTGCCAGTGCCGTCGCCAACGAATATGCCCCCCCTTCTTGTTCAGGATCACAGCACTTGCAAAGTTGAAATACTTTCCTCTCCTTGCTCCACCGCCGTGACGTCTTCCACATTTCCTGACAGTGACATTTTGGTCAGAGAGCGCAATGACATCACGTCTGTACACCCTCTGCCTAAACAGTCCAAGTGCAGTGAGATGGAAGATGGGGATGATGAGGAGTCCAGACTAGTACAGGGATTCCCTATTGAGGAGACTTATTTAATTGTTTTCAATGTTGGGACAGCTATTTTTGGGGAGCACTATACTCTGGAGAATGATATATGAGGTCCACCATACACTGGAGCATTTCAATGGTGGACATCAGACACTGGAGCAGCATTTACAGGGCCCATTATGCACTGGAGCATTAGAAATGGGACCCATTATATATGGAGCATTATTTGGGCTCATAAGACAGTGGAGCTTTATCCATGGGGACCAACATATACTGTAGCATTATGTGGAGCTCATCATATACTGTATGGAACATTATATGGGACCAATGATTCTGTATGGAGAAATATATGGGCCTCGTTACTCTGTATAGCGCACTATGCGGTGGCCATAATACTGTATGGAGTAATATACAGCCTGTTTATGGAGCTATTGGAGAATTTAAAATGGATATCAGTCATGAGATGTAAGAAGTGAAGTATTTTTCATTGTACTATACAGCTATTTATCTGCCATATCAGAGGATCATGAATTGTGGCATGTGCTAAAGGAGCCAACTGACACTCTTTGGCCCTGGGCCCACGAAAATCTGGAGCCAGCCCTACCTCCCCACAACTTTAGACAAATAACCCCCAGTTTTCAATGCCTAACTATTATTATAAAGTAAATTAAGGTTGACAAGCTTAAGTAATAAGAATTGATGTTTTGGGCATTAAAATGGGCACTGTAGGTGTCTTTCCTGTCCTTCACTCCCTGCCGACCTTGGTTCCCCATTGACTTGCATTGGGTTTCGTGTTTCAGTCGGCCTTCGACTTTTCACGATAATCGGCCGATTTCGTTCGACCCGACTTTTGAGAAAGTCGGGTTTCATGAAATCCGACTTGACCCGAAAAAAGGCAAAGTCGCTTATCTCTACTCTTCAGCATTGTGTGGTTTGTCACCTAAGCATATTAGCTTCTGCACAGCCTGTTACCGCTTGGCTGAGGCAATGCTGCAATGTTTCCAGCTTCTGACTGATGTGGTAATTTCAGAGATGGAGGCTGAAGAGGAGGAGGAGGTGCTGAAGCTGTAGACTATGAAGGCAACCCTAATTGACCTAGGGCCTGCAATCCATGGTGTCCAGAGGACGTGTTTCATCCCAAGGTCCAACTTGGTCCCGGCTTCCACTATGTTAATCCAGTGTGCTGTCAGCGAAATATATCACTCCTGCCCACAAGAACTTGTCCAAGTGTCCATGGTTAGGTGGACTTTCACAGTAACAATATTATTGAGGGCATGGCTAATGTTGTAAGACACATGCTTTTGTAATGCGGGGACGGCACATCAAAAGAAATAGTTGTGGCTTGGGACCAAGTACCGAGGGATGGCCACCGCCATCAGGTTGCAGAAAACTCCCATCTCCATGAGTCTAAAAGGCAGCATTTGGAGCACAAGCAATCACAAAATGTGTGAATTTAGTAGTTTGGCCTCTGGGGCTGCGTATTTGCGCTTGCGTTTCAAGGACTGGGGTATTAACAACTGAACGCTGCGCTGGGACAAAAAGATGGATGTGCTTTGCTGATGTTGCTAATTGAATGTGTTCAATGACAGTTACTTTGCTGCCATGTGCCTGATCATGCTGGTGATGATGAGGCTGGTAGTTTTTCTACCCCTGCTGATGCTGGTCTGGCAAGTGGTGCAAATGGCCTTTTTGGAGTTATTGGCAGAGTCTTTAAAAAACCACCAGACTCGGAAAGACCTAACAGTTGGACTGGCAACTTCTGTTGTGTTGATGTTACAGAGAATTGATGCCAGCCTTCTGTCTGCGGCCACCACACTGCTTTTTCCTGCCTGCTAAGCCTCCCTCCCCCTGTGTGTTGCTGTCCTCATTCTGCATGTCCTCCTGCCAGATGGGTCAGTTACTATATCATCCACCACCTCGTCTTCCAATTCCGCACCCTGGTCCTCCTCCTGACTTTCTGGCAATTGTATCTCATCATCGTCCAGCTCTTGTGACACTGTCACATCGTTACCTTCGTGTGACCATGGCTGCTCAAATATTTAAGCATCGCTACATGCAATCTCCTCTTGCCCCGCTTCAAGTGGACTGGATGAGAGGTCTGAATCTATAAATGGAAAAGTGAACAGCTCTTTGAAGTGTCCAAGTGTGGGATCAGTTGTCTACGATCTCTAGGCATGGTGGGAGGAAGCAGACTCAGACTGAGACTTGACCATGTGGAAGACAGGGTGATGGTGGTGACAAAGTGACTGGAAGCATTATCTGCTATGCAACCAACAACCTTTTGACACTGCTCTGGGTTCGAAAGTGGTGTGCTGCAGTCCCCTAGTATTTCGGACAGGAATGTCTGGCGAGAAGATGTGGGTTTATGTTTTGTGCACAATTCCAGCTTGCTCATGACCACGGCCTCAGCCTTGGTCTCTGCTTGCACCATCACCATCACATCCAAATCCCCATCCCTTGCCATGCCCCTGGCCCATTTTTTTTAAATGGCTGAATTTGGAGCAAACTTATATGTGAACCATTTGATGGACAAACCACAGTTTGAAATAGCTGGCCTGTAGGTAACTATTTTTACCAGCAAACTGGTGTCAATAGCTTCGATAACACATTGCAACATAATTTAAATGGAGGCCAGAAATGACAGAATTTTGACTGCACTTTTTATCTCTGATCTGATCCGTGTGACGGACAAACCACAGTTGTAAGTAGCTGACCTATAGGTAACTATTTTTTACCAGCAAATTGGTGTCAATAACTTTGCTAACACACTGCAACAAAATTTAAAGGAAGGCCAGAAATAGCAGAATTTTGAGTGTGCTTTTTATTTCTGATCCATGTGATGGACAAACCACAGTTGTAAATAGCTGGTCTGTAAATAATTTATTCCTGGCCCCTGATACCTGAGGCGCAGTCTAGAAATATCTTTAATAGCAGCAGCAGACAGAATTGGAATGGACCCTCTTCTATATGCACTGCAATCTGCCACATACACTGCCTGACTGCCTAGCACTGATATCTATGCTACTTTATTAGTCCTCAGAAGGACTATTAATTGAGATGGATAAGTGTATTAGATATGGTATACCAACACTAAGTAACAACCAAGAAAATCTGCTACATTACAGTGTGTAGCAGACAATCCCTGCATGTTCACTGGCTATATAAAGAGGGCCAAACATGCAGGACCGGGACCCAAGCTCCTGACGAGAAACACTGGAAATACTCGGCAAGCTCCGAGCATCTCAAGCAGTGAGATGCTTGGGCAAGCACTGAGTAGTGGTGAGCATGCTCAGTCATCACTAGTCTTAATGACTAAAGTATCAAGGAATTTGATTTGGTTAAAGTCATGCTGTACAGAGATGTGTTTTTAAAACACACTTAAAAATGTGATGGATGGGTAATAGTCGGTATGCTGAGTATACTCTCAGTTTAAATGGCAAAATCCTGGTGACAGATTACCTTTAACAACAAAGTGCACTGTCAGAATTTTAGTGAAACTCATATATTATATCAAGTCATTGCAAACATAGTGATCTATTTCAAGTGTTTATTTCTGTTAATATTGATTATTATAGCTTACAGCCAATATAAACCCAAAAGTAAATATCTCAGTAAATTAGAATAATTAACAAAATAAAACTGCAAAGGCTTCCTAAGCATTTAAAAAGATCCCTTAGTCTGCTTCAGTAGGCTCCACAATCATGGGGAAGACTGCTGATTTGACAGATGTGCAGAAGGCAGTCACTGATACATGCCACAAGGATGGTAAGCCACAAAAATCATTGCTACATAAGCTGGCTGTTCACAGAGTGCTGTATTAAGGCATATTAATGGAAATTAGAGTGGAAGGAAAAAGTGTGGTAGAGAAAGGTGCACAAGGAAACGGGATAACCGCAGCCTTGAAAGGATTGTTAATAAAAGTCCATTCAAAAATTTGGGGGAGATTTTCAAGGAGTAGACTGCTGCTTGAGTCATTGCTTCAAGAGCCACCACACACAGACCTATCAGGACATGGGCTACAAGTGTTGCATTCCTTGTGTCATGCCACTCATGACCAATAGACAACGCCAGAAGCGTCTTACCTGTGCAAAGGAGAAAAAGAACTGGACTGTTGCTCAGTGGTCCAAGGTGTTGTTTTCAGATTAAAGTAAATTTTCCATTTTATTTGGAAATCAAGGTCCCAGAGTCTTGTCAAGAGTAAGATGAGAGACACCAGACCCAACAATGCAGATGAGATAAAGGCTGCTATCAAAGCAACCTGGGCAGGGCCGGCATCAGCACCCGGCGCACCTGGGCAAGTGCTGAGGCCCTGGCAAGATGAGGGCGCCCACTCACGCTGTCTGGGAATCGATACCCGCTGCCACGCCCCCCCATGTACCGACCCCATCCTCACCCTGCCAGAGACCCCACCGGCCACCGCAGCCCTGATAAATCCAAGCAATTACATCGCTCCTGGGCTTCTCTGCACGCACAGGAACTGTGATGAGGTCACAGGAGGGTAGGAGTTAGGAGTCACATGATCAGGGCCCTCAGTGTAAGCAGGACTCAGCTGTGCTAGTTGTCATGGTGCTGGATGAGGTGAAGTTTAGTATGTGTGTGGTCAGGAGGGGTTTACAGGGGAGATGTAGCAGAGCTGTGTGTGTACGGAGCAGAGCTGTCTACGAGGTCTGGGGAGCGGAGGTGTAGGGAGCAGAGCAGCATGTGTACGAGGTGTACGGAGCGGAGCCACGTGTGTACGGAGCGGAGCCGCGTGTGTATGAGGTGTGGGGAGCGGAGCTGCATGTGTACGAGGTGTGGGGAGCGGATCCGTGTGTGTACGAGGTCTAGAGAGTGAAGCTGCGTGTGTATGAGGTGTGGGGAGCGGAGCAGCGTGTGTATGCAGTGAAGCCGTGTATACGGAGCGGAGGCGCATGTGTACGAGGTGTGGGGAGTGGAGCAGCATGTGTACAAAGTGTACAGAGCGGAGACGTGTGTGTACGGAGCGGAGCCGCGTGTGTACGAGGTGTGGGGAGCAGAGCCGCGTGTGTACGAGGTGTGGGGAGCAGAGGTGTGGGGAGTGGAGCAGCGTGTACGAGGTGTACGGAGTGGAGCCGTGTGTGTACGGAGCAGAGCCGCGTGTGTACGAGGTGTGGGGAGTGGAGCTGCGTGTGTACGAGGTGTGGGGAGTGGAGCTGCGTGTGTACGAGGTGTGGGGAGCAAAGCTGCGTGTGTACGAGGTGTGGGGAGCGGAGCAGCATGTGTGCGAGGTGTGGGGAGCGGAGCCATATGTGTACGGAGCGGAGCCGTGTGTGTACGAGGTGCACGGAACAGAGCCCTGTGTGTTCAAAGTGTATGGAGCAGAGCCGGGTGTGTACAGGGTGTACAGAGTGAAGCCGCATGTGTATGGAGCGGAGCCGTGTGTGCACAGAGCAGAGCCATGTATGTACAAGGTGTACAGAGCAGAGCCGTGTGTGTATGAGGCATACAAACCGAAATCGTGTGTGTGTGAGGTGTGCAGATCTGTGCGTGTACGAGGTGTATGGTGGGGAGCATTCATACCTCCCAACTGTCCCAGATCCAGCCGGACAGTCCCGATTTTGAGAGAGAAACTGCCCCAGCGGGGAGTTTTCTTTTCCCGCGGACATAGGAGTACACGGCGGTGCCCCGAGGAGCACTTTAAAATTCGCACGTGACTTTCTACCGGAAGTGAAGTGCTGGAAGCTCATTGGAAATTAGGTAATTTTGGGAGAAGACTGTGACAGAACCATGGAGGCCCTTCAGGGAATGCTTCAGATCCATCATCGTGTCCTCCTCCGACAGCGTGAACAGCGGGATTACCTTGGACTCAGGGATGTCGGCCATGTGAGCGGATCATGATATGTCCTGCTTCGGGAGGCTCAGGTGGACACTACAATGGGAGCTGGGCTGCTATGGTATCTCTATAGAATCTTTCTTGCTCTCTCTGTTTCTTTCTCTCTGTTTTTTCTTTCTTTCTCTCTCTGTTTCTCTAATCTTTTTTTTCTTTCTCTCTCTATGTTCTCTTTCTTTCCCCTCTTATTTTCTTTCTTTCTGTTCTTTCTCTCTCTCTCTGTTCTTTCTTTCTCTCTCTGTTCTCTTTCTTTCCCTCTCTGTTCTCTTTCTTTCCCCTCTTTCTTTCTTTCTTTCTTTCTCTCTCTTTCTCTGTTCTTTCTTTCCTATCTCTCTCTCTCTGTTCTTTCTTTTTCTCTCTCTCTCTCTGTTCTTT
Organism: Dendrobates tinctorius; assembly: GCF_039654945.1. NCBI lineage: Eukaryota > Metazoa > Chordata > Amphibia > Anura > Dendrobatidae > Dendrobates > Dendrobates tinctorius. The sequence goes on along the minus strand of NW_027361728.1, from coordinate 50,975,563 downwards.
CTATCTTTGCCATCTTTCTTTCTCTCTCCCTGTTCTTTCTTTATTTCCCCTCTTTCTTTCTTTCTTTCTTTCTTTCTCTCTTTCTTTTTTTCTTTCTCTCTCTGTTCCTTCCCTTCTTTCTTTCGCTCTCCCTCTTTGTTCTTTCTTTCCCCTCTTTCTTTCTCTCTCCCTCTCTGTTCTTTTTTCCCCTCTTTCTTTTTCTCTGATCTTTTTTATGTCCACTCTTTCTTTATCTCTGTTCTTTTCCTTTATTTCTCTCTGGTCTTTCTTTCCCCTCTTTCTTTCTCGCTCTGTTCTTTCTTTCCCCTTTCTTTCTTTCTTTCTTTCTTTCTTTCTTTCTTTCTCTCTGTTCTTTCTTTCTCTTTCTCACTGTTCTTTCTTTCCCTCTGATCTTTCTTTCTTTCTCTTTCTTTCCCCTCTTTCTTTCTTTCTCTGCTCTTTTTTTCTCTCTGTTCTTTCTTTCCTCTCTTTCTCTCTCTCTGTTCTTTCTTTTTTCCCCTCATTCTTTATTTCTCTTCCTTCCTCTCTCTGTTCTTTCTTTCTTTCTTTCTTTCTCTTTCTTTTTCTCTACCTCTCTGTTTTTTCTTTCCGTCCCTCTTTCTTTGTTTCTCTCTGGTCTTTTTTTCTGTCCACTCTTTCTTTCTCTCTTTAATCTTTCTATTTTTCTCTTTCTGTTCTTTCTTTCTCTCTCTCTGTTCTTCCTTTCTTTCTCTCTGTTCTTACTCTCTTTTTCTGTTCTTTTTTCTTTCTGTTCCTACTTTCTCTCTCTGTTCTTCCTTTCTTTCTATCTGTTCTTTCTTTCTCATCTTTCTTTCATACGTACACTACTAATCAATAGCCTCCTTCACATGAACGTGTTTTGCCACAGAGCGTGTGTCCATGTGGATCGCATGCGTGTCCGTGTGATCCACACGGAGACAAGTTCTTTTTTTGGCCGGCACCATGGATGCCACACGGCTTGAATCCTGGTATGTGTTAAAGGGAGTCTACTGAGACTTTCACCCGGGACCCTCAAATACCTGGAGCCGACCCTGAACCTGGGCTTCCATAACACCTCAGCAAGGCCACAGGCTGATCACCTCCATGCCATGCCACATTGATGCAGTACTTGATGCAAAAATAGCCCTGACCAAGTACTGACTGCATTTACTAAAGATACGTTTCAGTAGGCCAACATTTTGGATTTTAAAATCATTTTTCAAGCTGGTGTTATAAAGTATTCTAATTTACTGAGATAATGACTTTTGGGTTTTCATTGGCTGTAAGCCATAATCATCAACACTAACAGAAATAAACACTTGAAATAGATCGCTCTGTTTGTAATGACTCTATATAATATATGAGCTTCACTTTTTGTATTGAAGAACTGAAATAAATTAACTTTTTGATGATATTCTAATTTTGTGAGAAGAACCTGTATTTCATAACATCATCTGCTTTCTCTCCACTAATACATGGAGAGGAGGCCAATTCTTACCTATGTTTGGTCTTGCTACTCCTCGAATGTTTGGTGCCCGTGGTGATGATGGTGGTGATTGTACCATCAGCTTTTGTTGATGTTAGTGGAACCCACATTTATAGCCGTGTTATGGAATTTAAATTTTTTTTTACTTCACCTTATCATTGCCATTTTAAGTTAAAGAACATGTATATTCTTGCTTTAAAATGCATCTATTTACATCAGCTTTAAAACAAATCAGATTTTATGGTGTACAGTATAAAAACATGAGGATATTAAAAACTATTAAAAATGTGTGGAAAAAATCAGACCTTATAAGATAAAATTTTGAGAGTTTCAAAAAAGGAGAAGCTGTAATCAATGTAGAACTTCATTTCTGAACATGCATTTTTTACTGTTGATTTTACACCACTGCTTGTTTATTATGTGATTGTTATACACAATGACAATGTTGAAATTCTGCAACAATTGTAAGATGTTTAATCCAAGCACAACATAATCTTGTATCAGTATGGGAGTCAACACTTTTGGAGTTTTTTACCATTTTGCTACATTTTTTCAGATTTTCAGCAATGCTTTTCATTAACATTTTTTCATGAAACTAGCTGTTGTAATAGCATCCTTAGTTAATTATCATTTGCACTGCACATAAAACATTTTGAAGACTGGAGAATTTATGTGCTGTGTTTGTGTGTTTGGGGAACATTGAAAACATCTTTTAGAGCTTTTTGTTTCCAAAATGCAGCATACTCTTGTGATGGAGTTTTTCTTAGTGTCGCCTTTCTACTTTCAGCTTCATAAAACTTGACTATCTTCTAGGAAAACAAATTTTTTAAGTGCTAATATAAAATAAAGAAATATATTAAAAAATTTAAGACATCAGCAGCATTTTTTTTCTTCTTGAGAGAAGTCTTAGAGTATTACACAAGCTGAAAAGCAGTGTTATTTTACTAAATAGCATCCTCGTGCTGTGAAAATAATCCCAAGCAGAAATATTTAAATTCTTAGCATTTGTTAATTTATCCTGTGACTCTTCAGACTTCATAATATATATCAAATCTGCATCAAAATACCTGCAAAATCTGTATTTAACATGGCAAAACCCTTAGCGGAAAATCTGCAACAGACTAATTCTACTTGTAGATGAACCAAAAGTATTAATCAGATGCTGATGTCTAGGAGCTCTATACTTTGGTTCAGTGCCCCATTGAAGAGCAGCTGTTTGTACTAGAGGAGTTAAGTTGAAAGTTGTGTTTTACTCCTTTAGGGTTCAAGCAGAAATCTGTGTGTCCAATCTCAAACCACAATGCACAGAATTGGTACTGCTTTGCCGATCCAAGCGGCCACCTTTAAATATTTTTATGAGGCAATCATGCTTGGGTCGGGACACCTGCATTAGCGGTCCATGGTAAGTACATTTTGCACGGACATCTGAATGAGTTTTAAGTGAATGCACGTAGCATACACATGCTAACCTTGTGAGCCACCCACGACTTTAATGTGCATGTAATAACACAGTCATAATATGGCTTGCTCTATTCAAAAGTATTTTTCATGTATTTTCGTACATTGTAATAGCTTTCAGTACCTGCTATAAAAATAAGAAAAAAGGTAAAAGTTACCATTTATGAACTCTAAAATTTAGCATTTCAGTACAATAGCTGAATTGTGTTGCAAAACATCGAGTTAGCATATAAAATGAATATATTTTGATTGCATTAGCCTTGATTGATTGTTAGCCAACAAAAAGCACACTTATCCCAAGTACATCTGTGCTTGCCTTTGATTAGTTGAGTAATTAGTAAATTGGAGCAGTACTTGTGAGTTTACAAGTACTTTAATTGAATGCAAGTCTAGGAAATCATATGCTGGGGTTAGCACTGACAATTATTTTTAGAAGTTACTATTTGTGAAAAGTAATTGTTTTCTTGCAATTATATACAAAGCTGCAACAGAGTATTAAAGAAAGACTTTGAAACATCTGAGAATCATAATTGTGTAGGAAACAACAGTAAATCTACAATAATTTTGTTAGACTTCGAAGTTTAAAAAAAAATCAGGATTTTGGCTCTGTATTACAGCTGATAGCAAATGTTGTAGGCACAGGACCGCAATAGTATGATGGTTCACCATAACTAGGTTGTATCAATTGAACACCATGAGTTGTTTTGATGAATAATGTGAACACTACGTGAACACTACACTAGTTACACAATAAAGATCACTGCTTATCACTAGTGATGGTTGAACCACTGAATGTTCGGGTCCTGCGGATTTGGCTGAACACTTAAAAAAAGTTTATTTTGCGTAACCGAAAAGTATCTGAACCCAAACCTGGACACATGAACAATCAATATTTTAAATGCCAGTGGTAAGATCATTACTGCCGGTCAGAGAGCCATAGATCCCATGCTGTCAGATGACAGCTGTGACCAAAGGTAAAAAGTTTATCTCTGGTCACAGGCGTTGGCTGACGGGACTAGTACTTCCGTCAGCCAACACCTGATGCCGCTAATATCAGCGAGTAGGAAGTATTGGCCTATATTCTGTCACAAAGCGAGGTGCTGGTGTAATGGGCCCACAGACCCTAAGTCCATGAAATATAAAATTCACTGCGCACTCTGTCCACATGTTGATGCAAAAAAATAACAATTTTATTACACTCGGTGACAACAACAAAATAATTGTCGAGCAGAAAAAAGATTTTGAGCGACTATACTCAGGGACATTTCGACCTATCCATGGCCTTATTCAATACGTCGTCGCAAAGGAAGAAAATGCCATAAATGTCATGCTCACATAATATAGTTTGACAGTGACTGAAATAGAAGAGATACATCGAAAATTAAAAGCATCTCATAATCCCAATGAGAACAGAATGACACATAACTTAGAATATTTACACTGTAAAGTCAGTGCAATATAGAGTCAATTTGTTAGACCAACCTACAGACTGAACACTGCTGACCTTTGCTTACTTGAAAAAGTTCTATTGTTAAGTAATTATGGCAAGAAGTGCCAGTGCGTAATAGTGTAAATGGTACAAATGGAACAGAGAGGAGAAATTTGGCCGATCAAGTGTGTAGTCATACATGCATAGTCCATAGGGATAGGGCAATATAGCGATAAGCTGTGGAGCTGAATAGATGGTGGGGTTTACTGGAAATCCCGGAATAGGTAAACATCAGTAGAGATTAATGGTATATGTTTCTTTTACCTTCAGATGATTTGTAAAGCAGCGCTCCCGCGCTCTGCCTGCTGAATATGCTTAATATCAGTGAAAGAAAGTTAAGGGTTAATGGGAATCAGCATGGGCTTAAGTAAGTCCATGTAATAAAAGTCCTGTACCTTAGAGAGATGTGCACCGCTGCGCTCCCGTGAACGGCCCTCTGTTGCTCGTATACTGGCTGCCTAATGACGGAGATATTTATGTCAATGTGCTGTGCCCCGACCGGAAGTGTGTGGATGAAAATAATGTTGGCTGCCCTCAGTGAAGCCAATCAAGGAACTGGGCATGTATGCCTGGCGTGTCCATGTCCAGAGCGGGAACCCCGCCTGTTTGACTGGCATAATGATTGTTCCGCTGATCATAGGCAGTGTTTGCCAGGCTGTCATGCACATGACAGCATGAGAAACACTTGATGATCATGGGGCTGATCCTGAACAGTAACACGGACTAACTGGTGAAGTCAGTGTTTGGGGTTCATGCCTTAACAGCAGGTGTTGAGTACGGACCACAAACTTTACTGTTCTGGTTGCTCCATTTCTACTTACCATCGATTGGTATATATATTTATATATAACTAGCTGAAGAGCCCGGCGCTGCCCGGGCATAGTAACTAACTGTGGTTAGTTATAGCAAATTAGAATTATCCTCCATCCCATAGTGCCGTGTCCATATACCCATCATACATATCCACGGTCCCATAGGCCTGTGTCCATATACCCATCATACATATCCTCCATCCCATAGTTGAGTGCCCATATACCCATCACACATCTTCCATCCCATAGTCCCATGCCCATATACCCATCATACATATTCGCCATCCCATAGTCCCATGCCCATATACCCATCACACATCCTCCATCCCATAGTCCTGTGCCCATATACCCATCATACATATCCTCCATCCCATAGTCCCGTGCCCATATACCCATCATACATATCCTCCATCCCATAGTCCCATGTGCCCATATACCCATCACACATCCTCCATCCCATCGGCCCATGCCCATATACTCATCATACATATCCTCCATCCCATAGTCCCGTGCCCATATACCCATCATACATATCCGCCATCCCATAGTCCCGTGCCCATATACCCATCATACATATCCTCCATCCCATAGTCCAGTGCCAATATATCCATCACACATCCTCCATCCCATAGTCCCGTGCCCATATACCCATCATACATATCCGCCATCCTATAGTCCCATGCCCTTATACCCATCATTCATATCCGCCATCCCATAGTCCCGTGCTCATATACCCGTCATACATATCCTCCATCCCATAGTCGAGTGCCCTTATACCCATCACACATCCTCCATTCCATAGTCAACCATTATGACATCATAATGAGCGGCGGGGCTTGCAACCTATGATGACATCAGCATCGCCATGGCAACCATTATGACATCATAATAAGGGGCGGGGCTTGACACGCACACACTTTTTCCCCAGTATGTAGACAGTGGCAAAATTGTTTGGTGAACTGGAACGCGCGGGGTAAAAATTTTGCCTCACAACATAGCCTAGGACGCTCTCGGGGTCCAGACGTGTGACTGTGCCAAATTTTGTGGCTGTATCTGCGACGGTGCGGATGCCAATCCCGGACATACACACACACACACACACACATACATACATACATACACACACTTGAGCTTTATATATTAGACTAGCTGAAGAGCCCGGCGCTGCCCAGGCATAGTAACTAACTGTGGTTAGTTATAACAAATTATAATTATCCTCCATCCCATAGTCCCATGCCCATATACCCATCATACATATCCACCATCCCATAGACCTGTGCCCATATACCCATCATACATATCCTCCATCCCATAGTCCCATGCCCATATACCCATCATACATATTCTCCATCCCATAGTCCCATGCCCATATACCTGTCATACATATACTCCATTTCATAGTCCCATGCCCATATACCCATCATACATATTCACCATCCCATAGTCGAGTGCACATATACCCATCACACATCCTTCATCTCATAGTCCCATGACCATATACCCATCATACATATCCACCATCCCATAGGCCCGTGCCCATATACCCATCATACATATCCACCATCCCATAGGCCCGTGCCCATATACCCATCATACATATCCTCCATCCCATAGTCCCGTGCCCATATACCTATCACACATCCTCCATCCCATAGGCCCGTGCCCATATACCCATCATACATATCCTCCATCACATAGTCGAGTGCCCATACACCCATCACACATCCTCCATCCCATAGTCCCATGCCTATATACCCATCACACATCCTCCATCCCATAGTCCCATGCCCATATACCCATCATACATATTCGCCATCCTATAGTCGAGTGCCCATATACCCATCACACATCCTCCATCCCATAGTCCCGTGCCCATATACCCGTCATATATATCCTCCATCCCATAGTCCAGTGCCCATATACCCATCACACATCCTCCATCCCATAGTCCCGTGCCCATATACCCGTCATACATATCCTCCATCCCATAGTCCAGTGCCAATATACCCATCACACATCCTCAGTCCCATAGTCCTGTGCCCATATACCCGTTATACATATCCGCCATCCCATAGTCCCATGCCCATATACCCATCATACATATCCTCCATCCCATAGTCCAGTGCCCTTATACCCATCACACATCCTCCATTCCATAGTCAACCATTATGACATCATAATGAGCGGCGGGGCTTGCAACCTATGATGACATCAGCGTCGCCATGGCAACCATTGTGTCATCATAATGAGGGGCGGGGCTTGACGTGCACACACTGTTTCCCCAGTATGTAGATAGGGGCATTATGACATCATAATGAGGGGCGGGGCTTGACACGCACACACTTTTTCCCCAGTATGTAGACAGGGGCAAAATTGTTTGGTGAATTGGAATGCGCGGGGTTAAAATTTTGCCTCACAACATAGCCTAGGACGCTCTCGGGGTCCAGACGTGTGACTGTGCCAAATTTTGTGGCTGTAGCTGCGACGGTGCGGATGCCTATCCCGGACATACACACACACACACACATACATACACACACACACACATACATACATACACACACTTGAGCTTTATATATATATATATATATATATATATATATTGTAGTGCTCAAAAGTTTACATACCCCAGCAGAATTTTTTCTTTCTTGGCCTTTTTTTAGACAATATGAACGATAACACCAAAACTTTTCCTCCACTCATGGTTAGTGGTTGGGTGAAGCCATATATTGTTAAACTACTGTGTTTTCTCCTTTTAAATCATAATGACGACCCAAAACATCCAAATAACCCTGATCAAAAGTTTACAGACAATGGTGATTTTGGCCTGATAACACGCACAGAAGTTAGCACAAATGGTTTTGACTGGCTACTAAAGGTAACATCCTCACCTGTGACCTGTTTGCTTGTAATCAGTGTGTTGTGCATAAAAGCTGAGTGAGTTTCTGGGATCCAGACAGACTCTTGCATCCTTCATCTAGCCACTGATGTTTCTGGATTGTGAGTCATGAAGAAAGCAAAAGAATTGTCAACTGATCTACTGTAAAAGGTAGTTGAACTGTATAAAACAGGAAAGGAATACAAATTGATATCCAAGGAATTGATAATGCCAGTCAGCAGAGTTCAAACTGTGATTAACAAATGGAAAATCAGGGGCTCTGTAAACAAAACCATGGTAAAGTAGACCACAACTGTCAGGAAAATTGTTCGGGATGCAAAGAAAAACCCACAAAGAACATCAGATGAAATACTGGACTCTATGAAAACTAGTGGTGTGGCTGTTTCAAGATTGACAATAAGGAGGCACTTGAAGAAAAATGGGCTGCATGGTGGAGTCACCAGAAGAAAGCCATTAGTGCACAAATGCCACAAAGCATCTTGCCTAGAATGCCCAAAACAGCACAGACAAAAGCCTCAAAACTTCTGGAGCAAGGTAATTTGGAGTAATGAGACCAAAATTGAACATTTTGGCCACAACCATAAACGTTACATTTGGAGAGAGGTCAACAAGGCCTATGATGAAAGGAACACGATTCCTACTGTAAAGCATGGAGGTGAATCGCTGATGCTTTGGAGATGTGTGAGTTGCAAAGGCACATAAAACTTTGTCAAAGTTGAAGGAAAGATGAATGCAGCACATTATCAGCAAATATGGGAGGCAAATATGCAATCATCAGTCCAGAAGCTTTGCATGGGACGTACTTGTACATTCCAACATGACAACGATTCAAAACACAAGGCCAAGTCAACCTGTCATTGGCTACTGCAGAGCAAAGTTAAGGTTTTGGATTGGCCATCTCAGTTTCCTGACCTCAATATCATTGAGACATAAATTTATATACAGTGTATAACAGCTACAACAGATCCCAGGAGCAACATCTGAGCTCTCTGTCCAGAAAAGCCCAATGCTCAGAACAACTAAGATCCTGCACAGAGCTCTCAAACTCCCAGGCCTCTGGTAGAGGACCCGAGATTGAGATAGGACAACAAAGACCACCCCCAGTGAGATAGGTGAGAAGGAAATTTTAGATATGTAAACCGTCTGATATTATTTTTCATTAAGTAGTAGGATTTTTTGTTAATTACTTATAGATTTCAGCTAGTGTCATGCCTTCCATGGCTTTTTGCATCTCTCTTCATGTGTTCAATAATTTTCCCTTGTGTCATTTCTCATTTTTGAACAGAACTTAATTTATGGACATCTATGATTTGATTTCTTTGACTTTGTGCATTGGATTGGTTGTTACATCTGGTGAGAATTTCATGTCAAAAGAAAGCACCTATAGAAATGTATTTAGTTAGAAAATTGGTAGACTCCAGAGAGAAAGAGTAAGGAGGAAGGAAGGAGGAAGAAAAAAACCTTTTTAGGGACTCAGGCACTTTAAATGTGCTGGAGGCAGAGGCGTGTGTGCACGCAGACCTGACCTGCTGCCACAACAAGGGCTGACAGCAACACCCAGTGAATCCAGGCAATTGCTGGTGCCCTGGGCAAACAGGTGGGGCACACGCTGTGGGGGCCTTGAGTTGGGGGAGCCCCACTGGGCCCGCCTCAAATACTCACCTCGCCTTATTTGCAGCAGTTGCAGTGTTTTCAGTGCCCTTTAACTCTCTGACATCTCAGGGCAGAGGACACGATGACGTCAGTACAGCACACATTCTGTCTTGAGTACTGCAGTGAGTCAGAAGACACTGAATACATCTTAAACTGGACTGTAGAGAGCATTATATGGAGTCCATTATATACAGTATGGATCAATACATGTGTCTTACTATATACTGTATGAGCAAAATATGTGGTCCATTATACTATAAGGAGAATTTTCTGGGGCCTACAGTATTATATACTGTGTGAAGCACTATACGGGACCTATTATATACTGTATGGAGCAATATATTGGGCCCATTATAATATATTGAGCATTATATGGGGCCATTCTACTGTATGTAGCTTTTTAGGGGGCCCATTATATAACGTATGGAGCTTTATATGGGGCCTAATATATACTATATGCAGCAATATTTTGGGCCCATTATATACTGTACAGAGCATTATATGGTGCCCATAATACTGTATGGTGCTTTATAAGAGGCCCGTTATACTGTATGGAACATTATATGTTGCCAATTATACTGTATGGAGCAATATATGGGGCCATGATACTGTATAGAGCATTATATGTGGTCCATTATACTGTATGCAAAAATTTATGGGGCTCATTACACTGCATGGAGCACTCTGTGGAGTCATTATTGAGCTGTTATACTATATGGAGCATTATAAGTGGCCCATTACACTGTATCGAGAAATGTATTGGGCCCATAATATTGTATGGAGGACTATATTGGGCCCATGATTCTGTAGGGAGTACTATGTGGAGCCCACAATTCTGTATGGAGGACTATGTGATGCCCAAAATTCGGTATTGAGAACTATGTGGTGCCCATACTGTAATTCTGCATGGAAGACTATGTGGTGCCCATAAAACTGTATGAAGCACTATACTGTCTGGTCTAAAATCATAAGTCTGCAGTCACTCTGTGTGCTGAGCGCTGCAAGCATTTTCAAGTTTCTGAACTATTGTAAAATTAACAATAGATATCACTCATGCAATTAAAGAAGTAAGTAAAATCTTTGGCATTGTACTATACTTACAGTGGGAAAAAAATACTTAGCCAGCCACCAATTGTGCAAGTTCTCCCACTTAAAAAGATAAGAGTGGCCTGTAATTGACATCATAGGTAGACCACAACTTATGGTGGAAAATAAGTATTTGGTCATAAACAAAAGTTCACGTCAATATTTTGTTATATATCCTTTGTTGGCAATGACAGATGTCAAACGCTTTCTGTAAGTCTTCACAAGGTTGGCACACGCTGTTGGTGGTTTGTTGGCCAATTCCTTCATGCAGATCTTCTCTAGAGCAGTGAGGTTTTGGGCCTGTCGCTGGGCAGCACAAACTTTCAAATCCCTCCAAAGGTTTTCTATGGGGTTGAGATTTGGAGACTGGTTAGGCCACTCCAAGACCTTCATATGCATCTTACGAAGCCACTCCTTTGTTGCCCTGGTGGTGTGCTTGGGATCATTATCATGCTGAAAGACCCATCCACGTTTCATCTTCAATGCCCTTTCTGATGGAAGGAGGTTTGCACTCAAAATCTCATGATACAAGGCCAAATTCATTTTTTCATGTACAAGGATCAGTCATCCTTGTCCCTTTGCTGAGAAACAGACCCAAAGCATGATGTTGCCACCCACATGCTTCACAGTAGGTATGGTGTTCTTTGGATGCAACTCAACATCCTGTCTCCTCCAAACACAACAAGATTTGTTTCTACCAAACAATTCAACTTTGGTTTCATCAGACCATATGACATTCTCCCAATACTCTTCTGAATAATCCAAATGTTCTCTAGCAAACTTCAGACGGGCCTGGAAATGTACTGGCTTAAGCAGGGGGGGCACGTCTGGTACTGCAGGACCTGAGTCCCTTGCGGTGTAATGTGTTACTGATGGTAGCCTTTGTTATGATGGTCCCAGCTCTATGCAGGTCATTTACTAGGTCCCCTAGTGTGGTTCTGAGATTTTTGATCAATGTTCTTGTGATCATTTTGACCCCACGGGGTGAGATCTTGCGTGGAGGCCCAGATTGAGGGAGATTATTAGTTGTCTTGTATGTCATTCATTTTCTTATTATTGCTCCCACAGTTGATTTCATAACACCAAGCTGTTTGCCTATTTCAGATTTAGTCTTCCCAGCCTGGTGCAGGGCTACAATTTTGTTTCTGGTGTCCGTCGACAGCTCTTTGGTCTTCACCATAGTGGAGTTTAGAGTGTGACTGTCTGAGGTTGTGGACAGGTGTCTTTATACTGATAATAAGTTCAAACAGGTGCCATTACTACAGGTAATGAGTGGAGGACAGATGAGCCTCTTAAAGAAGACGTTACAGGTTTGTGAGAACCAGAAATATTGCATGTTTTTAGGTGACCAAATACTTATTTTCCACCATAATTTTCAAAACCAGACAAGGTGATTTTCCATATTTGTTTTCTCATTTTGACGCTCACAGTTGTGATTTACCTATGATGTCAATTACAGACCTCTCTCATCTTTTTAAGTGGGAGAACTTGCACAATTAGTGCCTGACTAAATACTTTTTTTTCCCCACTGTATATTTCTTATCTGTACATCAGGAATCGTGGCTGACGCCTGCAGCCTTTGATAGGCTGGCAGCCTTTCAATGTTACTGCTTTGTGATGTCAGTGCACGGCCTGTCACATAGCAGAGCGCCCTGTCACAGCTGCAGTTGGCGGCCATTTTAATAACCACACCAAATATGAAGCCACAAGAGGACCCCGGGGAGTGCAGGAAGGTGAAAATAATCCTTTTTTTTAACTCTCTGTGATTAAGCAGGGTAGTAGACATAGGGGCTGAGATAGTGGACCAGGACCAGACATTATTAAAGTGGACATAGGGGTCCAGGATGGGGCGACATAAGGATCCAGGATGGAGACATTATTACTTGAAGTGGCCCAGATTAGGGACCTTATTAAAATTAATATTGAGGTCCAGTATGGGAGCGACAAACGGGCCAAGGATGAGGACATTAAATAAAGGGGCCCAGAATCTAGGATCTTACTACATAAATGTGTGATGGCTAACATATATTTGCATATAGCTGTAGGGTGGACCCCTAAAGTCCGTTCTCCCTGTGGGTCCCAGCCATCCCATTCGGACCCTGTATATAAGCACAATAGGCACTTTATGCACAGGTAAGTACATATATACACATGCAAACACATACCTAAGTGTAAAGTGGCAAACTCTCTCTATATAAATATTTATCTAAATAGAACTTTTGAGTTAAATGCCAAGCTGGTCAGAATTGATAAGAAGATGGGTGGAGGCACATCACAATTTTCCACTTTATTTATTTTTTAAATATTTAGACAACTCTATGTCATTTCCTTACACTTCAGAAATGCTTGCTACTTATTGTTGGTAAATCACAAAAAAATCCCAATAAAATAGATTTAAAGGGAACTTGTCAGCAGGATTGTGTACAGTAACCTACACACTGTCAGGTTTCTCTGTTATACTGATTAAAGTGATACCTTGGTTGATGAAATCCATCTTGTGGCTGTTGTTTTATCTTTATTTTCAGTTTTTAGTTAATGATATGCTCGTGCTTTGGGGTGGGCCTTTGGGGGTTATCATGTGGTTCTCTGCTTGGGTATTCATGTTTATTGCTTCTGACAGGTCACTGATCCCTCAATGACCTGGCTTCTAGTTTACATAATGAATATTAAGTAAACATATTGGAAAAAAGCATCCCTTCTGCAGGCAGGAGCCAGTCATGGCACCTGGTCTGCAGCAAAATTGCATATGCACTGTTTATATAATTAATAAGTTTGAGGTTATCCTGACATTCCAGAAAAAAAATAATTTGAAAATGGCATCTTCCACGCTTGTGCAGTAGAAGCTATCGGTGAACCAATAGCTGCTTCTGAACATGCACAGGCAGCGCCATCTTGCTATAGAAGGAAAAATTTCCTCCTCCAAGATGGCACCACTGGCGCCTGCACAGTAGAAGCTATCGACATGCTATTAACTTTTTATACTGTTTCTTGTCAGCAATGCATTTTTTATATTAAGACTCACAACTGTCGCGACTCTGTTTTCGGTGTTCCCAGATCCAGGGGCTCCTTCCCTGTCCCTAATGCAAGGGGAGCCCTAGCTTACCATGTTTCCTGGATTACATCTGATGGTGAAGAAGCCAGGGCCACTTACTTTGTCTTAGCTTCCAAATCTGCCCTCAGTCTATACTCTTCCCCCACCTAGGTAAGAGGGGAGTAGTAGTGTACCGTAATACATGAACCAGACTAACAAGGTAATATGAACAGGGATAAAGGAAAATACTAATCATACAAAAATACACACATAAACAACATTGGTAAATACCAGGGAGAGAAGGATGGGGTTATCCAAAGTAGGAGAAGGCAATTATCACACAGTCAAAACTATCAACAGTCACAGATAAATCCACCAAACACCTCCAACCACCTCCAGCTATGCAGCATAAACTAGCACTTAGTGACAAGTGGCTAGCAGTGCACCGTTGAGAGCCTAAACATATGAAAGCTTCCAGGAGCTCTCAACAGAGCAGATTCACCCCTGCACTGTTAAACGAAATTTACATTTTTTAATATGAAAGTGAAGTGCTTCTAATCAGTGCAGGAGTAGAAATTGGATGCTGCTGTCTTCTGGCTCCTTTCTGTCACGGGAAAACCATGACAACAACTTTAATAAGTTGGGTTCTTGTATGCTTTAAAGAATACATAGCCTTTTAGAGAGTGTGTGACCTTTTTACTGTTGGAAAGTAATTTATTTTGGGAACTTATCAATCCGTGAGTGTGATAAGTGGAGGCAACATATTGTGTATCCAGTGAGTTTTGACTGTGTTGTGGTGTGATTTATGCTTACTTTGCAGCCTAAAATAAAGGTTGAGTGAAATATTGATTCAGAGGAGATAAATTAACCCATGCAGTTGCACACCGCATCCCGTGCTGAAAAGTGTGTATGTTAGAAAAGCATCATGGGTGGAATAGAGTTTACTTCTTTTAAAGCATTAGCGCATGGTTTAAGCAATTATTCTCTGAACCAAAGGACTGCAGCCTCTGCAATGTGAATGCTGCTTGATCACTGCTGATTCAGTATGGGCCATGAAAAAGATTGCAGCAGTACCCCAATAATGCCCCCTCAGTGCAATGGGTGGTAAGTGGCTAAAGGGGTGAGGGGAGGATTGATGGGTTAGCTAATGCAAACATTGGTCAGTCAGCTGTCAGAACTTCTCAAAAGTAAACAGAGGTGCTGGATGCCCTTACTGCATGGTGGATGCTCCAAGCAGCTATCAGAGGTAGTGAATAGGAATTAGGCAGGATTAGCTGATATAAGATATACAGTACTTTCATACAGCTCTATCATCCCGCCTGAATGCTATTGCTTCACAAGCCCTGAGGATGAACAGTTTGAGATCAATAATCCAGCTCTCTGTATAAATTCATGATTCTGAAATTAGCTTATGTTTGTATTGCGCATGTCAGCATTTTTCTCGTAGGTTCATTAAAAATTTTAAAATTAAAATATAGAATCATGGACTTTTCTTTTTTACTGCTCTATGCTTTGGACAGCAGAGAAAAGCACTTGGTTTTTATGGACTGTCCTTGAATCTATATGGTTGCTATCAGTGTGTCAAGAGTGGGAGAAGAGGGTTGCATTGGCAATCCAACACAATGGGCAGTACTTTGAACACATTTTATAAATGGTCATAAACTTGTAAATAACTCATGAAAGAATAAAGTTACATTAAAACCATTGATTTTCTTTTGAAATTCTCAAAAGTTTGATTTGTCACATGACCCTCTTCCCATTGTAAAAAATAAAGTTGGATCCAAAATGGCCAACTTGAAAATGGCTGCCA
This sequence comes from Dendrobates tinctorius, assembly GCF_039654945.1. Taxonomy (NCBI): domain Eukaryota; kingdom Metazoa; phylum Chordata; class Amphibia; order Anura; family Dendrobatidae; genus Dendrobates; species Dendrobates tinctorius. The sequence continues at coordinate 50,959,860 of NW_027361728.1, read as the reverse complement.
TGGTCACCACCCATCTTGAAAAGTTTCCCCCTCCCATATACTAATGTGCCACAAACAGGAAGTTGATCTCACCAGCCATTCCCATTTTATTTAGGTGTATCCATATAAATGGCCCACCCTGTAGATCCTCATCAGCCTCAATTAAGTTTCCGTTTTGTGTCTCCCCCTTTTTCTCATATGGAATGCATTAGCCAGGGATGCCCTCTTTCCCCCCGCTATATGTAATGTGTAGAAAGCCTGTAACGGCAATGATAAGTCAAAATCATAATATCTCAAGAGTTGAAGTCAAGAATAAGGTATTTAAGATTTCATTATTTGCTGATGATGTTTTACTGACCCTCACTAAACTTCATATAACACTCCCCAACCTCATGATCACTTTGAAGGAGTATGGACAGCTGTCAGGATATAAATTAAATACCTTTAAAACAGAGGCCTTATGCTTGAACATTCTCCGAATATTCTTGACTATGTAAAGAAAAACTTTATATTTACAGTTCGGTCCAGTTAGGGTTTTCAAACAAGTTCTAGAAATGAACATTTTATTTGCAATTATTTAATCTGTCCAATTACTTTTGGTCCCTTTAAAAACAGGGTGGCACATGTTAAGGAGCTGAAACTCCTAAACCCTTCATAGAATTTCAATGTGGATGCCCTCAAATGAAAGCTGAAAGTCTGAACTTCAACGGCATCTGAATTGTTTTGTTTAAAATTCATTTTGGTAATGTCTAGAACCAAAATTAGAAAAAATGTTGTCTCTGTCCAAATATATATGGACCTAACTGTAGATGGAAAACTGAGGCTAGCAAATACTTGAGGGTTAATCTGTCCTATTCCTATAACAATTTATATAATTGTAACTATTTGTCACTTTTTGGAAAGTTGAGGAGGCTATTGACCAAGTGGATGCCACTTTCACTCTTAATGATTGGCTGGATAGCTTCAGTTAACATGACACTCCTACCTAAGCTACTTTATTATTTTGAGACTCTCACCATTAAGGTTCCCCTTGGGAAACTTAGGTCTCTCCAAGCTACTATAATGAAGTTCATATGGAACAAAACATGCCATAGAATATCCAAGACTGTTCCCACATCTCATAGATCACAAAGGGGCTTGTCTGTATTGTATATTGTTAAATAATTTTGGGCAGCACACCTGAGGAGGATTCCCTGGTAGGCTTCATTGTGAGCTTACAATATTTGGATTAAAATAGAAAAGATATGGTTCAAAGAAATTGCTCCGAACCACCTGAACTCCATTTTATGGTCGACTAAGACTATTAAGATACCTTCTCCTTTGCTGGGCCCTATGCAGTTTATGAGGGATCTTTGGCCCTCATGTGCAAGGTATTTTGGGTTGGTCTCCCCCAATTCCCCAATAATATCTTTTACGATATATACCAGTCTCTGATACCAGACAGTTTGGAACTGACAATAGTCCACCCATAGATTTCGGCAGAATTATTTAGATATGTGGATTTGGTAGATAGAAACACATTGGAAGTTCTCACGTTTTATGCTATAAAATCTAAATTTTTTATAACTAATAGAGAGTTCTTCCAGTTCATGCAGATTAAGAACCTGATGTCTTCACTATATGGCTCATTGACAGTTTCTGAACCAATGGAATTTGAGAGAATTTATAAGAAAGCCATGTCAAATAAAGGGTTAATTGCTGTGAGTTCATTTTCCCCTTCGTCACTGAGGTCTGGTGAACTCCCTATTCTGGTAAAGGAAGGTAATGAGCCTGATTATCAGGCACCTGAGCCTAATGATGATGACTGGCTGAGTGGAGTCACGGACTGGATATAAGGCTGCCGACGCCCTTCTGCCCTGCGGGTGATTTCTTTGTGGACTTCTAGGAGACCAGTCTGATTCCTGCTCCTCTAAAGCTAAGTTTTCTGCTTTGCCTGTTAGCATTTGTGTTTTGTTTTTGTTTGCCTTGCTTTTCTGGATTCTGCCATTCCCTGCTGGGGTGAGCTGAATCTCCTTTTGCCGTTTGCTCTGTCTTCAGAATATTCCTGAGTACTGACATAGCCTTTTTGAAGCCTAGCGTCTTCAGGGCCTTTTTCACTGTCAGTCTGTTGGCTCTTATTTTCATAGGGTTTTTCACAGATTGCAGACAGCAGCCTTCCTGTCCTTTCCTATCTAGTTATCTTGGGCCCCGTCTTTGCTCAGTCTATCTTTCTGTCTGTGTTAGTGTTCTTTCTTCTTGCTTCACCGTCATTATATGTTGGGGGCTGCCTTTTGCTTTGGGGTCTGCTCTGGGGCAGTTTAGATTTCCCTTTCTGTCTTTAGGCTATATAGTCCTCCGGCTGTGATCGAGGGGTCTAGGGCATCGTGGGAACCCCCCACGGCTACTGCTGGTTGTGTTGATAGGATCAGGGGTCTGCAATCCGATAGCTGCCAACTTCTCTGGTTTTCTGGACTTAGCTAGCATTTCTGTTTTTGCCTCCTACGGTGACTCATTCATAACAGAATCACCCGCCATACCGCAGATCCTAGGGTACTCAATAGCAGGAAAGAATTGTGTTTTAAAAAAAAAAAGAGTGTGTATATTCTTTCCTCTATATCTCTGAGGCCGTAGGGGGAATTTTTTTTTTCTATCAATGGAGATAAAGCAATTGTCTGATCATGTGGAGCAGCTCGCTGCGGAAGTGCAGGGAATTTCCGCCTACCTTGCTCGTTCGCATGCTGTTGAACCAAAGATCCCTACACCTGATGTATTTTTGGGGGATCGATCTAAATTTTTGAGTTTCAAAAATAATTTTAAATTATTTTTTGCCTTGAAGCCTAACTCGTCAGGGAGCTCCGCGCAGCAGGTTAAAATTGTCATCTCTTTGCTGCTTGGCGATCCCCAGGATTGGGCGTTTTCTTTGAAACCAGATGATCCTATTCTGACTAATGTGAATGCATTCTTTCAAGCCTTGGGGTTGTTGTATGACGAACCTAATGCTATTGATTAGGCTGAAAAGACCCTGTTGGCATTGAACCAGGGTCGAGATTCTGCAGAGTTGTACTGTCAAAAGTTCCAAAAGTGGGCGGTCCTTACTACCTGGAACGATAATGCCTTGGCTGCTCTCTTTCGGAAGGGTTTGACAGAAGCCGTAAAAGATACTATGGTGGGATTTCCTGTTCCCTCTGGTCTGGACGATTCTATGTCATTAGCCATTCAGGTTGATCGGCGTTTACGTGAACGCAGGATTGCACGGGAGGTGTTGCCACCGGTTGAACAGACGTCTGGACCTATGCAATGTGATAGAGTTTTGTCTAGGGCGAAACGTTAGGAGTTCAGAAGGCGTAATAAGCTGTGTTTTTTCTGTGGAGATGCCTCGCATATTATTTCTGTTTGTCCTAAACGAGAGAAACGCTTTGCACACACGTTTTCTGTTGGTGGTGTTCAACCTAAGTTTCTTCTGGCAATTACTCTGATCTGCTCCCTGTCCACATTTTCCACCAAGGCTTTTGTGGATTCAGGAGCAGCGCTAAACCTAATGGACTTGGATTTTGCTAAACGTTGTGGATTTCCGATGACACCTCTGCAGACTCCTATCCCTTTGAGGGGGATTGATGCTAATCCTTTGGCGAAAAATAAACCTCAGTTTTGGACCCAGGTGGTCATGCGGGTCGCCCCAGACCATCAAGAAAATTGCAGATTTTTGGTATTGCATGGTCTGCATGATGCCGTTGTTCTGGGGTTTCCCTGGTTGCAAATTCATAATCCAGTTTTGGATTGGAAATCTGTGTCTGTGGTGAGTTGGGGTTGTCGGTGTGCCCTTAGTGAGGCTCCGGTTTTTTCCACCTCTCCTCAGTCGCATGATGTTCCTGACTATTTGGCGGACTTTTATGATGTATTTAGTGAGAATGAGTCTGCAACTTTGCCTCCTCATAGGAGTTATGACTGTGCAATTGAACTGAGCCCGGGGTGTAAATTTCCCAAGGGTCGGCTCTTTAATTTATCTGTACCCGAACACGAGGCTATGCGATCCTATATTAAGGAGGCATTGGAGAAGGGTCATATTAGACCATCCTCTTCACCCTTAGGTGCCGGGTTTTTTTTGTGGCCAAAAAGGATGGTTCTTTAAGGCCTTGTATTGATTATTGTGCCCTCAACAAAATTACTATTAAATATCAGTATCCGTTACCCCTGATTTCGGATCTATTCTCTAGAGTTAGAGGTGCTTGCTGGTTTACCAAGCTTGACCTCAGGGGGCGTATAATCTTATCCGCATTAAGCAGGGGGATGAATGGAAGACGGCGTTTAATACTCCGGAGGGACATTTTGAGTACCTGGTGATGCCTTTTGGGCTCACTAATGCCCCTTCTGTCTTCCAGTGCTTCATGAACGATATTTTCCGAGACTTTGTCGATAAATTTTTGATTATCTATCTGAATGATATTTTGATCTTCTCCAAGGATTGGGATTCTCATGTGGAACATATTCGGACTGTGTTCCGGATCTTGAGGGAGAATTCCCTGTATGTCAAAGGATCGAAATGCCTTTTTGGAGTACAGAGGATTTCATTTTTGGGATTTATTTTGTCTCCGTCAACTATTGAAATGGACCCGGCCAAGGTACAGGCCATTTATGATTGGGTTCAGCCCATTTCTTTGAAGGCCCTCCAGAAGTTTTTGGGTTTTGCTAATTTTTATCGGAAATTTATAGCAAAATTTTCTAGTATTGCCAAGCCATTGACTGATCTGACTAAGAAGGGTGCTGATGTGTTGAATTGGTCTCCGGAGGCTGTTGCTTCCTTTCAGGAGCTGAAGCGAAGATTTACCTCCGCCCCGGTTTTGCGGCAACCTGATGTCTCACTCCCGTTCCAGGTAGAGGTGGATGCTTCTGAGATTGGTTCAGGAGCTGTTTTGTCCCAAAAGGATCCTGTAACATCTAAAATGAATCCCTGTGCTTTCTTTTCCCGAAAGTTCTCTCCATCTGAACGTAACTATGATGTGGGGAATCGGGAACTGTTGGCCATGAAATGAGCATTTGAGGAGTGGAGTAATTGGTTGGAGGGAGCTAAACATTAAGTTGTGGTCCTCACTGACCACAAGAATTTGATTTACCTAGAGTCGGCTAAACGCTTGAACCCTAGACAGGCAAGGTGGGCCTTGTTTTTTTACACGTTTTGATTTTGTGGTCTCTTTTCTTCCTGGAACTAAGAATGTCAAGGCAGACGCCCTCTCTAGGAGCTTCTTTGCTGATTCTCCTGTGGTGACCAAGCCTGCTACCATCTTAGGCGAAGGGGTAGTTCTTTCTGCCCTCTCGCCCGATTTGAGACTTGCTCTGCAAGAGTTCCAGGAGGACAAACCTGAGCGTTGTCCCAGTGGAAAGTTGTATGTTCCTGACCAGTGGAAGAAGAGAGTGATGTCTGAAGTTCATTGCTCTGCATTGGCTGGTCATCCAGGTATTTTTGGTACTAGAGAGCTGGTGAGTCGCTCTTTTTGGTGGCCCACCTTGTCTCATGATGTCAGGAATTTTGTGCAGTCCTGTGGGACTTGCTCCCGGTCTAAATCTTGTTCTCGCTCTAGTGGGTTGTTGATGCCTTTGCCGGTCCCCGGGAGGCCATGGACCCATATTTCAATGGATTTCATCTGTGATATGCCGGTCTCTCAAAGAATGACTGTTATTTGGGTGATTTGTGATAGGTTCTCTAAGATGGTTCATCTTGTACCACTCCCTAAGTTGCCGTCTTCCTCTGAGTTGGTGCCCCTGTTTTTGCAACAGGTGGTTCGCTTGCACGGGATTCCTGAGAACATTGTATCTGACAGAGGAGTTCAGTTTGTGTCTAGATTTTGGAGGACTTTCTGTTCCAAGCTGGGAATTCAGTTGTCCTTCTCCTCTGCTTTTCACCCTCAGACCAATGGGCAGACAGAGAGAACAAACCAGACCTTGGAGTCGTATTAGAGATGTTTTATTTCCGCTGATCAGGATGATTGGGTTTCATTTTTGCCCTTGGCCGAATTTGCTTTAAATAATAGAGCTTGTTCTGCCACTTTGATGTCACCTTTTTTTTGTAACTTTGGGTTTCATCCTCAATTTTCTTCAGGGCAGGTGGAGCCTTCTGCCTGCCCAGGTGTTGACACTGTGGTGGAGAGAATGCACCAGATCTGGGACCAAGTGGTGGATAAGTTATCTCTCTCCCAGGAAAAGGCCCAGCGGTTTTCCAATCGACATAGGACCATTGGTCCCCAGTTTAAGATTGGTGATATGGTGTGGTTATCATCAAAAAATATTGCTATGAAGGTGGCTTCTCCTAAGTTTAAGCCTAGATTTATTGGACCTTACAAGATTTTGGAGATTATTAATCCGGTCTCTTTTCGTTTGGCTCTTCCTGTCACATTTAAAATCCATAATGTGTTCCATAAGTCCTTGTTGAAGAGGTTTGTTGAACCAGTTGTTCCTAGGGTGGCACCTCCGGACCCTGTATTGGTTGAAGGTAACATGGAATATGAGGTAGAGAAAATACTGGATTCCCGTCTGGCTAGACGGAGACTCCAGTATTTGGTTAAGTGGAAGGGTTATGGTCAGGAGGATAATTCCTGGGTCTCTGCCTCTGATATTCATGGCAAATCAGCAAAAAGAGAAAAAGTAAAACATAACTTTTAATGTTATATAAAAGCTACCAGACGATAAAGTGCAATTAAAATAAACCACTAGATCGATTGCCACAGACTATACCATAGAGTGTCTGTCTATATTAACATCTCAGACTACCCAAAGGTACATACATGTGGCTAATTCCATGTCCAAAAAGTAATATACCTGGACAGACCAATACAAGACAATGTGAATAACAACCACAGTCTTATCGTGAATGGTTATTTAAGGGAAGGCATATATAGCCCCTATCATATTTAATTGAAATTAATTAACTCATTCATGCCAATACAAGACAATGTGAATAACAACCACAGTCTTATCATGAATGGTTATTTAAGGGAAAGCATATATAGCCCCTATCGTATTCAAATGAAATAAATAACTCATTCATGTATAGAGGAGGGGCATCAGAAAATCAGAACAGTGGTCCAAAAGAGTGCTCAATAAAGGAAGGATCTCACCCAAATGTCTAGAAGATGCCAATAGTCAGATGTCCATCGGAGTTGAGGCGAGTCAGGAAAAGGGAATAACCCTAATCAAACCCTGTAAGGGCTAACAAACCTGACACCCATAGCTCCTGCCCTGACAAGGGCAGTCCACATCTGACCCTCACAAAAATAGCCCTGCAATGTCCCTATGCATCCCAACGCGTTTCGTCATTAACTGACTCTTCAGGGGATAACTGCAAATGCTGGACTTAGTACATAGTGACTAGGCTCACTCCTAGGTGACTGTCTAGACATTTGGGTGAGATCCTTCCTTTATTGAGCACTCTTTTGGACCACTGTTCTGATTTTCTGATGCCCCTCCTCTATACATGAATGAGTTATTTATTTCATTTGAATACGATAGGGGCTATATATGCTTTCCCTTAAATAACCATTCATGATAAGACTGTGGTTGTTATTCACATTGTCTTGTATTGGCATGAATGAGTTAATTAATTTCAATTGAATATGATAGGGGCTATATATGCCTTCCCTTAAATAACCATTCACGATAAGACTGTGGTTGTTATTCACATTGTCTTGTATTGGTCTGTCCAGGTATATTACTTTTTGGACATGGAATTAGCCACATGTATGTACCTTTGGGTAGTCTGAGATGTTAATATAGACAGACACTCTATGGTATAGTCTGTGGCAATCGATCTAGTGGTTTATTTTAATTGCACTTTATCGTCTGGTAGCTTTTATATAACATTAAAAGTTATGTTTTACTTTTTCTCTTTTTGCTGATTTGCTATTTATGTTTAGAGAGATTGTGGACTTGTATTCCACTTAGTGCTGTATTTTCCTCTGATATTCATGCCAAAAGATTGGTGCGTGCCTTTCATCGGGCTCACCCTGATCGCCCTGGTGGCGTGGTTGAGGGTTCGGTGACCCCTCCTCAAGGGGGAGGTACTGTTGTGAGTTCATTTTCCCCTTCGTCACTGAGGTCTGGTGAACTCCCTATTCTGGTAAAGGAAGGTAATGAGCCTGATTATCAGGCACCTGAGCCTAATGATGATGACTGGCTGAGTGGTGTCACGGACTGGATATAAGGCTGCCGACGCCCTTCTGCCCTGCGGGTGATTTCTCTGTGGACTTCTAGGAGACCAGTCTGATTCCTGCTCCTCTAAAGCTAAGTTTTCTGCTTTGCCTGTTAGCATTTGTGTTTTGTTTTTGTTTGCCTTGCTTTTCTGGATTCTGCCATTCCCTGCTGGGGTGAGCTGAATCTCCTTTTGCCGTTTGCTCTGTCTTCAGAATATTCCTGAGTACTGACATAGCCTTTTTGAAGCCTAGCGTCTTCAGGGCCTTTTTCACTGTCAGTCTGTTGGCTCTTATTTTCATAGGGTTTTTCACGGATTGCAGACAGCAGCCTTCCTGTCCTTTCCTATCTAGTTAGCTTGGGCCCCGTCTTTGCTCAGTCTATCTTTCTGTCTGTGTTAGTGTTCTTTCTTCTTGCTTCACCGTCATTATATGTTGGGGGCTGCCTTTTGCTTTGGGGTCTGCTCTGGGGCAGTTTAGATTTCCCTTTCTGTCTTTAGGCTATATAGTCCTCCGGCTGTGATCGAGGGGTCTAGGGCATCGTGGGAACCCCCCACGACTACTGCTGGTTGTGTTGATAGGATCAGGGGTCTGCAATCCGATAGCTGCCAACTTCTCTGGTTTTCTGGACTTAGCTAGCATTTCTGTTTTTGCCTCCTACGGTGACTCATTCATAACAGTTAATATCAGATATTTACAGGATCTTGGGTTTTCCTGGGACTCACCACCCCTTGGAATATCCATTTATGATTATATGGATGCCTCTCTCCTGGGAAGGATACTGTCTCCCCAATGCTGACCTTATATATGGGAATAGGCGGACAAATTCTCTATCTGCACCCTTTGTAAGGAAAATCAATATACAATTTTAATGTTTTGGTATCATACTCCAGAGCTCATTCATAGACAGAACCACCAGCTCCCAAACATTTACTGGTGTTGATGCTCAGCACCGGGTTCTCAGTTCCACATTTTCTGGTCTTGCCCTGGGCTGGTTGGATTTTGGAAAAATGTGAAGACCTTAACACAAAAGATTCTATATGTGGAGGTTGAGCTGCACCCTCATATATTCCTACTATTTGTTTAAACTAGAGGGATGGGAAGGAATTTGACCAGACTGCTGTTGCACCTGTTGATTATAGCTAGATGTTTGAATGCCCTTCAGACTACTCCCCCCTCTTATCAGAAGGTTTTGGATAGAATAGCCAACATCTGTATGATGGAGGATATGACAGCCTTATTAATTGTGAGTTTGGACAGATTTGAGACCGTCTGGGCTCCCTGGGACTATTTTAGGGCCCAAAATAGTTGGGAGCATGGTGGTTTTTGAACAGGTGTCTTCTTCCCTTCCATTCCCTGTGTGTATGTCTTGTCTTATGTAATATTGTGGTTTTATAAGAATTGTAATAGGTGTATGGATGGAGTCATCTAAACTTGGCATGATTTAGAACTGCTGTTGGACTTTTTGTCTTTTTCTGTTCTATTTGCACAATATGTTTTGATGCCACTAGGGGAAATATATTTCCAGAGTTTATTACAATTGTACTCAATTCCTTCTGATCCTCTTATTTGCAAGCCAGATTGTTTTGCTCTATTTCTGAATGTAATATTTTGTAAAATTTAATAAAAATTACAGTTAAAAAATAAGTAATAAATAATATGTTTAGGGGGTGAGGGGGTTCTAGGGTTTGCTTACTTGTTGTGGACCTACTATACCTGTTTTGTTTTGGTTTTCTTGGATTTGGAGAGAGACATTGAGTTATTCAAGTAACGTTTAGGGGCCAAGGCTGAAAGAGTGAAAATGGCAATGAAGCTGGCCATGACAAGCAATTGTTGCAACAGTATAATGAAAGTGGACCTGTCATGGTCACATGTGTCTGGACGCAGCGAGTACCGCAAGGCAAACCCATATGACACACGTGACCCTGGATTCATCGCCTCCAGTTGGGCGAATTTAAATAATAAGACGTGCAGCTGGATACACCGCCTCCAACTGGCGAATTTAGGTATTACACATATTTATACAATAGTCTGGAAACCCCGCCTCCAGTAAGGCGAATTTAAATAATAAAGGGGAACCTGTGTAACATTAACAATGGTGGGTCCTGCGGTAGGGAATAGGGATGTGGAGACCTCCTGCACTCCCCTGAGCCAGAGTCCCTGCACTCCTAACGTTCTCTATGCCGGTTCCGCACCGGGCGACGCACAGGAACCTTAAAAACCTGACTCGCCCTGACCCTAAACCCTCACTAGGGAATTGGTCGGTGCGGAAACTAATCCCACCACTGCACTAAACACACACAAGGGAAAATGACATTACAGGGGGATCACCACCCAGCTTTGCTGTTTTGCATATGCTCCTAGCAACAGAGCCCACCACCCGCGTGCCTCTTCTCCTCCACCCGGATCCATCACCATAACCGGATCCATCACCATAGTGCAGCCTTGGAGCAGAGTCCACCACCAGTTACAGCTGCCCAGTAAACAGAGTCCCAAAGATGAGTCCAGCTTCTGCCAAAAAGTCCAGCATGCTTGAGTCCAGTTTTCAGCAACCAAGCCCAGCATGCTGAGTGCAACTCTCACCATCGTCGCCACTCCACCAAGGCATGCAAGCACCTCCTGCTGACACCATAAACTGCGACTCCACCACGCCATGCCAGCCCTCCATCCAGACTCCATAGCTGACTCAACCCCTCTGGCTGGGCTGCCCAGGACTCTCATTCAGCTCCTTCTTTCACCCAGGCTTCCTTGAGAATGACTAACTCACAATATCACCAACCGTGATCAAACACACATGATCTCTTTTATAGAGCCTCACACCTGATTTGTATTCAAGTGCACATTAAACCAAAGAAGCTAAAGTGCACTACCGCTCACCACCACCGGGGCAACTTAGAATGAACGACACCACGTGTAATAATGCAAATGGCCACCGGGGGCAATCAACCCACTTTGGCACCAAGCCAAAGGAAAAAAGTTCACTTCGTCCATTTACTTGTCAGATCCACCTTGGATCATGACAGGAGCCAAAGGATCCTTGGTTATGCTCACATGCTGTATGCTAGAATTTTTGTGAGATGACAGGCATATTGTTACTATAAAGCGATGCATATTGGATAGCCATGCTCTTAGACCCTCACTATAAAGGAAAATGTGGGGATTTTTTCCAGTTTTCAAAAAGGAGTAAACATTTTTATATTATCAGAAGCTGTGTTATCTGCTTTGCAATGGTTTCACTGAGAGGATGACTGTTGACCGAATGTCTTCCCCGGACAACACTTTCCATTCCCCACAGACTCAATGCATCTTTACATGTGCCAGCTGAGGCAGCAGCAACAACTACAGTATAACTGACATGATGGACCAAATGTTTTATTTACTTTTGCAGCAACCTGATAAACTTCAGCGAATAAAGACACTTCGACTGAGCAGTCATGTTTGGTCTTAATTTAGATTGTTTATTTTTTCAAGAATATACTCTGAACTCTGGTTCCATGGACATCTGAGTCAGCAGATTGGACCAACGGCAAAAATTGGCTAAGTTTGTTATAGGTTAACTTTCGTGTCCACTCTCCAGTGAACTGTCAGAGAGGGTATTCAGCATGGTCGGTGGCTTCATCACCTAAGAAGACCAGAAAACATTACATTTGTCAAAATGAATTAGGTATCTATCAGTGCCAACTTTCCTTCACCTACGGCTGATGCCAATGATTAGATCTGTTACACGGTTTGCCCACCTACGTGTCTATTGCCTTCAACACTATTCTTTTACTGCCAATACCAATATTCTACCCCAAGCTGGACATCTACTCCCTGTTGATAATATTATCTGCAGTATACTGCAGTTTCTGGGGACAGTTATTGCTGGCTCTACACTGCCACACATCTCCTTGCCTTCTACACCATATTTTTATACTGTCCGACTTCAGATGTAGCCACTGCAAAGTCACACTAGCGACACATCTCTTGGCCCATTGTGTCTTATAGTGTTATACTGTAATGCTTCTGTTATGGTTACACTTTCTCTTACATGGCACAATATCGCCTTGTTTGTCTTGTCATATTCTTATACTGTGTGACTTCTGCCACTTCCTCAGGTTGTGCACAGTCACACCAGCAACATACTTTTTGGATGCCCACTATGTTTTATAGTGCACTACTGTACTGCTGTTACTGGGGCTGCTTTTACAGACTGTACACTGCTAATTGTATTTGACTGATCTCATCATATATTTATACCATGTGGCTTCTTACACTTAAGGGCCTGTCACACTAAGCGATATCGCTAGCAATATCGCTATAACGTCACTGGTTTTTGTGACGTTATAGCGATATTGCTAGCGATATCGCTATGTCTGATACTTACCTCCGACCGCTCCCCCGCTGGTTATCGCTGATCGCGCGAGAACGTCCTGGACCGTTTCTCGTTGTCAGCTTTCTGCTGGACTTCCTGCTGTGGAGACGAGCGACGTGTGGACGCGGGCGGGAGGACGTCAGGATCGCCGCATCTAAACAGGTAAGTAGCGACCCCTGCGATGTCACTGGTGAGATCTGCCTGTGTGGCAGCTCACTAGCGACCACTTAGTGATGCACCAGCGATCCTGACCGCGTCATATCGCTGGTGCATCGCTAAGTGTGACACTACCTTTACACTGGATGCCTACACACATTTCTTGCAATTGTCCAGTGTTTTGTATTGCTAACTGTGCTGCTGCTGGGAAGCGAAAGCTCTCGACAGTACTCAAGCATAAAGAAGCTCCCAAAATAGAGCTATTTTTTTCATGGCTTGTTGACAAGTGATTTCTTTTTCACCTTGAAAACAGCTAATCTGTTCTTGCTCCTGAATTAAAAGGATACTTTTTTAAACGAGTTTATAAAAATCTATTGTAATTGTTTAGTCATTTTGAGAATAGAAAAACTGTGAGGGGTAATAAAAAATGGATACTTATTTCATGTCTAGTTGACAATATATTGCCTCTTCACTTTTAGAACAGCACACCCATTTCGGTTAATTAAATAAAAGATTACATTTTGAATGGTTTATGAAAAAGAAATCGCTTAATCATTTAGTAAAAAAAACAAAAGTGCCCAAAGAAAGATAATTTTTGCTCCAACCATTGAGAAAGGAGCTACAGTTTCTTCCATTTGCACCACCTAAGTATAAATACCTGATTAGGCATCTGCCCCTCAAAGGAATGATTTGGGATTATTTTTCAATTTAAGAAGCCTAAAAATGTTTGAAATCTTACCATTGTAACTTTATGTAGAAATATCTCTGGAATACTTCAACACATCCCACTGATTTTGATTTTTTTGTGTGACACTTTATACTTTATGATAATGGTACATTTATGTTTACTGTATATAAAAATATCAGAAATTAGACAAAAATATAAAATAATTAGCAATTTTCAAACTTCAAATGATTATCCCTTTTAATCCAGATAATCACACCACATAGAAACATTAATAAATAACCTTTCCCTCATGTCTGTTTTACATCCGCACCATTTGTAAAATGTTGCTTTATTTTGATAACATTTTAGAAAGTTTCAAAATGTTGCAGTAATTTTTCTTTTTTTCCAAGGAAATTTACATAACGTATTATTTTAGGGACTTATTCAATTTTTAAATGGCTTTGGGGGGGTCCTATATATTGGAAACCCCCAAAAGTGACAACATTTTAAAAAGAGCACCCCTCGACTTGTTCAATATTGCTTTCAGGTAGTTTATGAACCCTTCATGCGTTTTTCAGGAATTAATGAAATGTGACATTACAGGTAAGAAAAAATGTATTTTTACCATCTAAATGTTTCTCAGGCTGGATTCACATTGCATTGTGGGCAATGCGCTGACGGCATCCGTTACATAGCAGCACTAACGCACTCATTGCCCGCAATAATAGTAGTGTATCCTAACGCATGTCAAAATCGGAATGCGTTAGCGATGATGTGGTACTTCATGACGCACCCTCAGACGCGGTCTACAGCGTCTGAGGGTGCGTCGGGTCTAGCGCACAGCGAACGGACGCATTCGCTGTGCATATTCCTGTATGAGCTAATGCATGGTAGCCCATGGTAAAGAAATGCTACCATGCGTTAGCACATACGTTAGGGCTAGATCACAAAAGATGTCAAAAATGATACCGCGTTAGCGCATCCATTTAACAGATCCGTTAAACGGATGCCTCTAACTCAATGTGAACCTAGCCTTACTTCTGAACAGGCTACTGTAGCCGGCAGACTCTAAGGCTATTATTTTGCCATAGCAAACACCAGGACCACACAATCATGATCAAAGGGTGCCGATGGGGTTAAAGAGAGTTAAACATTTAGCTGCGGTAGCTCTGTTAATCGTCTAGCTACTGTAGTAACTACTGACAGCAGTTTTTAAGGGGTTAAACGGCCATGTTTGGTGACAACATTGATCATGACTGATGTAGCAAAGTTGTCAGATATAGTGTGCAGCTGAAAGATGCTGGATTGTCACCCATCTGGGGATACTAGTGTCTTATATCGCAGGTCAGTTTTAAGTTGTATTGGTGGTCACTAAATTATTAAAAAAGCTCAGAACAATCTAGTAGATCTCAGAGGGTTATCCATAACTTCCAGTCATACAGAGACTTTGTAGTGCTGAAATTCCCAGTGATGCAGTGAAAATTCATTTTTGTGTTAACATTTTCTGAATTGGTGAATTTGAATGTAAAAATTCAATCATCTCTACACTCTTGATATCACCACATGAAACAAGCACAACATGAGACAACAGGAAAATTAAAAAAAAAACACATTAGCCCCCAATTTAGTTATAGCTGTAAATTCAATGGGTAATATCTAAATTGTGTAGAATGCCTCAAGAGTTTTGCTAGCAATAAACAACCTTTATATAAATGGGCTGAGAAAATTAAAGGATTTTCCTGTGAAACAAGTAATCATCTATTTTCAATATGTATATTAGCTTTTTGATTGTTGGGACATGCACCAATCAAGATAATTAGAATCTATCATCCTTGTTAGAATGGGACGATGGGTTGTAGGCTCGACCACTGTTCCATGCATTCCAAACATGACTGTCAATTGCTGCCTTTTTAGCAGCCCCATGAAGAAGCAATGGATCTGTGGATACATGTGCAACCCGCTGTACCATTTCAAAATGGGAATTTAAATTCCCCAATCTGTTGATCGGTGAGGGTTCCAATGTCCTACCACTGAATAGCAAGTTATCACCATTGTTTTAACTGGACAACCCCTTTAATGCTTGACTTTTGTAAAACAAATTCATGCCGCATTATTAGGTAGGTTTTTACATTTTGATTTGAAACATTTCTTTTGATTATATTTGCTGCCACGTTTTGTTTTTCCTGTTATTAGCAGTTTAATATTCTTCAAGTAACATCTTGTGTAATCAATTCACTATATACCATTCCTAAGCAAATAAGAAAAATTGTAAAAATAATCTTTGAAATATCCACACAGTAGGTCCACTTATTATTGATGTGGTTAGCTAATTATATCAAGTTTCTTTAATCCTGTTACACCATAAAGATGCCAGAAAATGTGATTCTCTCTTTGCAACATTTACGGTATAATGAGGCATAAGATACAATTAATCATAAATTATTAATCTTTCTGAGAGATTGATGTATACTGTGACATCTTAGAAAAGGAAAGCTAGAAAGCATAATTAGCTTGAATCTAACACATATAAAGGGGAAATTACTCTAGATGAGATTAATTTGTGATTAATGCAGAATTATTCATATTATGTGCATGAGTTCAGCAATGATTATTAGAAGTCTAAGAAAGTATACTGTAGGAAATGTTAGTATTGTAGGTTGTTTTTAAATTGTAACTTAGTATTCATATATATGTACGATATATAAAATACCCTTGAAATGCAAAGTTTATGTTCAGAATACAATAGTTAGCTTTATACTATCGCAGGGTTGCAAAAAACAACTGTTTTATTTAACCTCTTCACGACCGCCCACAGTAGATAAACGTTGGCGCTTGCTGGGCTTTGTGCAGCGCCGACGTTTATCTACTGTCGGCGGTTTTGTGCCCCCCGGGACCCCCACATACCTTACAACGCGGGGATCCCGGTGCGCAATGCATGCTGGGACCCCCGACATCATCGAGACCTGATTGGTTCAGGTCCCGATGACGTCAGCGTCACAGCAGCCAATGGGAGCGATCGCTGGGAAAGCTGCTTGTTTCCCGGCGATCTCCCTCATTGTAACGCGGCTTCTCCCTCTGATCTAACACTGACAGCTGATCAGAGGTGAAGCAGCGTTATTGTGTGACTAGATCGCTGCCTGGCACAGCTGATCGCTGCCTGGCACAGCTATGCCAGGCAGCGATCTTGTCACACAGTAACGCTGCTTCACCTCTGATCATCTGTCATTGTGAGATCAGAGGAGAAGTCGCGTTATTATGTGCCAGGCAGCGATCTTGTCACATAGTAACGCTGCTTCTCCTCTGATCTCACACTGACAGATGATCAGAGGTGAAGTGGCGTTACTATGAGTCAGATCGCAGGGCAGCGATCTTGTGACAAAAATAAAAAAAAAGTAAAAAAAAAATGCAGGGGCTAGGGCTAGGGTTAGGGTTAGGGCTAGGGCTAGGGCTAGGGTTAGGGTTAGGGCTAGGGCTAGGGCTAGGGTTAGGGTTAGGGTTAGGGCTAGGGCTAGGGCTAGGGCTGGGATTAAGGTTATGGGTGTGTTGGTGTTAGGTTTGTGGTTAGGGTTATGGTTAGGGCTGAGATTAGGGTTAGGGGTGTGTTGGGGTTAGGGTTGGAATTAGAATTGGGGGTTTCCACTGCTTAGGTACATCAGGGGCTCTGTAAATGCAATATGACGCCCGCAGACCATTCCATCAAAGTCTGCATTTCAGAACGTCACTACTTCCCTTCCGAGCCCCACCGTGTGCCCAAACAGTAGTTTTCTCCCACATATGGGGTACCAGCGTACTCAGGACTCAGGACAAATTGGACAACAACTCTTAGGGTCCAATTTCTCCCGTTACCCTTGTGAAAATAAAAATTGGGGGCTAAAAGATCATTTTTGTGGAAAAAAAATGATTTTTTTATTTTCACGCCTCTACATTATAAACTTTACTGAAACACTTGGGGGTTCAAAGTGCTCACCACACATCTATATAAGTTCCTTGGGGGGTCTAATTTCCAAAAAGGGGTCACTTGTGGGGGGTTTCCACTGTTTAGGTACATCAGGGGCTCTGCAAACGCGACATGACACCCACAGACCATTCCATCAAAGTCTGCATTTCAGAACGTCACTTCTTCCCTTCCGAGCCCCACCGTGTGCCCAAACAGTAGTTTTCTCCAACATATGGCATACCAGCGTACTCAGGACAAATTGGACAACAACTCTTAGGGTCCAATTTCTCCTGTTACCCTTGTGAAAATAAAAATTGGGGGCTAAAAGATCATTTTTGTGGAAAAAAAAAATGATTTTTTTATTTTCACGCCTCTAAATTATAAACTTTACTGAAACACTTGGGGGTTCAAAGTGCTCACCACACATCTAGATAAGTTCCTTGGGGGGTCTAGTTTCCAAAATGGGGTCACTTGTGTGGGGTTTCCACTGTTTAGGTACATCAGGGGCTCTGCAAACGCGACATGACACCCACAGACCATTCCATCAAAGTCTGCATTTCAGAACGTCACTACTTCCCTTCCGAGCCCCACCGTGTGCCCAAACAGTAGTTTTCTCCAACATATGGCGTACCAGCGTACTCAGGACAAATTGGACAACAACTCTTAGGGTCCAATTTCTCCTGTTACCCTTGTGAAAATAAAAATTGGGGGCTAAAAGATCATTTTTGTGGAAAAAAAAAATGATTTTTTTATTTTCACGCCTCTAAATTATAAACTTTACTGAAACACTTGGGGGTTCAAAGTGCTCACCACACATCTAGATAAGTTCCTTGGGGGGTCTAGTTTCCAAAATGGGGTCACTTGTGTGGGGTTTCCACTGTTTAGGTACATCAGGGGCTCTGCAAACGCGACATGACACCCACAGACCATTCCATCAAAGTCTGCATTTCAGAACGTCACTACTTCCCTTCCGAGCCCCACCGTGTGCCCAAACAGTAGTTTTCTCCAACATATGGCGTACCAGCGTACTCAGGACAAATTGGACAACAACTCTTAGGGTCCAATTTCTCCTGTTACCCTTGTGAAAATAAAAATTGGGGGCTAAAAGATCATTTTTGTGGAAAAAAAAAATGATTTTTTTATTTTCACGCCTCTAAATTATAAACTTTACTGAAACACTTGGGGGTTCAAAGTGCTCACCACACATCTAGATAAGTTCCTTGGGGGGTCTAGTTTCCAAAATGGGGTCACTTGTGTGGGGTTTCCACTGTTTAGGTACATCAGGGGCTCTGCAAACGCGACATGACACCCACAGACCATTCCATCAAAGTCTGCATTTCAGAACGTCACTACTTCCCTTCCGAGCCCCACCGTGTGCCCAAACAGTAGTTTTCTCCAACATATGGCATACCAGCATACTCAGGACAAATTGGACAACAACTCTTAGGGTCCAATTTCTCCTGTTACCCTTGTGAAAATAAAAATTGGGGGCTAAAAGATCATTTTTGTGGAAAAAAAATGATTTTTTTATTTTCAAGCCTTTACATTATAAACTTTACTGAAACACTTGGGGGTTCAAAGTGCTCACCACACATCTATATAAGTTCCTTGGGGGGTCTAGTTTCCAAAATGGGGTCACTTGTGTGGGGTTTCCACTGTTTAGGTACATCAGGGGCTCTGCAAACGCGACATGACACCCACAGACCATTCCATCAAAGTCTGCATTTCAGAACGTCACTACTTCCCTTCCGAGCCCCACCGTGTGCCCAAACAGTAGTTTTCTCCAACATATGGCATACCAGCATACTCAGGACAAATTGGACAACAACTCTTAGGGTCCAATTTCTCCTGTTACCCTTGTGAAAATAAAAATTGGGGGCTAAAAGATCATTTTTGTGGAAAAAAAATGATTTTTATATTTTCACGCCTCTACATTATAAACTTTACTGAAACACTTGGGGGTTCAAAGTGCTCACCACACATCTATATAAGTTCCTTGGGGGGTCTAGTTTCCAAAATGGGGTCACTTGTGGGGGGTTGCCACTGTTTAGGTACATCAGGGGCTCTGCAAACGCGACATGACACCCGCAGACCATTCCATCAAAGTCTGCATTTCAGAACGTCACTACTTCCCTTCCGAGCCCCACCGTGTGCCCAAACAATAGTTTTCTCCAACATATGGCGTACCAGCGTACTCAGGACAAATTGGACAACAACTCTTAGGGTCCAATTTCTCCAGTTACCCTTGTGAAAATAAAAATTGGGGGCTAAAAGATCATTTTTGTGGAAAAAAAGTGATTTTTTTTATTTTCACGGCTCTACATTATAAACTTTAGTGAAACACTTGGGGGTTCAAAGTGCTCACCACACATCTAGATAAGTCCCTTGGGGGGTCTAATTTCCAAAATGGGGTCACTTGTGGGGGGTTTCCACTGTTTAGGTACATCAGGGGTTCTCCAAATGCGACATGGCATCCGATCTCAATTCCAGCCAATTCTGCATTGAAAAAGTCAAACGGCACTCCTTCCGTTCTGAGCTCTGCCGTGTGCTCAAACAGTGGTTTAGCCCCACATACGGGGTATTGGCGTATTCAGGAGAAATTGCACAAAAAATTTAGTGGTTCATTTTCTCTTTTTACACTTGTGAAAATAAAAAAAAATGGTTTTGAAGTAAAATGTTTGTGAAAAAAAGTTAAATGTTTATTTTTTCCTTCCATATTCCATTCATTCATGTGAAGCACCTGAAGGGTTAATAAACTTCTTGAATGTGGTTTTGAGTACATTGAGAGGTGCAGTTTTTAGAATGGTGTCAATTTTGGGTATTTTCTGTCATATTGACCGCCCAAACTCCCTTCAAATGTGAGGTGGTCCCTAAAAAAAATGGTGTTGCAAATTTTGTTGTAAAAATGAGAAATCGCTGGTCAACTTTTAACCCTTATAACTTCCTAAAAAAAAAAAATTATGTTTCCAAAATTGTGCAGATGTAAAGTAGACATGTGGGAAATGTTATTTATTAACTATTTTGTGCGATATCACTCTCTGATTTAAGGGTATAAAAATTAAAAGTTTGAAAATTGCAAAATTTTCTAAATTTTTGCCAAATTTTGATTTTTTTAACAAATAAGTGCAGATCATATCTAAAAATTTTTACCACCATCATGAAGTACAATATGTCATGAGAAAACAATGTCAGAATCAGTAGGATCCGTTGAAGCGTTCTAGAGTTATGACCTCATAAAGTGACACTGGTCAGAATTGAAAAAATTGGCCCGGTCACGAAGGCAAAAACAGGCTCGGGTGCGAAGGGGTTAATACAGTTCACAATCATGTCAGAATTGAGATGTAGGTTAGTATAAAGTGCTTTTTTGACTATAGTCCAATAACTTTTTAAATTGAAATTGGCTTTCATATTTTGGGAGAAAAAATACAAATAAAATCTTGAAACAAAATGAAAGTATTTCAAGCACAATACAGTGATTTTTTTTTTCAAACACTAGGATCCACTTTTTCTGCTTAAATCTCATTTTACTCCTTACCTCTTTTAGTATTTGTTTTATACTGTATATTAATTGATTTTAATTCCAGTCAAACACTCACATTTGAGTGAAAATTAAGCACTGTTGAAAGTAACAAATGATTTACATTATTAGGCCGGTGTCACACTAGCGAGAAACACGGACGAGTGCTATGCGAGAAAAAAATCGCATAGCACTTGTCTTAATGTTAATCTATGGGGCAGCTCCAATCTTCCGATTTTTTTCTCACCCGTATTATACATGCAGAGGAAATCGCAACATGCTGCGATTTATACCGTATTACGCCCGAGACTCGCCAATGCAAGTCTATGGGTGTGAGAAAAAAACGGATTACACATGGACCATATGTGTGTGACTTGTGAGAAATTCGCACCGGTGTCCTTTATAAAAATCGGCAATTCATTGCACGATACAGTAAAATCACACTGACATGTTTAATAAAGAATAGAAAGAATAGATATATACACATAGAATAATATGAGTATTGAGACACATATATATGTATATATGTGTCATTGAGACATATATATATATATATATATATATATATATATATATATACACTGCTCAAAAAAATAAAGAAAAGACTCAAATAACACATCCTAGATCTGAATGAATGAAATATTGTCATTTTGTCATTGATTACTTTGTTCTGTACAAAGTTGAATGTGCTGACAACAAAATCACAGACAAATCATCAATGGAAATCAAATTTATTAACCAATGGAGGCCAGGATTTGGAGTCCCACACAAAATTAAAGTGGAATGTAATGTCCTTAAAACAAGTCAAAATGATGCTCAGTATTGTGTGGCCTCCACATGCCTGTATGATTGCCTTACAATGCCTGGGCATGCTCCTGATGAGGCAGCAGATGGTCTCCTGAGGGATCTCCTCCCAAACCTGGACTAAAGCATCCACCAACTCCTAGACAGTCTGTGGTGCAACGTGATGTTGGTGGATGGAGCGAGACATGATGTCCCAGATGTGCTCAATCGGATTCAGGTCTGGGGAATGGTTGGGCCAGTCCAAAGCTTCAATGCCTTCATCTTGCAGGAACTGCTCACACACTCCAGCCAAATGATGTCTGGCATTGTCCTCCATTAGGAGGAACTCAGGGCCAACCGCACCAGCATATGGTCTCACAATGGGTCTGAGGATCTCATCTCAGTACCTAATGGCAGTCAAGCTACCTCTGGCGAGCACATGGAGGGCTGTGCAGCCCTCTAAAGAAATGCCACCCCACACCATTGCTGACCTACTGCCAAACTGTTCATGCTGAAGGATGTTGCAGGCAAATGATTGCTCTCCGCGTTGTCTCCGGACTCTCTCACGCCTGTCAAATGTGCGCAGTGTGAACCTGCCTTCATCTGTGAAGAGCAGAGGGCACCAGTGGTGAAATTGCCAATCCTGGTGATCTGTGGCAAATGCCAAGTGTCTTACACAGTGCTGGGCTATGAGCAAAACCCCCATCAGTGGATGTCAGGCACTCAGACCATCCTCATGGAGTCGGTTTCTAACCGTTTGTGCAGAAATATGAACATTTGTGGCCTGCTGGAGGTCATTTTGCAGGGCTCTGGCAGTGCTCTTCCTGTTCCTCCTTGCACAAAGGAAGAGGTAGCAGTCCTGATGCTGGGTTGTTGCTCTCCTATGGCCTGCTCCACATCTCCTGGTGAACTGGCCTGTCTACTGGTAGTGCCTACAGCCTCTGGACACAATGCTGACAGACACAGCAAACTATCTTGCCACAGCTTGCATTGATGTGCCATCCTGGATGAGCTGCACTTCCTGAGCCACTTCTGTGGGTTGTGGAGTACATCTCATGCTCCGACGAGTGTGAAAGCACAACCAGCATTCAAAAGTGACCAAAGCATCAGCCAGAAAGCATTGGTATTGAAATGTGGTCTGTGGTCCCCACCTGCAGAACCACTCCTTTATTGAGTGTGTCTTGATAATTGCCAATAATTTCCATCTGTTGTCTATTCCATTTACACATCAGCATGTGAAATTGATAGTCAATCAGCTTCCTAATCAGTCAATCAGTTCCTGTTGCTTCCTAAGTGGACAGCGTGAATTCACAGAAGTTTGATTTACTTGGAGTTATATTCTGATGTTTAAGTCTTCCCTGTATTCTTTTGAGCAGTGTATTTATAGTTGATAGAGTTCTACATAGCATAATAGCCGTTAAATCAGTTGCCGGCTTCTGTAAAATCATTACAAAAACCGACATGAAATGACACAGGGTTTGGATACAGTAAACCATTTCATTTCATTTAGTTTTATATATGTTTTTGACTAATAATTAGATTAGTGTATACTTGTAAAATTTTGGACATGTAGGTGTTAATTTAACAAGTAAAGTCATTGAAAAAAATTGCGTGGGTTCCCATGGTATTTTCTCCACCAGAGAGGGAAAGCCAGTGAGTGAGGGCAGATATTAATAGCCTAGGAAGGGACGAGGTTATTGCCCCCTCGGCTACAAACATCTGCCCCCAGCCACCCTAGAAAAGGCGCATCTATAAAATGTGCCTTTTCTGGCACTTAGCCACTCTATTCCCATTGCCTTTAGTGGTGGTTCATGGGTTAATAAGGGGTTAATGTCACCTTGCTATTGAAAGGTGACATTAAGCCGGGTTAATAATGGAGAGGTGTCAATAAGACACCTATCCATTATTAATCCTGTAGTAGTAAAGGGTTAAAAAATCAAATAATTGCACAAAGTTTTTGACAAAATTTATTATGCTGCCAATCCAACAAAAGCCCTTTTTCACCTGTAAAATAAAATAAAATAAAAAAACCTACAATATCCATAACTCTCCGTAGTTCAGTCAGGTCCCCCACTGCTATTCATCACAAGGGGATAACTAGTTTACAACATGGAACAGTGCTGATGCTACTGGCCCAGCTGTAAACCACTGCAGAATGAATGAAATCATGTCTGCGCAGGCTCCGAGGCTGACTGGAGATGAACTGATTATCGTGGGAAAGTTTCTGAACTTTTTCCCACGCTCCTGAGTTCACCCCAGGTCAGCCAGGGACTCCGCGCAGCCTCACTGACTACCGCTGACATCACTGAAGCTGTGTGGAGTCCCTGACTGATGTATTGTTTAGTGTTCCCTTTATTCCTAATAATAGTAATAATGACATGTATTCTATGTGTACATATCTATTCTTTTGTTTGTGTTTTAAAACCTGTCATTGGGATCCATTATATGTCCATTTAGCAAGCCGGCGAGAAAATCTCACCATACGGATGCAAAACGGATGTCACACGGATGCTTATATGCGAGAAAATCGCATCCTCGCATTACAATCAGATGACATACGGATCACTGTTCATGAAACATTTGTGCGATTCTGGTCTGTGAAAAACGGACCGATTTTTCATACGTTGTGTGTGACTCCAGCCTTAACCCTCTTCACTCTGAAGCTTGCTTTCACCTTCCTGATCAGGTCAATTTTTTCAATTCTGACCACTGTCACTTTATGAGGTCATAACTCTGGAACGCTTCAATGGATCTCACTGTTTATGAGAATGAATTTTTTTCGTGGCATAATGTGCTTCATGATAGTGGTAAAGTTTCTTTTGTATGACATGTTTATTTGTGAAAAAATCAAAAATTTGTCAAAACTTTAAAAAATGTTGCATTTTTTCAAACTTTTATTGCTATTAAATCAGTGCTGTCACACAAAATAGTTAATAAATAACATTCCACACATGTCTACTTTACATTGGCAACATTTTTGAAACATTTTTTTCTAGGAAGTTATAAGGGTTAAAAGTTGATCAACAATTTATCATTTATGCAACAAAATAGATAAATCCATTTTTTATGGATCGTATCACATTTGAAGAGACTTTGAGAGGCCTATATCAGAGAAAATACCCAAAAACTGAAACTCTCAAGGTGCTCAAAACCACATTCAAGAATTTTATTAACCCTTCAGGTGCTACACAGGAATTAATGCAATGTGGAATGAAAAAATAAACATTCAACTTTATGCCTCAGAATGTTTCCTTTAGACCCAATTTATTTTTACTTTCACAAGGGTAACAGGAGGAAATGCACCAAAAAATTTGTTGTGCAATTTCTCCTGAATATGCTGATAACCCCTAATTGTGGGGAAAAACACTATTTGGGCGCACGGCAGGGCACGGAAGGGACAGAGCGCCATTTGACTTTTTTAATGTAAAATTTGCTGGCATAATTAGCAGATGCCATGTTGTGCTTGGAGAACCCGTTAAGTGCCGCATAAGTGACACCATTTTTTAAACTAAACCTCACAGGAAACTTTTATAGATGTGTACTGAGCACCTTAACTCCCAGGAGCTTAACAGATGTTTAGAACATTGAGCCGTGAAAATAAAAAAATCATATTTTTCATCCACAAATTTTTTTTATCTGCAGACTTTGAATTATCATAAGGGTAGCAGGTGAAATTGCACCTACAATTTTATGACCAGTTTCTTATGAGCATGCTGATACCCCATATGTGGGGGAAAACCACTGTTTGGGTGCATGGCAGAGCTCAGAAGGGAAGGAGCGCTATTTGATTTTTTGAATGTAAAATTTGCTGAAATAATTAGCTGAAGCCATGTTGCATTTGGAAAGCCACTAAACTGTGGAACCCCCCACAATGGGCCCCAAAATTTGTTCTGCAATTTCTCCTGAGTCCACTGATACACCATATGTGGTAGAAAGCAGCTTTTCAGGCACAGTGCAAAGCTCAGAAGGGACGAAGCGCCATATTACAGTGCAGATTTTGCTGCACTGGTTTGAGGGTGCCAAGTCACCTTGGCAAAGCCCCTGAGGTGACAGAACAGCAGAACCCCCCATTTGTTACTCCATTTTACAAACTTCATTTCTCAATTAATTCTTGTAGGGGTGCAGTGACTTCATAAGTGTGTCACATGAATTTATACCATTGGTCAGTGAAGAAAGAATAACTTACATTTTTATCACCAAGATTGTGTGTTATCCTCAAATTTTACGTTTTCATGCTGGGAAATGGGTAAAAAAAAACGAAATTTCTGTTGAATGTAGAAATAACCTCTTTATGGCTATACAGTACTACTTAGCCACACATAGAGACCCAGGGGGAACAGAGTGCTATTTGTCTACTGGAGCACAGATTTTCATGAATAGTTTGTAAACTCCCTGTAAAGAATCCCTAAATGATAGGAAAGCAGAATCCTCCCTCAAGTTCCAAAACGCGCATCGGGTGGATGCGCTGACCCCTGTCCCTGCACAGGATTTATTGCTGGCATCATTTATATGTCATATAATATGTGTATTTCTTCTATTAAGTGGCACACTGATGGTACCTGTCAGTCTAACCTGGTCAGTGACTGTTGGTAATTCACCCATCATTTCTGTAAATCTTTACAGTTTAATTTGGTCATATTCTGAAATGACGATTGTTATGGGGGATCAGGTCTCTTAGGGGTCTGGGTGTCCTTGTTTTTATGGCACCTTTTTCTGCCCAATGATTGCACGCATTTGCACTGTTTGTCCCTGTATACTTGTTCAATAAAGCATATATACTTTTTACATTCATGGACTGTATGGTCGTTTTTGTGGTCCCTACAGAACACCTTTTTGCTCATCTTCCTCATTATAGGGAATATTCCACCAGGATTCCATCTGAATCACGTATTTTAGAGTTTTACGTGGAAACCACAGTGAAAGCACTCAGCGCAGAGTGCAGGATAAATGTGAGCCGAGCCTTACTGCGATCGTTTGGAGGCAGACTTAACAAATCAACAGCAGGTGAAGAATTGGTTTTATTTATTTTTATGCCGTTCTTCATGCGGTATAAGTGATTAGATGACTTTACTCTTTGGTTCGTTGCAATTACAGTGATAGCAGATTTATATAGGGTTTTTATGTTTGGCTGCTGTCACACACTAAAAGATGCTTTTTATTGCAAAAACTAGTTTTTGCGTCTCCATAATGAGACGGCTTTAACTTTTCTATATTTTGGAAGACAGAGTCATGTGATAGCTTATTTTTTGGAGGGGCAAATTGATGATTTTGTTAGTATCATTTTTGGGTACATTACTTTTTTACTCGCTTTCTATTGTAATTATTAGGAGGTCAAATGAAC
Source organism: Dendrobates tinctorius (assembly GCF_039654945.1). NCBI lineage: Eukaryota > Metazoa > Chordata > Amphibia > Anura > Dendrobatidae > Dendrobates > Dendrobates tinctorius. The sequence goes on along the minus strand of NW_027361728.1, from coordinate 50,932,970 downwards.
AAAAACTAGCAATTCAGAAATTGCTTCTCGGGAATTTTTTTATACCGTTCCACATATGATAAAATTGATAAAGCAGCTTTATTCTTCGGGTCAGTATGATTACATCGATACCACATTTATGTAGTATTTTTATGTCTTGGCGCTTTTACACAATAAAAACTATTTAAGCCCTTTTTGACCGGAGGAATTTTTGGTTTTGCGTTTTTTATTTTTGCTCCCCTTATTCCCAGAGCCCAAACTTTTATTTTCTATCAATATGGCCATATTAGGGCTTGTTTTTGCGGGACGAGTTGTACTTTTGAACAACACTATTTGGTTTTAACATATCATGTACTGGAAAGCGGGGAAAAAATTAAAATGCGGTGAAATTGAAAACAGTTCAATCCCACAGTTGCTTTTTGTTTTGCTTTTTTACTAGGTTCACTAAATGTTAAAATTGACCTGCCATTATGATTCTCCAGGTAATTATGAGTTCATAGACACCTAATATGTCTAGGTTCTTTTTTATCTAAGTGGTGAAAAAAATGTCAAATTTGCAAAAAAATAAAAAATAAAAAAATGTGCCATATTCCGATATCCGTAACGTCTCCATTTTTCATGATCTAGGGTCAGCTGAGAGCTTATTTTTTGCATGCTGAGCTGACATTTTAATGACATCATTTTGGTGCATATACGATCTTTTGATTGCCTGTTATTGCTTTTTAATGCATTGTCGCGGTGACCATAAATATTTAATTCTGGCGTTTTTACTTTGCTTTTCCCTATGTCGTTTAGTGATTAGGCTATTTTGGTTATTTAATGATAATCAAGCAATTCTGAACATGATGATACCAAATATGTTTAAGTTTATTTTTTTATTGCTTTATTTTGAATGGGGCGAAAGGGGGTGATTTGATCTTTTATATTTTTTTATTTTTTCAAAAACTTTTTTTACTTTTGGCATGCTTCAGTATTCTTTATGGGAGACTAGAATCTGCCATATTCCGATTGGCTCTGATGATCAGTTCGCCTGTATGTAGCTGAGTTACTCACTTGCTATGAGCGCCGACCACTGGGGGGGTGCACACAGCAAGCTGGCAGTGACAACCATAGAGGTCTCCAGAAGAACTCTGGTTTTCGTGCCAACCCTTAGGTGACCCATGATCTCGTGACGGGGTGTCACCAATGGATGGATTACTGGCATGATTGCTAGAAGCACAGGCTAAATGTCGCTGTCAGCATTTGACAGTGGTATTTAATGTGTTAATAGCCGCCGGTGGATCGCGATAACACCCGCAACAGTTCCAGGCACAAGTCAACTGTTCAAAACAGCTGACATGTGCCGAGGAAGAAGTGGGCTCACCGCCGGAGCCCACATCAAAGGGAGGGAATCCGACATCGGTGTGCTACTACGCCCAATGTTGGAAAGGGGCAAACAGAAAAGAATAATTATTTTTGCATCACTTTTTTCTGAGAGATATAAGTTTTTATTTTTCTGCTGATGGAGATATAATGCAGCTTGGTTTTTGCAGACAAGATGATGCTTTCAGTGGTACCATTTTTTTTACATGTGCCTTTTTCATTGTGCCTTAATGAATTTTTTGTTTGGCGATATGATAAATCATAGCTTTTTTCCCTTTTTATTTTTTTTTAACGGTGTTCACTGAAGGGGTTAACTAGTGGGACAGTTTAATTGAGTTGCTCGTTCCGTACTTGAAAATTCCAAATAGCTGTTGTTTTTTTGTTTAAATGTATTTATTGAAATAATATTTTTTCTTTTTTAGTTGTTCATTAATTGGAGATTTTTTTTAATATTTTGACACATTTTGATATTTTTTTAAACTTTTTTTATATTGTCCCACTATGAGACATGATCCTTAAACTAACATTGTATGCATACTAATGTAGGATATAAGAGCAGCATCTGTGTTGCGCCCGCCGGCGCTCACCTGGGGTCCTCCTCCTGCCGGCGCCCCCCCTCTCCGCTCTCGCGCCGTCCCCTGTCTGGCTTTGCAGGGGTTCGGCGCATCAGAGATCCGCGCATGCGCGCTCGCCCTTCCTCGGCCTCTGTGCATCCTGGGGGCATGTGACCCGGTGGCTCCGTCCCCATCATGGCGGCGCCCACCGGGTATTTCAGCTGGACATCTGGACAGGTAAGACGCCTGTTTGTCTTAGCCCGTGGCGCCCGCTATCCTTGCGCAGCGTCACCCTTGGCCATCAGGTCCCCGCGCACCCTCTGTGCTGCGCTCTCCTGTATCTCTGCCTTTGTCCCCGTCTGTAGCCTGCTCCCGTGTCTCCCTGTCTCTGCCTACCGTCCTCCTTGGTTCCTCTGCTTCCTCCTCCTGTGTTCCCCGTGCCGGTCCCTCTCCTGTACCTCTGCCCTATTGTTGCCTGCCTCCTGTATTTTACGCTCCTTCCCCTGTCTCGTTCCTTGTCTCATTTCCCAGGCCCAGCCTTTCCTAACCTCCTTTCCCTCATCTTCCTTTCAGCTTCTGGTCCCGGTTCCGTCCTGACCCTTCAGGCTTCCACAGCCTGCCTCCTGTTACTTTGGATCTACTCTACCCCTCGTATACCTTCCCACACTCTGATCTGCTCTCCTGTATTTACCCTGGGTCGTCCCTTTGGTTCCGGCTGTCGTGGTTCCATCTCCCTTGGGCCTGCCCCTAACACTCCCTGTATAGAGGGTGGTCATCACCTGGTCCACTCGCCCTCGGGGGGCTCTGGAGCCACGACCCAGAGGGTCCACTCTTGGGTTTTCTACCTAGAAACCCTAACAATCTGACAGGCATGGGAGGAGGCATGTCAGCTCTAGGTCTTGGCAGACGCTCGAAAGCCACCTTCCCTGCCGGACCCTGAAGGACCCCGTGGCTCCATCTTTCTGCCAGTGTTCGCCTCGGAGTCCATCAGCACAATGCTATCATACCGCACGGTGCTGATGAAAGCAGACTGTGAGCTCAATAACTGTGCAATGCTTCTCTATGTTGCTGTCAGTATTTACAGCGGCATCAGAGGGGTTAAATGTCTGGGATCTGTGCTAGCTGGATCTTTCAGACAGAGCTGACAACCACACTCGATCACCGTGGCATTCAGCGTGAGCCCACACGATTGCGGCTACGTACATATACTGTCGTTTGCGAGAACACAGCTCCCGTGGCACCGGGGTGTGCACACCTAATACATGAATAAGTATGTAATTTTATTGATGCAAAAAGTGACACCCATAAGAGTAAAAATCACTTAAAAACATGCAACAATACAAAACCATACCCCTTCCTAAATAGTATATAACCAATTAGTATAACAGATTGACATAATAATCAAAAGTAACCATGGAAATTAGTTGCAAATAAATAGATGCTGTCTACCCACAAAGAGCTCAAACAACCATTCACCGAAGGAGAGAATGTATGAATACAGTGCACAGTGAAAATAAGGGTATGAAAAGTACTATAGGGAAAATCCCTGAATAATAAAAATTGAGAGTGACTCAAGCTAATAATAAATGTATATTTTGTAATAAACACAAGCTGCAACCCTAGGCATTTGTGAGACTGGAGTGCCCTCGACGACGAACCTCCCTCGGACGAGCTGGCCAGGTGTACCACCCCGTATACAGGGAGCGTTAGGGGCAGGCCCAGGGGAGACTATCGCCGCGGAAGCTGATACCTGGGAACAGCCAGAGGGAAACACAGGCAGGGAACGTGCTGGTGGGCAGAGGGGAGAAGGCGATGACCACAGGCGAGACTGCTGTAGCCACAGGGACGGAGGTTGACGGCAAGGGAGGTGGCAGGAACGGGCTCTGGGGAAGACGCAGGAAAAGGCGGGCACAAGCTGGAATGGTCTGGACCTAGAAGGGAACACAGATAGGTCACAGGGGGAGTACCAGCAGCGGCCAGGAGAGGTGCAAAGTGCAGGAACAGAGGAAACGCAGGGGAACGTGGACCCCAGATCAAGAGTGAACCACAATTGATAATCAGGCTCAGAGGATGGGGTGAGACTGCCTGATATAAAGCACGCTTCAGGACTTCCGGGTCAGGGTGCACCAGCTTCATGGAGGATCAAGGGCTAGGGCGGCTCAGTCTGGGAGAGGCGTGCCTAGATGTGCGCCTGTGTACCTGAGAGGGGGCAGAGACCGGCCACAGGACAGGAAGGGAGGAGGCTGATTGACAGGCGCTTGCAGTGGGGACGGGCCGAGAGAGCTGGGAGCGCTGGGAAGCCCTGGGCGGCGTGGAGACATGGGTGGCTGCAGGAGCCGCCGGCGCTGACAGGAGAAGCTGCGGCACAGGCGGCCAGAGCACTGGCCACATTAGCAGGGACAGCGGGAGCCACAGCAGAGGCGGCCAGAGCAGAAGCCACGGGGAGAGCCGGAGCCGTGGAAAGGGAGGTAGGCTTGACAGTACTCCCCCTCTTACGCCCCCTCTTCTTAAGACCGGAAAGGAATTTGACTAAAATACGAGGAGCCTGGATGCTTTCCCGGGGCTCCCAAGATCTCTCCTCAGGACCGAAACCCTTCCAATCGATTAGGAAGAGAGTCTTACCGCTAGATCTTTTCATGGCGAGAATGTCTTTCACTTCAAAGACATCCTGTGCGGACACAGGCGGAGGCGAGCAACCAGTGGAAGGATGAAAGCGGTTAAGTATGACAGGTTTTAAGAGGGAAGCATGGAAGGAATTAGGAATCCGTAGGGAGCTGGGAAGTTTTAACTTGTAGGCCACATCATTGATAAGAGTTAAGACCTCAAACTTACCTACAGTATGTACCGAGGACCAAGTTTATACGAGGGTTGCTTCAGACGGACAAATTTTGAAGACAGCCATACTTTATCTCCAGGTTGGTACAGTGGAGAATCCAGGCATTTTTTATTGGCATGTCTCCTGATCCTGCCTTGAGCTCGTTCAAGCGCAGCTTTTGTCTCCTGCAAGACCCTGAAGAACTCCTCGGTCAGAAGATCGGCCGCTGGCACACCCGAGACAGAAGGTACCGGCAGAGGAATACCAGGATGTTGCCCGTAGACAATAACGAAGGGTGACTTGGAGGAGGATTCACTGGTGTGGTTATTGTAGGTGAATTCGGCCCACGAGAGCAGGCTGAACCAGTCATTCTGGTGGGCGTTGGTAAAATGCCGGAGATAAGTCACAAGGATCTGATTTGTATGTTCTGCCTGACCGTTGTTCTGGGGATGGTAGGAAGAGGAGAAGTCCAACGTTACTTCCATCATTCTGCACAGGGCTCTCCAAAACCGCGAGGTGAACTGAACCCCTCTGTCGGAAATGATGTACTTGGGGAAGCCGTGAATCCGGAAAACATGGGTGACGAAGATCCTCGCCAACTCGGGAGCAGAGGGTAAACCTGGCAGAGCAATAAAATGGGCCATCTTGGAAAATCGATCCACCACGACCAAGATGACGGTGTGGCCAGAAGACCGAGGCAGATCAGTAATAAAGTCCATTGCAACATGCTGCCAGGGGGCCAAAGGAACCAGAAGTGGGTGCAAGAGACCAGAGGGTAGGTGCCAAGGGACTTTGTTTCTGGCACAGGACGGGCAGGAGGCGATAAAACTTCGGACATCTTGAGGAAGAGATGGCCACCAATAGAAACAAGAGATGAGAAGTAGCGCTTTCTTGGGGCCCACATGGCCGGCTAGCTTGGATGCATCACCCCAGCATAACACTCGCTTCCTCTCGCTTTCTTGCACAAAGGTCTTACCCGGCGGTAACAAAGTCAAGCTGATGGGAGTGACCACGATGACTTTACTGGGGTCTACAATGTGTGATAGCTCTTCCTCATTATTGGAGACCAGAAAGGACCTGGATAAAGCTTCTGCTTTGAGATTCTTGTCACTGGGATGGAAATGAAGCTCAAAATCGAACCGGGCAAAGAATAGCGACCATCTGGCTTGCCGGGGATTAAGCCTCTGTGCTGACTGGATGTATGCCAGGTTCTTGTGGTCGGTGTAGATTTTAAATGGATGCACAGCTCCCTCCAGAAGATACCATCACTCTTCCAATTCCAATTTGATGGCGAGCAGCTCCCTGTCACCAATGGCATAGTTTCTCTCTGCGGTGGAGAAGATCTTGGAGAAGAAACTGCAAGTGACCAGTCGACCAGAGGAAGATCTCTGGGAAAGAACCGCCCCGGCTCCGATGGCAGATGCATCTACCTCGAGGATAAAGGGTTTGTTAACTTCAGGACGATGGAGGATGGGCGCTCTAGCGAAAGCTTGTCTAAAGGTTTGAAAGGCATTTTTGGCTTCCAGGGACAAGAGGTGCGGGTTAGCTCCCTTACGGGTTAAGGCGGAGATAGGAGTGGTCAAAGTAGAAAAGTGTCTGATAAACTGCCGGTAATAATTAGCAAAACCAAGGAATCGCTGGATAGCCTTGATTCCCTGGGGGCGCAGCCACTTGAGCACGGCAGACACTTTTCCAGGGTCCATACGTAGGCCAGAGTAAGAAATGACATAACCCAGGAACGGCAGGGAGGACTGCTAGAAGGCGCACTTCTCGAGTTTGTCATAGAGATGATGCTCTCTCAAACGCAGTAAGACTTGGCGGACGTCCTTTCTGTGGGTAGTCAGGTCCGAGGAAAACACAAGGATGTCGTCCAAATACACCACTACACAGGAGTAGAGAAGATCTCGAAACACATTGTTGATGAACTCCTGGAACACTGCGGGAGCATTGCACAGGCCGAAGGGCATGACCAAATATTCATAGTGGCCGTCTCGGGTATTGAAAGCGGTCTTCCACTCGTCTCCAGAACGAATGCGGATTAGATTATAGGCCCTTTGGAGATCCAACTTCGTGAAGAACCGTGCTCCCCGTAGACGGTTGAACAGCTCCGGAATTAGAGGCAGCGGATATTTGTTTTTGATAGTGATATAATTGAGACCCCGGTAGTCAATGCAGGGACAGAGGGATCCATCCTTCTTCTTGACGAAAAAGAAACCAGCTCCTGCAAGCAAAGACGACTTGCGAATAAAGCCTATGGCCAGGTTTTCTTGAATATATTCAGTCATGGTCTGAGTCTCGGAGGGGGATAGTGGATAGATCCGACCACGGGGTGGAGTAGAACTGGGAACAAGGTCGATTGGGCAATCATAGGGCCGATGTGGGGGCAGGACCTCCGCCTCCTTCTTGTTAAAGACATCTGAGAAAGCCCAATAGGCCAAAGGTAAATCTGCAGAGACTGAGGTGGGAGGTGAGGAGTTCTTTAGCTGGACGGAAAGCAGACATTTGTCTTGACACGATTGTCCCCAATGCAGGATATCCACCGGTGCGCCAGTCCAAGATAGGCTCGTGGGTTCTCAACAAGGGAAGGCCCAAGAGGATGGTGTGAGATAATGAGGGCAGCACATAAAAGACTGTCTTCTCCCGGTGTAAGGCTCCAATTTGAACTTCCACCTCTTCGGTGACCAGAGTAATAGACATCTGCAAGGGTCGACCGTCGACCGAAGCAATCTGCCGAGGAGTCTCCAGGGATCAGACAGGGATGCTAAGTCTCTTAACTGCCTCGAACTGAATAAAGTTGCCAGCTGCACCTGAATCAATGTAAGCCCATTCAGAAGAACATTTGGAGCCTATATGCAAAAGGATGGAAAGAATTAAGGGTAGAGAGGAGTCACAACTACCTAGGGAGGCCTCTCTTACCTATCCTAGGCGGAGGTGTTTTCCGGGCGTATAAGACAGGAGCGCACGAAGTGGGATGCACTCCCACAATGGAAGCAGAGCCTCTGTTCGACCCTCTCTCTCCGGCGCTCCTCCATCGGCTTGAGACGATCCACTTGCATGGGTACCGGTGCAGGGGCCGCAGAAGCCAACACTGGGCGGGAGCGGGTCGGACTGCGAGCGGCCGGAAGAAAACGAGAAGGTCTTCTCTCTCTAGCTACCTCTCGGGATTGCTCCTGAAAGTGTAGGTTGATGCGGGTGGCCAAGGAGATCAGATCCTCCAGGGAGGTTGGAGTATCTCGACCCGCCAACTCGTCCTTGATTCGACCAGAGAGACCCCGCCAAAAGGATAACACCAAGGCCTCATTGTTCCAACCCAACTCTGAGGACAGGGTGCAAATCCAAATGGCATACTGACCTACCGACAGCGTGCCCTGGTGGAGATTAAAAAGCGCCTCGGTAGTAGAGGCCAAGCGACCTGGTTCATCGAACACTTTACGAATGGTGTCCAAAAAAATAGAAAGTTGGGAGACAATGGGGTCATCCATTTCCCAGAGAGGGTTTACCCAAGCTAGGGCCTCACTCTCTAAGTGGGACACAACAAAGGCCACCTTGGCCCGGTCAGTGGGGTACTGCTGAGGTGACAGCTCAAAATGTAGCTGACATTGATTTAGGAACCCCCTGCACAATTTGGTATCGCTATTATACCGTGGGGGTTTTGCCAAACGGGGTGGTGGGTGGGAGGTCGCAGCCGGGGCTGGATCAGAAGCCACGGTCTGGAGGGCCAGGAGGCGGTTATCCACTGATGCCATGTAATTTAAAATATGGGCCTGAGTGTCGCGCTGCTGTGCAAGCTCCTGCTGGAGACCCGTCATCTGGGGAGCGCTTGCAGGGTCAAAGGCCTGTAAGGATGACAGATGGAATTCCATGGATTTGAGGAAGGACATTATCCTCGTCTGATTCTTCCGTAGGAACGGGAGTTCGTTTTGAGTCGGGGGCGAGGTACCAGCAAGGTCCATGGCCTGATTATACTGTGAGACTGGAGTGCTCCAGGAGTTGAACCCTCAGGACCGTGACGACGAACCTCCCTCGGGCGTGCTGGCCAGGTGTACCAGCCCCTATACAGGGAGCATTAGGGGCAGGTCCAGGGGAGACTATCGCTGCGGAAGCTGATACCTGGGAACAGCCGGAGGAAAACACAGGAAGGGAACGTGCTGGCGGGCAGAGGGGAGAAGGCGACGACCAGAGGGTTGACTGCTGTATCTGCGGGGACGGAGGTTAACGGCAAGGGAGGTGGCAGAAACGGGCTCTGGGGAAGACGCTGGAACAGGCGGACACAAGATGGAATGGTCTGGACCTAGAAGGGAACACAGAGAGGTCACAGGTGGAGGACCAGCGGAGGCCTGGAGGGGTACAAAGCGCAGGAACAGAGGAAACACAGGGGAACATGGACCCAAGATCAAGCGTGAACCACAATTGATAATCAGGCTCAGAGCATGGGGTGAGACTGCCTGATATAGTGCACGCTGCAGGACTTCCGGGTCAGGGTGCACCAGCATCATGGAGGCCAAGGGATAGGGCAGCTTAGTCTGGGAGAGGCGTGCCTAGATGTGCGCCTACATACCGGCCGCAGGACAGGAAGGCCGAGAGAGCCAGGAGCGCTGGGAAGCCATGGGCGGTGCGGAGACACGGGAGGCTGCAGGAGCCGCCGGCACTGTGACAGGAGAAGCTGTGGCAGAGGCAGCCAGAGCAGCGGCCGCAGGAGCAGGGACAGCGGGAGCTGCGGCAGAGGTGGCCAGAGCAGAAGCCGCGGGGAGAGCCGGAGCCGTGGAACGGGAGGTAGGCGTGACAGCATTCCAAGGGAGGGGCAATTAAAAGAAACACAAAGTATAGAGAGAATAATCTCCATGAAACATGTAACTATTCTGATCACAAACAGGTCACATGTAGAAAAATCTCTGCACAGCAAACAGATATGATCTAATAACATACACATGGCATGAGACATGTACAATGGACAGAATGAAGTCTGACATCAAATGATCAAGTGAAACTAAGCACACAACTATGTATATAGATAACTAGAAGCTAGGGGTGCAATGTCAGTAGTGAATGAAGACATGATGCTAAAGAGGAAGGCAAGACTGCAAATTATGCACACCACAAGAGTTTTTGTGTGAATATAATACTGGAAAAGTTTTTTTATTGGCAAAACACAAAATATATTAAAACATAATTAAAACCAAAAAACAAACAAAACCATATCCACTTAGAATGAATAATACAATGCCCGATATACAAAAAAAATATACAGAATGTGCATAAATCATCCCTAATCTGAACCTGCTGGCTCATGAGGCAAATATAATACAACCCTGAGAAAAAATATATGTAGATGGAGACAAGGGCTACCCCACAGAGTCCAAAGCAGGTCCCCACATAATAGAAAGGGTCCCAAGTAGAGTTGAGCGATACCATCCGATACTTCAAAGTATCGTATCGGATGGTATCGGCCGATCTTTAAAAAAAGTATCGGTATCGCCGATTCCGATACCGGAAGTCCCATTCAAGTCTATGGGACTTCCGGTATCGGAATAAGAAAAACCCTTTCCTGCCCTTGTACAGCCTCTCTGGGGTCTGTACGGGCCTTTCGGGGGGCTGTGCCGGCCTGCCAGGGGGTCTGTGCAGGCTCCGGTGGTCTGTGCCGGCCTGCCGGTGGTCTGTGCAGGCTCCGGGGGGCTGTGCCGGCCTGCCGGGGGGCTGTGCCGGCCTGCCGGGGGGCTGTGCCGGCCTGCCAGGGGGTCTGTGCAGGCTCCGGTGGTCTGTGCCGGCCTGCCGGTGGTCTGTGCAGGCTCCGGGGGGCTGTGCCGGCCTGCCGGGGGGCTGTGCCGGCCTGCCGGGGGGCTGTGCCGGCCTGCCGGTGGTCTGTGCAGGCTCCGGGGGTCTGTGCAGGCATCGTCCGATGGGACTACAAGTCCCATCTGGCGATGCCTGCTACCATGACAGTGATTGACACATTAGCCAATGATGGGACAGTAGTAGTCCCATCATCCGGCTAATGTGTTAAATGTAAAAAAAAAAAAAAAATTACATGCTACATTCATACTACATACTACATACATGCTACATTCATACTACATACTACATACATGCTACATTCATACTACATGCAACATACATACTACATATATACTACATGCATGCTACATATATACTACATGCATGCTACATACATACTACATGATACATACTACATATATACTACATGCATGCTACATACATACTACATATATACTACATGCATGCTACATACATACTACATGCTACATGCATGCTACATACATACTACATGCTACATGCATGCTACATACATACTACATACATGCTACATATATACTACATACATACTACATATATACTACATGCATGCTACATATATACTACATGCATGCTACATATATACTACATGCATGCTACATACATACTACATGATACATACTACATATATACTACATGCATGCTACATACATACTACATATATACTACATGCATGCTACATACATACTACATGCTACATGCATGCTACATACATACTACATGCTACATGCATGCTACATACATACTACATACATGCTACATACATACTACATACATACTACATATATACTACATGCATGCTACATATATACTACATGCATGCTACATACATACTACATATATACTACATGCATGCTACATACATACTACATGCTACATGCATGCTACATATATACTACATACATGCTACATATATACTACATACATACTACATATATACTACATGCATGCTACATACATACTACATATATACTACATGCATGCTACATACATACTACATGCTACATGCATGCTACATACATACTACATACATGCTACATATATACTACATACATACTACATATATACTACATACATACCACATACATACTACATGCATGCTACATATATACTACATGCATGCTACATACATACTACATATATACTACATGCATGCTACATACATACTACATGCTACATGCATGCTACATACATACTACATGCTACATACATACCACATATATACTACATACATACAATACATTCATACAATACATACATAGACATACAGTACATATAACATAGAGTAACATACTTACCAATACTTGTCACATTGTTCCCCGAAGCCATTGTCGTCTACGGAATAAATATTAACATAACAAACCACAAAAATACTCACCCACGATCCGAAGCAGTCCACGAGTGTGTCCCACGACGATCTTGGGTAGAGAACTGCAGCATCAGCTGATGCTGCCGTTCTCTACGGGCTGCAGGAATCCAATGACGGAAGGTAGGTATCCTTCCGCACTGTATTCCTCCGCCACTTAAAAAAAAAAAAAGTCCCTAGTCTCACTTTATGCCATTGCTGTGTGGGAATTTCCCACACAGCAATGGCATAAAGTGAGACTAGGGACTTTTTTTTTTTTAAGTGGCGGAGGAATACAGTGCGGAAGGATACCTACCTTCCGTCATTGGATTCCTGCAGCCCGTAGAGAACGGCAGCATCATCTGATGCTGCAGTTCTCTACCCAAGATCGTCGTGGGACACACTCGTGGACTGCTTCGGATCGTGGGTGAGTATTTTTGTGGTTTGTTATGTTAATATTTATTCCGGAAAGACAATGGCTTCGGGGAACAATGTGACAAGTATTGGTAAGTATGTTACTCTATGTTATATGTACTGTATGTCTATGTATGTATTGTATGAATGTATTGTATGTATGTAGTATATATGTGGTATGTATGTAGCATGTAGTATGTATGTAGTATGTATGTAGCATGCATGTAGCATGTAGTATGTATGTAGCATGCATGTAGTATATATGTAGTATGTATGTAGCATGCATGTAGTATGTATGTAGTATGTATGTGGTATGTATGTAGCATGTAGTATATATGTAGCATGCATGTAGTATATATGTAGTATGTATGTAGTATGTATGTAGCATGTATGTAGTATATATGTAGTATGTATGTAGTATATATGTAGCATGTATGTAGTATATATGTAGTATGTATGTAGTATATATGTAGCATGCATGTAGTATATATGTAGTATGTATGTAGTATATATGTAGCATGCATGTAGTATATATGTAGTATGTATGTAGTATATATGTAGCATGTATGTAGTATGTATGTAGCATGCATGTAGCATGTAGTATGTATGTAGCATGCATGTAGTATATATGTAGTATGTATGTAGCATGCATGTAGTATATATGTAGCATGCATGTAGTATGTATGTGGTATGTATGTAGCATGTAGTATATATGTAGCATGCATGTAGTATGTATGTAGTATGTATGTAGTATGTATGTAGCATGCAGTATGTATGTAGTATGTATGTAGTATATATGTAGTATGTATGTAGCATGCATGTAGTATGTATGTAGTATGTATGTAGTATGTATGTAGTATATATGTAGTATGTATGTAGCATGTAGTATGTATGTAGTATTTTTTTTTTTTTTTTTTAACATTTAACACATTAGCCGGATGATGGGACTACTACTGTCCCATCATTGGCTAATGTGTCAATCACTGTCATGGTAGCAGGCATCGCCCGATGGGACTTGTAGTCCCATCGGACGATGCTTGCACAGACCCCCGGACATCAGCACAGCCCCCCGGCAGGCCGGCACAGCCCCCCGGCAGGCCGGTACAGACCCCCACAGGGTGCACAGCCCCCCGGCAGGCCGGCACAGCCCCCCGGCAGGCCGGCAGAGACCCCGGGCAGTCCACACAGCCCCCCGGCAGGCCGGCACAGCCCCCCGGCAGGCCGGCAGAGACCCCCGGAAGGCCCGAAATGACGGCGCATCATGATGCGCACACACCGCGCATCATGATGACGTCAGGCCGTCAATCAACTGAACTTCCGATTCCGATGCCGAATTCCGATATTGAAAAAATATCGGAAGTCGGTATCGGAATTCCGATACAGCAAGTATCGGCCGATACCCGATACTTGCGGTATCGGAATGCTCAACACTAGTCCCAAGTATTCATCCCAAAAGCAGTAACTATAAGGAAACTGAAAAGGCGTCCATATAATGAGGCAAAAGCCCCATAAAAGCTTAAAGAGATGAGGGGTTAAATTACCAAATGCTCAGCATATACACGGGCAAGCCCCCCGAATCCAGGTCCTGAGTGGAATGGAGACCGTGGCCCCATGTGTATCGCCCCAGCAAGTAGGGCTTTGTCAGGGGAAGTAATGAGAGTCATGCCAACATATGTTTAAATAGTCTTGAAAAGATTACCTGATAGTTAACTGGTGTGAGTTGAAAGGACCAGCAAAAAAAACGCTGATATATGTAGACCGCACATGGCAACTGTGTGCAAGAATGAAAAAACCAAGCTGCGCCTGCGTGACATGGAATGCAGGCCATATAAGTGTGCCTGCTCGAAGTGAAATGCAGGACATGTCCTGCTATTTACAAACACTGTAGAGGCTGACTTCTCAGCCAAAGAATTATTGCGAGATCACGCCTGCGCAGGTAGATACCGGGCCATGTAAGCGCATCTACGTAGAAAAATTGCAGCATATGAACAGCGCTACCCTAGACACATGCACTTGGTCATCACATCGCTGCACAGCTGAACAACAAACAACCCCCGGGGGTGACCAACAGCTGCAACAACAGACACCCATATGCATGAGGACTCTGTAAAAAAGTGACATATTAATGAAAATATAAACAAATTAAATGTATACAAAGATGAAAATAGCTTTTATTCGTAGAAAAAAAGATACATGAAATATGGTAAATTCAAGGCACATAAAAAAATCATTCAATATGCAGATTAGAAAGTACAATATATGTATTCTAAAGGGAAGAGGTGTGAATATATATCCACCAATCTGACCCTACAAAAAGAGTTGCGAAGTCCAGCAACCTGACCAGCATATAAAAAGTAGGAAAAGGAACAGTGATGAAGCCAAAAAAGTTGGCCACAAATCCAAAGAGCAAAGAGCTCAAAAATGCGAACATCACATGAGCCTAGCCCAAATATTGCTTCATGAGCCACAATAGGAAAAGAGCCCTACCCAATGAGCCAGAGATTAAACCTAAATCTAAACAAAAACCCCATGCAAGTGGATACAACAACCAGTCATACAATGACAGACATTCACTAAAGCCTAAACTGATAGCTCTGCCTTAAGCATTGTATAAAATACATGCAGCACACATAATGAAACGAAAATATATAATATATAGAAAAATATAGAAAACAGCCCAGAAAGCATAATCCACTGATTGCCCAAAGAAACATCGACCAGGGATTCCCAGTCAGTCTCCCATGCCAGTACTGGCCCAGCCTCAAGGTGCTTAGCGCTGCGATCTGAAGAGGGCATGCAAATTCATCTTAGAATGGCTGTTGACAAGTTGCTTGTATATCCAGAAGAAATTCCTCTAGGAGTAACAGAACGCAGAACCACAATACGTAGACCAAGAGCTCATTGACAGAACGGCCAACAAGGAAACCATGTATAAGATCTTCATTAACCCACGGAGACTCCACTCTTAAAATTATCCCTGGAATCCCGTAAATAGCAATTCCTCGTTCAGACCTGCAGGGGCAACAGAACCCAGGTTAAAAATCCACGGGGACTCCGATCGCAATAAAAGCTGCTTAAAAGAACCCCCCTAATGGAGATATGGATTCTTTCTAGCCCTACCACCCATGTATTACCAACCTGACCAGAGTGTTGGGCCAAGAAAAGGGCTGCCACCGGAATTAGGGCCATGCCCTTCAAGGATCCACCAATTAATGGTGGAAAAATGCTTTGGATCCTGCGCCGCAGTTCCTGGGATGTTTGGCAAACATAAACCCATTGGTAAGGGCAGATCAAGGCATAAATAACACAAACCTTCTTGCAGTTAATATAAGATTGAGTTTATGTCTTCTGAGGTCACCCAGATTGACAAAAAAATCTCTAGTTGGAGACATATAAGAACAAATGTTGCAGCTACCACATGCAAAAGATCCCTTGAGGCTGATCCCCCGATTGAGCCTAGTGGTTTGTCTCATATAGTGGCTACTGTCGAGGAGATCCCTAAAATTAGGAGCTCTCCTTGCTGTCAGTAACGGCCGATCACTAACAACACCAGAGGTGTGGAGATCAGTTGTTAAGATGCCCCAGTGTCTTTGCAGAATAGCCCTGATCTGTGCCCAATGGTTATTAAAGTTAGTAATGAACCGAGGTTTGCCATCTTGTACCTTATTTCAGGTTTCCAAAAGTGACTCCTGTGTATGAGTCTTGACCCGTTTGAATGCTGTGGAGATACTCCTGCGTGGGCAATTCCTCTGTTTGAACCAATCCATCAACTTAAGAGCCTTCCGAACGGAAGTCTTCATCCAAAGTACAATTCCTCCTAATCCTCAGAAACTGTCCAGTGGGCACCCTATTCCTAGTATGTAATGGATGGAAGCTCCTGTAGACCAATAAACTATTTGTAACTGTAGGCTTATGAAACAGTTTTGTAGAGATGGAACCATCAATCACAGAAACCATTAAATCCAGGAAAGTCTCTACAGAAGAGGTCATGGAATGTGTTAGTAGAATATTATTTACATTGTCATTTAAAGAATCAATGAACCCACAACATTCCTCCTTGGTGCCTAACCAAATGAAAAATACATTGTCAATGAACCGTAGCCAATGACGTTCTTTACTTTTGAACAATTCCAGAGGGTAGACCATGGTGGCCTCCCACCAACCCAAAAACAAATTTGCAAGAGCCGGGGCACATCTGGCCTCCATTTCCACCCATGAGGTCTGGGGATAATATGTTTTGTCGAACAAGAAGAATTGTGCTTCAAGATGATATCCAATAAATCCACAACTAGGGAATCATGCATCCTGTCAGAATGTCCCAAATAATCTAAAAAATACAAGACAGCAGTAATGCCATCCTCATGACTAATGTTTGAATACAATGATTCAACTTCGCAGGTCACTAACAAGACCTCTGATGGCAAAGTCAAAACCCGACATATACTGATAAAATGAGAGGAGTCCTTTACAAAGGAAGGCAAATTTCTAGCCAGAGGCTGAAGGAAATAGTCCACATACATACAAGCCTTCTCACATAGGCTACCAATGCTAGCCACAATGGGCCGGCCTGGAGGCCTATCAAGACTTTTGTGGACTTTTGGTAACATATAGAATGTGGCCATCACCGGAGAGTCAACCCATAGGAATTTGAACTCCTGGTTGCTGATGATACTCAAATCCCTAGCTTTGTCCAGAAGATTTTTAAATTTTACAGCAAATACCCCAGTAGGATCAGAGGGTAGCTTTTTATAAAACCTTTTGTTCTCCAAATGGCGATGAGCCGCCTCTAAATAAAGGGCACATGGCCACAAAACCACATTACCCCCTTATTGGCCTCCTTAATAAGGAAGGCACTGTTAGTCTTAAGGTTGATCAACACCTGTTTCTCCCCAGCATTAAGGTTATCAGGAACAAGAGGACGTGGACATAAATATAAAATATCTTTCTTAACCAGTTCAAAGAATACCCTAATGGCTTTCATAGTCAGTATAAAGGGTCTTGACTGTCCAGTGAAGGCCATATTATGTCTGCACTGTGTAGTGACAGGAACTCAGAGCAAGCAGGATTAGGATTAAATAAAGCTTAATGTGATTGTGATAATGAAGCCGAGTGAAATTGGGAGTGATAGCATCAGACTGTGTATACTAATCCCAAGATTCAAGTGATATATAGGGAACTGAACTGCTATAGTTATACAATCACTAAATGTGACTGTGAATTGATTAATCTAATATATACTGCAGTAACAAGACCTTAACAGCTGCTTTTTTCACAAAGTGCTAGAAATGAGGGTCAGTATTAAACCTCTCTTTGCAAATTTTGAAACTCATACCAAAATCTGAATTTAAATCTTATTGAATGTCACTGAAAGTGTGATTCATGCATTTTGAGATGTACGAGTCAAAGTTTCTGTTGTTATTTAAAGAAAAATCTAATTAACACTGAAATGTTTCTCACCTTCCCTCTCACCTTCTCAGCTGCCTTCTTTCTTCCTTTCCACATCCTATGACATCCTATTCAGCCTTCTTCATTCTGCATTTGGGCCTGTGGCATTGAGCAGTCCTCTGACATGATGGTGCACACTGTGACATCATGAGGCATGTGCTTGACATGTGAGTGGCAAGGTGAGCATTATTTTTTAACCCTTTTGCCTCTACAATTTATCAGACAAATCATACTGAACAAATACACTAACTTAAATCGCTAAGTTATATGCAATTCTTGAAAATATTTTTTAATTTATTTAAATGTTAACAGATTTTTTGAAAACTTATATCCATAAATACACTCTGCTAATCAAACATACAATACATGACATATCCTACAGATATACAACAATCCCCTTTGTGACCCTTTCAATGACATTCTAATTATTAGCAAAATCTAAAGCTATTGTGTCAAATGACCTGTAACACAGACAACAATTTTATATTCACAAATTACTTAAATTAAGAATACATTGTTTTTTTATCTCAAACTTTTCAATGTGTGTTAAAACCATTGTTTTAGCAATTAAATGTGTTAGGTGCCACTGCATGGTATGGATCTCAAGCCTTGTCTGGTGCTGTGGTCTCCCATTCAGGCCCAGCTGCTGGGATGACTGCTCAGCACAGACTTCAGTGTCAGCGCCTTGCAGGCCCTCCAGCAATGCCCATGGTGACTGCTAGTTAACACGTGCAGCGCTGTGCTCTGGAGCCTAAGTCCAGATTTCACCCTACTGAACATGTCCATGATATGGTGCCTTCCCATTGGTGCTCGGATAACAGATGCTCTGGTGATTTGGCAGCTTCAGATTGGTCCAAAGGCAAGGTCCTGTCTCTCTGGACTTGAGCAATGTAAAAAAAGCTCTCAATGGTGCACACCTGTATCATGTGTGTTTGGTGTGTTGGTGGCTACTTCACCACCCTGCGTGCACATGTGCTGCTAATAGCACTGCAAATGTTGGTCTAGACAGACAGTATAAGGTGGCAACTGCCGCTTGAACTTAGCATCTGCACTGGGCATCCTCAGGCGCGCGTGCTAAAGCACACCGTGTGTCAGAGCAGGGTCAACCACCAGCTTAGTCTTCCCTGGGGGGGTTAAGTAATAAGGACCCCAATTAGTATTTTTTTCTATATGCCTGCGCAGTCTAACAGGGTATAGTCCTTTTTGTTTTGCTTTATTGTACCACTCTGTGGTGTAACAGAGCTTGGTACTTTGCGCTCTGTGCACACTGAGTGACATTTAACTCAGCATGCTTTAAAGGAAATCTGTCACCATTTTTTGCCCTATTAGCTGCCGGCATAGACATTGGGGGCTTATCTACAGTATTCTGTAATGCTGTAGATAAGCCCCCAATGTAACCTGAAAGAGAATAAAAACACGTTATATTATACTCACCGAGGTGGGCAGTCCGGTCCGATGGGTGTAGCGGTCCGGTCCGACGCCTCCCTCCTTCATGCGATGACGATGCGATGTCCTCTTCTTCCATCCTGTAATGGCTCCTGCGCAGTCGCATTGCTCTGCCCTGTTGAGGGCAGAGCAGAATTCTGCAGTGCGCAGGCTCCAGACCTCTCCCAACGCCTGCGCACTGCAGGACTCTGCTCTGCCCTCAATAGGGCAGAGCAGTGCGCTTGCGCCGGAAGCATTACAGGACTGGAGAAGAGAACGTCATCACATGAAGAAGGGAGGAGCTGGATGGGACGGCGACACCCATCGGACCAGACCGCCCACCTCGGTGAGTATAATATAGCGTGGTTTTCTTCTCTTTCAGGTTACATCGGAGGCTTATCTACAGCATTACAGAATGATGTAGATAAGCCCCCAATGTCTATGCCGGCAGCTGAAAGGCCAAAAAAAGGGTGACAGATTCCCTTTAAGTGTTTTCTTGCAGCCTTGCTCCGCCATTGTGTTAGCTGTGGCTTCTCCATCACCACACAGTGGACCCCGGGTTGCGAATTCACATTATTATAATTTCTTACTTGGTGCATTCCGCCAATTCTAACAAAATGTCCAATCTTTTCAAAATGATACATCTTTAATACCCTTAGAAATATGGCAGAATTATTTAATTTTTGGCTGTTTTTTAACCTTTTGTCAATAGAATAACTTTCAATATGCAACTCTTATAGGTTAAGCTCATATTTTCAAAGAGATCAACATTGATGGAAAAGTAAAATTACTTTCTGAATTATTTAAAACAAAGACAGGAGATAAACCTTCTTAGTCATTTCCGCTAAATGAGTAATGTATTGTGATCAATAAATGTTGCATATTCTCTTGTTAAATTTAAAAGGAAGTTTATGAGTACACAATCAAATAAGTGAATTTGCAGGTGCCATAACTTTTTCAGAGGTTAAACCTGTTTGCCAATTAAGTGCAGATGGAATTTCTATATAGATGTTATCAGTTCATTTAGAAAAGAAAAATCTGAAAAGTCATCATTTATTTATTATGGAAAAATAAAGGATTTCTACTAAACTTGGTTTATGATCATGTGGAGCTCAGATTATAACTGCATGTAATATTTTTTCACCAAAATAATTTAAATCCTATTACTTTATATCTAGAAATATTTTGTTTGGACATGATATTTCTAAAAGCAGATTTTTTAGATTTTCTTTTATTTAATAACTGAGCTCAGCACATGATAGAGGTGGAGTGCTAAGAATGGTGATATAGTTTCGATTTTGTAATTTCATGTAGGAAGTAAATTAAATGCCACCAGGACTCATATGTAAGTTCTGCTTCCCTCACTGGCATTAAGTTAACAACTTTGCAAATAGTAAATGCAAACTCATACAAGGAACGATGTCAATCAGTTTTCTTCTTTTCTAATTTCCTTCTTTATCCAATGCTACAATCATTCTTAAAAACGTTGACAAATTATCTTTATTTATATTATTTTTCCTGATTTATAATCTGTAACACAATAAAGAAGCAAAAGTATAATAAAAAATAATAACCTTTTGTAAACAATAGATATTTAAAATAGAATATTATAATTATAGAGCGAAAATATTAGAATACTTGGTGGCTTTGCAAAGAGTAAATTTATTACAGTATAAAAGTTTGAGAAGAGTTTGAAGATGTTTATATTCTTGCTAGCATTATCCGAGAAGATAAATTGGTATTACATATGACAATTCTGTAATATGTTGGCCAAACAATAAGCCAAAGTAGTAAATTGGGTATATAGTTAAAAAAAATGCCTTGCTAAAATGCAGGTCAAAAACATCAAATGTGGAAATAGATGACCGTTTTCCCTGTGAAAGAAGTAAGATAATGATGCATTAGTGTTCGAAATTCTAAATGGGCAAAGATATCATTATCCAGTAGGGGACAAAAGGACAGCACTCAACAGGCTGGTGAAGAAATATCGCTGGTTTATTGGCACATGCAATACATGTCGGCCGGGGAAGTGATAACAGGAGTGGAACAAGAGCTGATAACGGCCGTTTTGCACTGTATCAGTGCTTCAACGGGTCCCTATATTTCTTCACCAGCCCATTGAGTGTGGTCCTTTTGTCTCCTTCTGGATTCATTCATTACTGTGGTTTTCCAGGAACAGCACCTGTGGCTGCCAGCATTCAGCATTCCGAATACCGTACACCACCTGAGTCTATAACGGTAACAGCGGTGCCATCCGGGGTTTTTCTTTTTTTTTTCTTTTTCTTTACTCATGTATTAAACCTACCATTATAAATAGAGATGAGTGACTATATCAATATTTGTTTCGGCTCACGATCTCCGAATTTGCAATATTGTACAATTTAATTGCAGAATATAGCCAAATGCCATACACAACTTTAAAGCCAGTGTCTCTCACGTTGGGTGTCAGCATGGGAAACACAGGCATAGCACTTCTGATTGTCAGTAACTTTAGCGCTAGTAGATCATTACCACCATCAGAGCCCTGTGCGGTCTCACTGTCAGATTCGGTGTGACCCCGCAGAGATACACTCACCAATGGTAAAAAGCTTACCGCAGGTCAGCAGGTGCTGGCTGATGAGTGACTACTTCTCACATCAGCCTACATCTTCTGTCACTGATAACAGTGACAGCAGGTGCTGCTGATGGGAGAAGTAGTCTCTTGTCAGCTGACACCTGTGCGCAAAGCTAAAAAGAATAAAACTTTACTGCCATCAAAGCACTGCAGGGTTATGCTGTCAGATGTCAGCATGACCCCATAGAGATACTGTGACCGGCAGTAAAAAACTTACCACAGGTCAGCAGGCATTGGCTGATGAGAGACTACTCCTCCCATCAGCCTATGTCTGCTCTCACTGATAACAGTGATAGCAGGAGCCACTGATGGGATGAGTAGTCTCTTGTCAACCTGCGATTGTGGTCAAAGTAAAACAAAAAAGTAAATTAATGAAATACATATTCAAATTAAAATAAAAAACACATTATACTCACCTAGCACCCAATCCCCAATGTCCTTGTCTCCTATAAAAAATGTAAAATAAAAACCTACATATAATCACCTTAACACCCAATCCCTGATGCCAATGTCTCCCATAAAAAATCAAAGATAATAAACCACCATATGCCATAGATATGAGGTGTCCAGATGAAGAGGCAAACCTCTTCATCTGGACACCTCATATCTATGACATAGCTGGGTTCCTCATTGGGCCTCCTGATGAACCGTATGGATGGGGAAACGCATCGAGGCTGGAGCTAAGTTTGAGCTAACCCCCTGCTTTGTTTTTGTTTTCTTTGACATAATTTATTATTGGTATCTGTGTATATATGGGAACCATTGTGGACAAATTTTTGCTGTTCCATATTTGAACTATGTTGTGAATCTTGCTATAGATTTTCTTTGACTCCTTGTATATGGTCTTGTGTCCAGCTGTAGGGACATTGTTATCTTTAATTGTTTGAACCCTATGGCTTATATATGATATTTTTAGGAGCCATTTGGACTTTTGGTTTTTGGCCATATCTTTGGTGTCTATAACTTAGCCATAGGTGATCATCCTCAAAAGGACAAGATCATTGTTTTGACGTATTTGTTATACAAGAGTTTTAATGTATTAACCTGTTAGTCCAATGTTATAGGTAATAAATTCTATCCTTTAATCTCTTTTATTGTTTATTGTTTTCCCACCTGCAGTGTGCTAGGGCTTATCATGGCTAGTCTGAGACAGCCGTCGCGGAGTGGGGGCGCCAAAAAAATCATATCTTTTAGGATGTCAACCTCCACAGTCAGGTAGGGACAGTAGGTTAGTTTAGGAACTTGGCAGGATATTGTTATTAACCTATGCTTGTTTGTGTAACTGATCATGTGCACTGAGTGATGAATTATTAACTTGAATATACAATGAAAGATTTGTGCTTTTATGGGAATATATATATTCGTTTTGATGTAACATTTGCTTAAATTAAATTCTACACTTTTGCAGGAGAATTGAGTGTACAGTGAATATCTTTCTCTGGGAACTCTGGGATTTCCCTTTTGTTAACTAGCACATCCAGAAGAATACTTGAGTACATTTTGGTTTTTGCTATAATTTCAGAATTGGCTTCATTGCTCAAAGAAAGTACTTCTAAATGTACTATACCTTTAGTACAGTAGTGTAAATTAATTCCCCATAACTGATATTTATGTCTTGCTTACTGCACAGATAATGTGTCTGAACCCTTGTGATCAGCTTCAGGAGCTCAGATAGTTAGGGTTCTGCTGAAATTGCAGGAACTGGTGATAACATTCCTCATATTGTAAAGTTTTAAGCTCTGTGGTCTACAGTAACATCATATTATAGAGCTTGATAGAGGGGGGAAAGCTCTCTTTATCAGCCCATAGCCCCACGCAGTGCAATCTGGATCTGCATCTGGATTTTGGTAGGTTGCTTTGGCAACTGGTGACCTAACAATGGACTCTGTCTCTGCAGTCATGCTAGAGGCTGTACTTAACAGGCTGCCAGTTAATTTAACAATGTATTATGTAAATGATCAAAGTATTCAACATTCAAGACCCCTTGTGGGACTAATAAATATTATTAGATGAAATGTTTTAAAGAGAAAAAAGGTTTCCAACAAAAAAAAAATGGCTTAGTTTGGAAATAAGACTTTACCTCCAAAATGCACAAATCTAGCATTGCCTCATCCATAATAACCTGTCCTATAAAATAATTTTATTATTTAACCGACATTGTTAATGCCTTAAAAATATTAAAAATGTACAACAATTGCTATTTTTGCTTCTTTCTACTCCTCACAAGAATTTAAAATAAAGAATTGATTAAAAAGTCATATGTACTTCAAAATGGTGCCAATACAAACTACAACAGGTTATACAAAAACAAGCCCTTCTACAGCTCTGTATACTGAAAATTTAATATAATATGGCTTTCAGAATAAAGAGATTTTGTCTTTGTCACACTCCTGCCTAACAGTGTGGCTGGACTAAGTGAATGACTGTTGAATGACTGTTCTGTAGTCCAATCTTGAGAAGGGGTATGCTCAGGTATCAGTATGGTGATTGACAGCTCAGCCATCCAATCAGGAGCTGGGACATGCTGAGCTGTTGGTGTTTTGAGTGACAGTTTAGCCATCCAATCTGGGCCAGGGTGTGCCAGACTTTCCCCATGTATCTCCTGTTTGGGATAATCACCTAGTTATTTAGCTTGCTACCTGAATTAGATTCTTAGATTTCTGCCAATTTTAGCCTTGCTCAAGTGGTGTATGTTTTCTCCGTGCACCCAGTTTTGAACTCAGATCTTTGTTGCGCGGCCTTGCTTTTGATTTGTCTATTAATTTGGCAAGTTTTTTTGTCGTGAATTCTTGGAATTCTGACTTTAGACTGTGACCCAACTATGACTTTGTCTAACCCTCTGTTTATTCAAGCAAAAAAAGGAAGCACACTGTAGCGCCATAACATGCAAATATGAAAAATGAAAAGTGAATTGCATTACTGCATTAGAAATATGAAAAATTGAGAAAGTTTAGCGCATAAAATGGCCAAGTTATGTGTACCTGGAAGCCACGTTAAGGCATTTCTCGTTTTCTAGGTCACTGTCTATGCCAATCCTCACTAAGACTGAAGTCTCCATCTGAATGGAATTCTGACTTTTGACTGTGACCCGACTATGACTTTGTCTAACCCTCTGTTTATGATGTACCCTCCTGGCTTTGGCCTTTGACCACTTGACTTTCCAGCATCACAACTTGTCCATGAATAGTGACTAGCATCAAAGTTTTGTAGTAGAACATAAAAAATTATGTATTATGGGTTCCATCTCAATAGTTTGACTTAAAAATTCATCAAAACATCATATGTGTACATCAAAATTGTACCTCTGAAAACTACAGCTACAAAAGCTATGCAAAAAAACCCTCATCCAGTTCTGTGGCGAGGAAATGTAAAACTTATGTCTCTCAGAATTTGGTGACTCAAAATCAAATTATTTTATTTCAAACAGTGTATTTACTGAACCAAAGTAATACAATAAGAAACTATGAATTTGGCAGCAATGTAATTGCATTGACTCACAGACTAAAGTTAATACTTTATTTGTGCAGCACTTGATTAAATAGTGTGAGATTAGCCATTTCTTTCTCCAGAGAGTTAATAAAATTTATTTGTTAAGTTGCTTTTAATCTACAAAAGTTCCACTGACAAATACAACTCAACCCATACAAAAACAAGCCTTATATAACTACAATGATAAAATAATGGCTTCAAGAATGTAATGATTAAAAAAACTAAAATGGACCATTCTCAAAAAGGCTAATTAGCACACATATATACAGTAGATGAGCATTCAGCTAAAGTCAGGTTCAGCTAATGGTATGCCAAAGCCACAAAAAATAGATGATTTGTAATTATTGTCATCCGTACGCAATTATTATGTCATTCTTATAGTAGTTTTTAACTTCTGCATGACATACAAATGGTATCATTTTTAACACCTTCATAATAAAATAAAATAGTACACCATATCTTAATAATTGTAATAGAGACATGAAAACTGTAGCCATACAGAGGGTAACCTACTTGTGATCCATGTTTTGAAAAATTGAAAAAAAACTGACCGTGACATCCGAACATAAAATAGGTCTGGACAGATGCTTACCTATTCACATTAGGTTCCCGAAGAGATGTAGACTGTTATGATTGAGTCACCATAGGAGGCAAAAACAGAAATGCAAGCTAAGTCCAGAAAACCAGAGAGGTTGGCAGCTATCGGATTGCAGACCCCTGAACCTATCAACACAACTAGCAGTAGCTGTGGGGGGTTCCTACGATGCCCTAGACCCCTCGATCACAGCCGGAGGACTAGATAGCCTAAAGACAGAAAGGGAAATCTAAACTGCCCCAGAGCAGACCCCAAAGCAAAAGGCAGCCCCCCACATATAATGACGGTGAAGCAAGAAGAAAGAACACAAAACAGACAGAAAGATAGACTGAGCAAAGACGGGGCCCAAGCTAACTAGATAGGAAAGGACAGGAAGGCTGCTGTCTGCAATCAGTGAAAAACCCTATGAAAATAAGAGCCAACAGACTGACAGTGAAAAAGGCCCTGAAGACGCTAGGCTTCAAAAAGACTATGTCAGTACTCAGGAATATTCTGAAGACAGAGCAACCGGCAAAAGGAGATTCAGCTCACCCCAGCAGGGAATGGCAGAATCCAGAAAAGCAAGGCAAAAAAAACAAAACACAAATGCAAAAAGGCAAAGCAGAAAACTTAGCTTTAGAGGAGCAGGAATCAGACTGGTGTCCTAGAAGTCCACAGAGAAATCACCCGCAGGGCAGAAGGGCGTCGGCGGCCTTATATCCAGTCAGTGACTCCACTCAGCCAGTCATCATCATTAGGCTCAGGTGCCTGATAATCAGGCTCATTACCTTCCTTTACCAGAATAGGGAGTTCAGCAGACCTCAGTGACGAAGGGGAAAATGAACTCACAACAGTAGACTGTCTAAGAGAGGATAGGCATTAGGTCCTGGCAATGAGAATTGCCTTATCGTAGCTGCCAGGTACACATGAATTGGCCTATTTATGCGCTAAGCATTCTCAATTTTTCATATTTCTAGTGCAGTAATGCAATTCATGCTTCATGTTTGCATGCTATAGCGCTACAGAGTGCTGCTTTATTTGTTTGCTTGTATATGAGTTGGCGACTCTAGGAAAGCACCTGTTCAGACCTAATTTATGTTTGGATGTGTTTGATATTTTTTGATATTTGCATAAGTACACAGATCCTGATGAATCAAGGATAAATTCAAATGGTTTTCTTGAAGCATCTCTTATCCAGCATTTTCTTTTAAAGTTAATTATTCTGATGGCTGTTTTTTAGATTTTCCATAGTCCACCTAAAACGTCCATCAAAACCAAGATCAGGAATTCACAGCAGAAAGTCCAGTTCCGAGAATCCACAGAGATGACGCCAGCCCACACAGAACAGACCAATGAATACAAGTGGATCGCCCTCCCAGGGCAGCGGGGTACTCGGTACTGGGTCCATTGGTTTCAATGGGAGTTGTCACAGTGGCAGTGACCCGGACCGTGGCCCTGGGCATCCCTGTAAAGCAAATAGAGTGGCTGATGATTAAAGTTTATAAGTGGATGATTCGTGACGCCACCTGTGGTGTTCGGCAATGAAGGTGTTAAGCCGACGCTGCAGACAGAGCCTCTGGGACAGATGGTGTGGTGCAGCAATGATGCTGTAGCCCTCCACAGGCAGGGCTGTAGTCCCCGGGCAGTGTAGATGAAGAGCTAGTGAGGAGAGCGTAATGGTGCAGTGTTAAGCACAGAGATGTAGCAGTGCTGAGTGGGTTGGCGCAGGAATAAGCGGAGGACACCAGGGCATGTAGTTCCAAAGCTTTACTCACAGTCTGTTGTGTGTACAGGTGCCCACCTCGGTGCTGTGTCCTCCAGGTCAGGGGCTCAGCCAACCTCCAGGCAAGACGAAGTACTCCGTTCCAGCACTCCGCCAACATGTGCCTTTCCTGAACGTCTCCCTTCTAGCGCCTATTTGAAGTACTCACAGCACTAAGTTACACTGGAGTTCCTCCTTTCAGATGATCTTAGAACTCTACTTGTACGGCAGACAGCTGTAGCCTGCTTCGGGGACTCCTTGCTACTAAGTCCCGGCTCACTATCGTTGCTGTTGTGCCCCCAAGTCTTGTGTGGGAATAAAGTGGTGACAACTTCTATTCCTCCGGTGTCTGCTGCAGGACCATTAGTATCCATACAACCTCGAATACCGGACCCCGGCCATGCGCTTAGAACTTGAGGAAGGGCTCTGCTCTAACCCTAATCCTTAGTTCTCTTCTTCTCCTTACTTTCCGTACAAAACTATCTTTCTTATGGAGAATTAGGCTTTCTGAATATCTATTTCCTGTGCCAACAGATCCAGGTCACTGAGGTCTGCTGCAGCACTTCCTTCAATCCATCCCACTCCAGGGATCTTCTCTCACAGACTGCCCTTGCCCTAATACTCTCCTGCTCTCTTGTGCAACTAAGCTCCACCCACCTCCCAGCACTCTTCGTGTTCCAAGCAGGGAGCCACCAAAGGTGCTTTGCTACACTACTATGTTGTGTGGGATGCAGGTGTTGGAGTGTGGTCAGGTGTCTCCACCTTACCTGAAGGGTGGGGTACCACACCTCAGGAGGAGGTGCAGTACCTCTGTGGTGACTGAACCCTCAGGGGTGCCACATACCCCCCATTAAACACAGCATGTCCACGGGCTGCAAGTGAAACAAAGATGTTACAAATAAGGAACACACAAAATTTTTGAAATGCTTGATAAACAGTTCTTAAACTAAACTTCCCAATATGGGAGGCATTTACTCTTGAATGTTGCAGAAGAACTTAATT
This sequence comes from Dendrobates tinctorius, assembly GCF_039654945.1. Classification (NCBI taxonomy): domain Eukaryota; kingdom Metazoa; phylum Chordata; class Amphibia; order Anura; family Dendrobatidae; genus Dendrobates; species Dendrobates tinctorius. The sequence continues at coordinate 50,904,379 of NW_027361728.1, read as the reverse complement.
AACTATCTATACTTAATATATTACTTAATTTAAAGTTATATTACCTAATTTAAAGTGCTATTGAAGCAAACTCACTACCAGTTCAAGTATTATCATCAACACATTTTTCTTCTTCCTTTTGTCTTTCACATTTTCACTGTCTCTGCTAGACTATGGGTGACAACCGCTGATGCCTGGTTCGCCACCTGTATTCAAACCTTTATTCAAATTTTACACATCTTTATTAAAGTACTACCATTTAGTCTAAAATCTGCAAAATATTTATTCCTAATCAAATACCTAAATACTACTATCAGGTAAACTCTATATAAAATCTGTTCTATTATTATCAACATTTTTTTTATAAGGCACATTATACAATACTTCACATTAAGACTATAATTCTTGCACGTGCTGGACACTGCTCCCCATCGGGTTCTATTGCAGTGTCCTTGGGTGGGAGCAATGCTCCAGGTTGAGGTAGTTCTTATCTTCAGCAGACTTATGTAAAACCAAGAGAGGGCACCTTAAAAAGCGCAACTATTTACAAACACAGTTTGTGGATCACTCATTGTCCATGATCTCTGCAGTTCAGTAAAAAAATGCTGCCAACGCAACTAGGCAAAAACATAATAAACAATGAGGCACAACGATGCCTATATACCCTCCTGAGTAACAGTTAGTTAGGTTTGGGCATGTTCTTTATTGGGGATCTCCTCCTGTGTTGGTGGAAGCTGATTTCTTTGGCTACTTCCAGGGGTGAACTTCTGATTTTCCTCTTCCTGTTGATGGTTGCACAAAGGATGAGGTAGCAGCTGGTGGAACTGCTGCCTGAGGTACAGCAGGGGTAGCAACTTGTACCAATGAAAGTTGAACTAGAGTAGAGGTGGCTTGCTGAGCCTTGGCGGGTACAATTACCACAGTGGGAGGTAATTCCTGCCGGGGGAACATAGGCGTTTTCCCTCTTGTAGGCCGCTATGAAGTCCTCTGGTATGCGGCGCACATTCAGGGCATACCAGCCACGGAGCCCCTCATGCCGGTTAAAGGAAACATATTCTCCCGGGTGCAAGTCACGAGCAGGGTGTCCCCTCCGGAGGTGGAACTCTACATCCCTCCAGCTGAAGAAGAGGTCAGAGATCCTCTGGGGGTCTGAGATAAAGCCAAACTCCCTTTCCTGGTTGACATTAAGGACCTGACCCCATCCTGCTAAGTCCCGGGGACCATAGTGACCGGCACAGACCCTTTCTTTCTGGTCCATGTCAGGGCCCAGCACGGCTAGTCTCTGTTGTTCCCATTCCCTCTGCTCGGTTGCCAGCTGGTGGAGGGTCTGCTGGCAATAGGACTCTTCTTCCTCCTCCACCTCTTGGGGCCAGCCTCTACTCACTGTGGACAGGGGCACTACTGCTAGGGGTTCAGGTGTTTCCCCCCAGGGACTAGAATCCCGGTCCCAGACCAAGTCCAACACGACCTACCCGGACGCTGCAGCAGTCGCGCACCCTGAGGCCTTCCCAGCTGGATCCTCCTGGCGGCATTGTGTCAGCTCCAGTGAAGGCACCTGGGGCAGCCGGTGGCAGCGGTGGTGACTGGAGCTGCCTGGTCAGAGGCGGGAGACAGGGTGGAGCAGATGGTGTCTCCGGGTCCGCAAGGGCCTCCGGCGGGACCTGCGCGGCCGCGCTAGGTCCAGGCAGGAGCACAGATTCTTCCTTCTCTGCTCCCAGGCCCTCGGGTAACTCCGCCTGGCAGGCAGCGCTCAGCGACGGTTGCAGCGTGGAGGTGGTGACAGGCGCTGCCAATGGCATCGCAGCAGCCGCAGGTTCCGCAGGTACTGCCTGAGGGAGAACTAGTGCATCGGCAGTAGGTACCGGTGGTGAAGGTACCGCTGGTGTAGGCCCCTCCTGGGTGTGCTGCCAGTTCAGAGTCCACAAAGCCTCCTACTTCAGCCGCAGATGGTGGGTCAGGTGGGCAATTTCGTCCTCCAGCTGCTGGCGGTCCATTGTGGAAGCAGCAGGGTAGGAGCCTTCAGCTATTGCGCCGGGGAAGTTCAGCTCAACCTCCTCGCGTTCTTCGGACCTCCTTCCTTCTTCCATCATGGTGTTCTGGAGTTCTCTCTCCTTCCCGGGCTCCTTTCCTGCCACAGGGTTCTGCTCCTCCTTCTGAGGGCGACATCTTCTTCCTACTCCTCCATACCAGGCCAGTATACGAACCCCTCTGGGGGTGGGCCATGTCGCTGTAGCATAGAAGTTTAGGCAGGGGAGGCCCAGGACAGTTCACGCTCTTTTCTTAGGACCACCCATGTTGTCACGCCCTTCTTCACCACGCCGGCGGCCATTTTGAGAGTCCATTTTACAGTCTATCAATTTGGTTATTTTGCACATTTTCAACAATCTTAAGTCCAATGTAATAAAGCTTCAGCACACAGGACCAGGTGGTACCGGGCTTCGTCATCCTGTTCATGACGCCAAAATGGATCGCCCTCCCAGGGCAGCGGGGTACTCGGTACCGGGCCCGTTGGTTTCAATGGGAGTTGTCACAGTGGCAGTGACCCGGTCCGTGGCCCTGGGAATCCCTGTAAAAGAAATAGAGTGGCTGATGATTAAAGTTTATAAGTGGATGATTCGTGACACCACCTGTGGTGTTCGGCAATGAAGGTGTTAAGCCGACGCTGCAGACAGATCCTCTGGGACAGATGGTGTGGTGCAGCAATGATGGTGTAGCCCTCCACAGGCAGGGCTGTAGTCCCCGGGCAGTGTAGATGAAAAGATAGTGAGGAGAGCGTAATGGTGCAATGTTAAGCACAGAGATGTAGCAGTGCTGAGTGGGTTGGCACAGGAATAAGCGGAGGACACCAGGGCATGTAGTTCCAAAGCTTTACTCACAGTCTCTTGTGCATACAGGTGCCCACCTCGGTGCTGTGTCCTCCAGGTCAGGGGCTCAGCCAACCTCCAGGCAAGACGAAGTACTCCGTTCCAACACTCCGCCAACATGTGCCTTTCCTGAACGTCTCCCTTCTAGTGCCTATTTGAAGTTCTCACAGTACTAAGTTACACTGGACTTCCTCCTTTCAGATGTTCTTAGAACTCTACTTGTACGGCAGACAGCTGTAGCATGCTTCGGGGACTCCTTGCTACTAAGTCCCGGCTCATTCATGTTGCTGTTGTGCCCCCAAGTCTTGTGTGGGAATAAAGTGGTGACAACTTCTATTCCTCTGGTGTCTGCTGCAGGACCATTAGTATCCATACAACCTCGAAGACCGGACCCCGGCCATGCGCTTAGAACTTGAGAAAGGGCTCTGCTCTAACTCTAGTCCTTAGTTCTCTTCTTCTCCTTACTTTCCATACAAAGCTATCTTTCTTATGGAGAATTAGGCTTTCTGAATATCTATTTCCTGTGTCAGCAGATCCAGGTCACTGAGGTCTGCTGCAGCACTTCCTTCAATCCATCCCACTCTGGGGATCTTCTCTCACAGACTGCCCTTGTCCTAATAATCTCCTGCTCTCTTGTGCAGCTAAGCTCCACCCACCCCCCAGCACTCTTCCTGTTCCAACTAGGGAGCCACCAAAGATGCTTTGCTACACTACTATGTTGTGTGGGATGCAGGTGTTGGAGTGTGGTCAGGTGTCTCAGGGGCGCCACACAAGAACCAAGGTGAGACCAAAGAATCAATTCAGACATAAATATTAAAATGATCTATAAATAATAAAAAAATAAAAAAGACAGCAGTTAAAACAGGAATGAAAAACAGAGTTAAAACCATGTACTTCATAGGACAATTCTATGAAAAAGACATAATTATGAACTTCATCGCAGTTTACCAGGATCTCCACAAAGACCGCTGTTATCGGCCCAAATAGCGGTACTACACCCTAATCTATCTTAAATCTATGTAGATCATGGGCCAGTATCTTTTTGACCACATGTTCCTATAATCTTGTGAAGTGCAACTTACCATATGGAAGATTAAAGATTTCTCCTCAACTCCAAAGGTACTGTCTTACAGGGATTTTTTCCTGCATGATAATTGTTGTAGGAATGCACAGTGTTACTATTTGCCCTATTTTTAGTCCTATTGGTCACTGTGCTTTGATTATTTTTAATATCCTCTAAATACCCTGTATATTGATGCTTCAATCTATTGGGCTACCTGTTGCTATTCAATGTTTTTTTCTTTTGGCTATTTAACCTACACCAGTGATCGCTATTTTACTATCAGGAACAGTGGTCCTTTCTCAGCTTGAACTACTAGCTCATTTGGTGTTAGTGCTTATTTTTATATTCTTGTTCTTATCCTATGGTTTTACGTCTCTCCATACACAAGAGGTTTTAAAGTGCAAATTTTTAATATTATATTTTATTGTTTATTTCTGACAAACTTGGTGACGATTCTCTCTTATTTGCTGCTAAAAATTCTTGTGCACTTTAGCGCCACTGTATTTTTACATTTTATTGATTATGAAAATTGTTATGGAAAAAAAATTATAGAAAAAAACCTTCTTTACAGGAATGCACTAAAACCCAAGCTCTCATTTTAACCTTGTAATGCTATAGTGCCAAATCTATATATCCATCTACTTTCCATCTGCGCTTAAACCTTTCCACATCCCCTCCTCTCACTCCCTGAAAAATCTAGTCTATGGCTTTAATTTTAAGGCCTGAAGCATTACTCCCATGTTATAGCTTAAAAAGTTTAGGTAATTTTTCAGGGTACTCATGTCCTCGATTACGATAGATTTTTCAATATCACTCATCTATTCTCTTGCTTGGATCTTTAATTCGCGTGTTGTGAGTCCTACATATACCTTGTTGAAAGGACAGACGGCATGGTAGATTACCCCTTTTGATGAACAGCCTTTCGGATCTCATATTTTCTGGTTCCATCATGGTTAGTAAACACTTGCTCTTTAGTAAATTACCCCAGACTTTGCACATCCCACAAGGGAAGAAACCATTTTTTTTCAAAGCCGTTTAGGAGTAGTTGGATTATTGTGACTCTGGACAATTAAATCTTTCAAATTTCCAGAGCTTCTAGCCACAATTGAGGGGGTGCTGGGTAAGAACTTCTTCAGAATGGGATCTGTTCAGAGGATATGCCAGTGTTTTTTCACAATTTAAGTTCCTGCCATTGTTTGTTGTAATCTGTCACCAATCATACTTGTTGATGTTGTTTATTCTTTTGTACTTTTGTACCTTGTCCATGTAGCAATTTTTCATGGTGTATCCCAGGCTTTTTTTTAAACCTTCTTTAATTTGTCTTTTTCTGTTTCCTCTCTCCTGCTTTCACTATGAGAGATCAGCTGCTTGGTCCAAAAAAGGATTCTCATTTGTGCAAATCTTTTTAATTCTTACAAATTGCCCTGTAGGGATTCCATTTATAGTGGACTTGTGATGAGAGGAAGAGGCAGGCAATATGGTATTGGTTGCTGCAGGTTTTCTAAATATGTTGGTTGCAATCATTCCATTAGTGAGCGTAGAAATTTGTAGATCTAGAAAATCAAGTTTTTACCGTATTTATTGGTTAATTTGATATTCAGATAATTTTGATTTAGACAATTCATTAAAGATATTAGCTGCTCAGATGTCCCTTCCCAGATGAACCAAATATTGTTTATATATCTTATTGAATTTTGTATGTATTCAATGCCCGTAATTTGATTATTTTGAAAAAATTCATTTTCACCAAACTCTTAGAAAAAGATTTGCATATGAGGGGGCACAAGTGGCCCCCATTGCTGTTCATTCTGATTTGTAGGTATGTTTTTTATAAAAAATTAGTGACGAGCGAGTATACTCATTACTCGGGTTTCCCAGAGCATGCTCGGGTGGTCTCCAAGTATTTTGTAGTGCTTGGAGATGTAGTTTTCGCCACCTCAGCTGCATGATTTGCGACTACTGGACAGCCTGAATACATGTGAGGAATGCCTGTTTGTTAGGGAAACCCCACATGTATTCAGCCTGTCTAGCAGCCGTAAATCATGCAGCTGCGGCGATGAAAACTAAATCTCCGAGCACTACAAAAAACTTACAGACCATCCGAGCAGCTGCGGCGATGAATACTAAATCTCCGAGCACTATAAAAAACTCGGAGACCATCCGATTACTGAGTATACTCGCTCATCACTATTAAAAATAAAAACGTTGTGCTCTAGATCAAAACGTAGTCATGTTATTAAAAGATCTATTAATGCTTTTTCTAAATTGCTTTCCTGTAGAAATAATGCTGCGGCTTTTAGATCATAATCATGTCTGATTGAAGAATACAGGGTCTCTACATCGGCTCTAACCATCACGATTCCCTCTTCTAGATGGATATGTCTAATCCACTGAAGAGCTGCTAATGTGTCCTGTATATATGAAGGTAAAGTTTAGACTAGAGATGAGCGACTTTGCCTTTTTTAGGGTCGAGTTGGGTTTCATAAAACCTGACTTTCTCAAAAGTCGAGTCGAATGAAATCGTCCGACTATCGTGAAAAGTCGGTGATCCAACTGAAACGCAAAACCCAATGGAAGTCAATGGGGAAGCAAAGTCGGCAAGGAGTGGAGGATAGTAAACACACCTACATGCTGGACCGCTTTTTTAAAGTGCGCAAAAACTCTCTCTCTCCCCGGACGCTGCACATGTCATCTCGTTGCCCACAGTGTACGTCCTTGCTCAGTGAGTGAAAAAAAAGTCACGTGCAAGCATTCTGTGAAGTCCGACTTTGGCGCTCGGGTCGCCGACCACATGGCCGAGCTCACGCTATGGTCGGGTTTGGCTTGGCGAAACCCGAGTTTGGCGAAAGTCGGCGACTTTTGAATCTGACCGACCTGTTTCGCTCAACTCTAGTTTGGACCAGGGGTTTCAAATAGAAGTCAATGATGGTACCTATCAAACAAACAAACAAGGCAGCACTCTGTAGTGCTATAGCATACATGAAATATAAAAATTGAATTGCATTACTGAACTAGAAATATGAAAAAAATTGAGAATGCCTAGCGCACAAATTGGCCAATTCATGTGTACCGGGAAGCCACATTAAGGCAATTCTTGTTTTACAGGACCTAACCTAATGTCAGAACAAAACCGTTGGCACAACCCTGAGAATTGTAGGTGGTGCCCAAGTAGGATCCCAATCCGTGAACTAAATGTATATAAACTTGGCACACACCAAAGGTTTCTGATGCAGAAAGGTGATTTTTAATTATACAACATGTATGTACTGTTGTATAATTAAAAATCACCTTTCTGCATCAGAAACCTTTGGTGTGTGCCAAGTTTATATACACTAACCTAATGTCAATCCTCTCTTAGACAGTCTGCAACTCTATGGGAACCTAATGTGAATTCTCTCCTAGACTAAAGTCTATATCTTTGTGGAGGGGTAGTGATCCTGCTGTGAATAAAAATGCATGAGGCTAAGGGGCGGAGTGCTCATTAGAATGCTAATAAATACAAATAAAAAAACTCACTGTCACATCCAAACATGAAGTCGGTGTGAACAGGTGCCTACCTAGAGTCGCCAACTCATATACAATCATACAAACAAGGCAACACTCTGTAGCACTATAGCACGCAGACATGAAATATGAAAATTGAATTGCATTACTGCACTAGAAATATGAAAAAAAATTGAGAATGCCTAGCACAAATTGACCAATTCATGTGAACCTTGAAGCCACATTAAGGCAATTCTCATTTTCCAGGACAAATCTTCAAGGTCTCACAGGGCTTCCTTTCCCAAATCTGTGGGGAACAAGGTGTCCAGTTCTGACTTGAAGTGAAGTTTTTGAAAGGCAAGTTTCCTGGAGATTAAGTGTATATCCTTCACCACTGTGAACTTGTCTAAAAAGATGGAGAGAAGGTTAGAGCTTTTTCCAAAACTCTAATCTGCGGTGCAGTAAGGTTATGGTCAGAAAGATTACCGTATATGCTCGAGTATAAGCCGAGCCGAGTATAAGCCAAGGCACCTACTTTTGCCATGGAAAACTGGGTAAGCTTATTGACTAGAGTATAAGCCGGGCATGCATTGTCCCCTCATCCCTGTCCTTGTATGCATGCTCCCTCATCACTCTCATTGTATGCATGCCTCCCTGTCCCTGTCATTGTATGCATGGCTTCCCCATCCCTGTCTTGGTATGCATGGCTCCCCATCCCTATCATTATATGTATGCCTCCCTGTCCCTGTCATTGTATGCATGGCTTCCCCATCCCTGTCATTGTATGCATGCCTCCCCTGTCCCTGTCATTGTATGGATGCCTCCCCGTCCCTGTCATTGCATGCATGCCTCCCCGACCCTGTCATTGTATGCGTGGCTCCCCCGTCCCTGTCATTGTGTGCATTCCTCCCTGTCCCTGTCATTGTATGCGTGGCTCTCCCATCCCTGTCATTGTGTGCATTCCTCCCTGTCCCTGTGCATTCATCCCCCATCCCGTCCCTGTTCATGTGGCACCCTACCTGTCCCTGTATGCATGGCTCCCCCTCCTGTCCCTGTATGCATGGCTCCTTGCCCCCTATCCCTGTTTGCATGTTTCCTATTGAGAAAAAGCAAACATCCTACTCACCTACCTGCACGTCCTGGGTGCTGGCACTGCATCTCGTTCCATCCGCCGGTGCCTGCAGCTCTTCCTGCAGAGTGGTCACATGGCCCTGCTCATTATGGTAATGAATATGTGCTTCACCCCTATGGGAGTGGAGAGCAGTGTATATTTATTATCTTAATGAGCGGTGCCACATGACTGCTTGGAAGGAAGAGCTACAGGCATCGATGAATGGAACAAGATGCAGGGCCAGCACCCAGGGCATGCAGGTAGGTGAGTATGATGGCTGTGTGCTGGAAGCTGGTGGCTTCAGCTGGCGCTGTGCACTATTACAAAAGCAGCATAAGTTTTAGCCACAGCCACGGCTCCTGCCTCTGTGACCCACTGCTCCCCTCTCCCACTGGCTTTCTGGGACAATGACTCATGTATAAGCCGAAGGGGGCATTTTCAGCACAAAAAATGTGCTGAAAAATTTGGATTATACACAAGTATATACGGTAAGTACCTTCATCATGTCATTTTTCTTATTAGATTTTCTGGCGAAGATATCTGGGTACTTTCTGTCATACTCATTGACCGTCCTTGTCCATATGTATCCCTCATTTGGGCCCTTAGTGCCACTGCAAGAATTGTTGCTTTCTGAATATGATTATATGTCACTTTTGGGAATAGAATAGGTACTTCGGTGCATTGTCCCTTTGTTTTTGGGTAGTATAAAAAAGAAGAAGTTATGTCCAGGTTCCTTGGCTGGTTATCGCACACGGAGCCGCTCTGGTCTCAGCGGTATGGATATCCAATGTGCAGGAAAAGTTGTCTCCATCGACCACAGGAAATCTGATTCTTAAAAATTGACGTTTACTTGATCATCATATTAAAAAGCACAGATAGGCAGATATGAGCAATACCAGTGCAAGTGTGCTTTTTAATATGATGATCAAATTAACATCAAGTTTTAAGAATCATATATCCAGTGGTCGCTGGAGACAACTTTTCTTGCACATTTGTTTTTGGGTAGCTGCCATTTGAACACCTGGTCAAGTTCATAATCTTTAATATCTCTCAAATATTTCTCATGTTTTATGTGGCTGATATCCAATTCCCATTTGTCAATGTCCTTTTCTAATGTTTTAGGCAATCATCAAAAAGTTCAGCTGATAGAAAAAATCTTAAGCTAAATTTATCAAAGTCCTCAATTTCTTTATCAAGGCAAGTTAGTGAGATGCCATTTTTTTCCAATATTAATTTCATGAATTCCAGCAAACACATGGTAGAAGCCATCTTCCATCTTTGAATCAGTTCCTTTTCCTCCAGATCAAAAGAAGGGTACACCTGGACTATGAGTCCTCTATGGATGATTTTCTGGTCATAATAATTCTCCAAATTGGTCCTATTCCACCACTATTTCAGTAATTTATTTAGTGAATTTCTGTATTGTATGGTAATTTCTTTATTACTAATAGAAATATCCTGTGAAGAAGATACAGTTCCTTGCTTGAATAAATCTTGAGTTTTCGACCGCCAGGAGGTTTCGCTGACTTTTAGGTCCATTTTTATTACAAAAGATAATCTGTTAAGAAACAGTATATCAGTTTTATAAGGATTACATTTTTGGACTTTGTGCGCTGCTTGACAAATTACCACACCCAAGTTACGTCGAAGGTTTAACCATTTATTTCCCAACGTGTTTCGAAGAGTACAACACTTCTTCCTCAGGGGATGACATATGTGAACAGATAAAGCTGTCTCCGGTTATATACATACAGATTTTGAAAGCGCCAACAGTCACATGTTATGCAGCCCAAAAGTCAAAGTTCAATTGAATCAAATAACATGAAATGTCAGAATAGTTAATCCATAGCAAATAAAATCAATTAATCTTATTATTATTCAACAGATAAAAATAGAAAAAACGAAAAAATAAAAGAAGAAAATGTAAGAAAAAAATATATATATTACAAAACAAACTCATGTTGGAGAGGAAGAAAAAGGGAAGAACCTGCGATCCAGCACTTAAACCACCACACTATACTGGGATATGTCTCGGGTGGAGGAGAGAAAAATTGAAAAACACTTGTAATAAAAATGTGTATAATTAAAATATATGTAAAAATATTTATTTATATTTATTTCGTAAAAATAAAAATAAAAAAATATTAAAAAAAAAATATATATATAATGTGTCAGTAATTTTAAATGACATGAAAAAAACAGATGGCATCCAGCAAGAGGAACGGACTCCCATGCAATAGATCAGTGGTAACATAACTTCGAAATAAATGGAAATACACATGGGAGTCCGTTCCTCTGGCTGGATGCCATCTGTTTTTTTCATGTCATTTTCTAATATAGTTGCTTTAAAAATTCCATATTGTTCCCTATCTACATATCTAACAGTGTAGTTAGGGAACAGTCATTAGAGCAGGGGGCACAGGCTGCTGTCACTGTCTCAGTCACTATCATAGTCCCTGCTCTTCCTTCAAATGAAGCATCAGTGATGCTCATGTCAGTGGTGGTTCTGTCCCTGCTGTGACCCTGTGTGCTATCTTTGCTGTACGCAGTCTCCCCTGTGTCTTCTGTTATCTGTGTAGATAAATAGTAATAAGATGGGAACAGAGCGGTGTCCCTATATCTTGAGGTGCAGGAGACTAGAGCCAACCCCGCAAGTGAAGTCAATGGTTTCTGCCGGTTATAGTGAAACCGCTCTGTTCCCACCTTATTACTACTCATCAAAGCCAGACAACAGAGTGCACACAGGGGAGATGTTGCGTTCATTGAACTGCGAACGGGGCACAGCAGGGACAACACTGCCCCTGAAACAAGCGTCACTGATGGCACTTCGTTTCAGAGAGGGGCAGGGGCTGTGATAGTGACTGTAGACTCTGCCTCCTGCTCCGATGATGCTTCGTTTCAGTATTGCAGCATGCACTAAGATAACCAAACAAATCGTCATCACACAGGAAATAGAGAAAAAATGCAATAGCTATAAGCACAGTTAGGGAACGGAAGGGAATTTTAACAGCAAGTGTATTAGAAAATAACTTAGATAATAGCATCAAATAGACTTGGGAGCAAAATAACTTTGCTTTCGGACCACTCCTTTAATAATATCTACAGTAAAACTATATTCATTAAAAGAAAAAGACCACTCCAAATTAGATAAACAAGCAAGGGGCAATAATCTTGCAGACTAAGAGGTAACTTGTGCATCTAGATGGGAATCCCCAAGCAGACTTTATATTTATTATTAATATGTATTAATATGTATTCATTTTGATTTGGAATTAGCAGTGTAATACATTGTCCTGTATAAATGTATGTGTTTTCAATCCAGGCCATAGATGTGCATGATATTCCTGAATATGTGAAAATGTTTAATTTTAATCTACAAGTATCCACAGCCTTAAAGTGTAAATTAATTGAAATTTGTATGTTCATTTCTAAAATAAAATGAATAAAATGCATAATATAGCAGTAAATAAACAAAAATAACCCATTGATATGAAATCCTATGTGTGCTAAGTTTCTCTCTCCCACAGTAAGCATCATTTAATTTATGCTAAATGATCTTTTCAACTTTTCAATATATAAAATATTGCTCATTGTCTAATAGAAACTCTAGTGATATGGATTCATGTTGATGTTATTTTATAACATCAATAAACAAAATTAATTTCTATATTGTGTTTCCATTTTCAAACTGCCAACATAAAATAAATTAATTAGAGATGATTCATCAGATTTTGCTATAGCTTAATACAATCATTCTTTTACAATCAATGGAAGTTAAGGTCAGATTATTTACTTTAAAACATAATGGACTTTGATGAATCATGCGACATATTTAGTGACAATGGATAGAATACAATAAAGGGGAATATCCACATGTTACAAACAGTTATGCCTTGTTGGAATTTGGCTTCTTTCATGATGTTTACATATTGTCTTATCCATAAAATTTCTAATTTTTTGGAATCTACTAGAGAGGAGCAAATTTATTTGAGTGTAACTTAATATAACTTGAAATCTACAAAAATCAGTATTCTCCCAAATGCAGATTTATTTTGCAACTTACGTTGTATGGATTCAGCAAATAGCAGTCAGATGCAGTCGCCTTTTGCTTAAACCTAGTTTGACAGGCGCATACTAAAAAAAAAAAATGCTTTTCCCAAAACTCACATGTACTGCTTTCCCTGAAGACCACCATCCAGTCCTTGACACTTGTTCTTTTCTTCTTCTTTCATTGCTCGAATTCTTTTTGGCCTTTTTTATTTTAGACCTTGTCTTTCATCCAGTAGGTTTTTAACTTACGTCACTGCCTACTATACGTCGTGACATCATAACTTTATATCGCGTGGCTTAAATGAAGATTTGGTGTTCATATGTAGTTGTGTCTGAGGCTAAATGAACTTGAAAACCCCAGCCTGAAGAAGACTGATGAGAATGCGCACTGCAGATTAAGAGAAAAAGAAGAGGCGCTGAGGTGGGTTTCACGGAAAGTAGGACAGATGAGTGGTAAATTCAGTATATATTTTTCTCTGTTTATGATGTCTGGAAAGACACCAGATAATAGTAAAGAACAAACAAGTCAAGGTAAATAACTTACAATTTGGTGAATTCAATTTTTACAAGATCTGCTCATCTCTAGCATCAATCCCCAAATTGTTTAAATACATTCACATGTATATCTTTCTAATATTGATTAATATTTCCTTAAATATATATATGTAAATTATATAAACATCTAAATTCTATGACATATATTGAAATTGCAAAACCAAGAAAGAAAAGAGGTGTAATCATCAAAATCATAGAATTATAGACTTGTTAAAATAGGCAACTCATAAAAAGCTAACATGTTCAAAGCACATCCATCTTTTCAGCTTTGAGTAAAAGCTTCACTTATGTACTTGAGTAACTTATAGAATGGCTTTACCAGAAGATCAAAGTTTTGCAAAGGCCCAACAGGAGCCCACACATGAATCCAACTAAAAATCTGTGAGTTGACCTAATGAAAGCTGTACACAGAAGATGCCCTAGCAATCTAACAGATTTGGAATGTTATTTTAAGGAAATATTTGCAAAGATTGTTAATTCTAGATGTGCCATGTTGATAGATTCCTACCCAAAAAGACTCAATGCTGTCAAAAATTCAATGGGCAGATCAACAAAGTATTAGCTTAATGGTGTGAGAACTGCAAATTAGTTCTAAAGACTTCACAATTTAACCCCTGCCACACCCCAAAAAGAGAGGATTGAGACAAAATTAGCAAACAACTATTACAGATAAAGCAAGTAAATACACATAAAAATAGAAAGAGGCTACATACAAAATAAAAGCACCACTGGAAATTGGTAAACTACATCCTACAAGGATGGGAACATTCAAGAGAAACGTTATCCTTTCTGATAATAGTGTGGTCCAGACACCAGGCCACATTTCAAAATCTAAATATTTTCTGCTAATAGTGTGGTCAAGCCAGGAGTCCACATTTCAGAATCTAAATAGTTTGTGCAAATTGTGTGGTCCAGCCACCAGTATACATTTCAGCATCTAAATCCTTTCTGCTAAATGCGTGGCACAGATATCAGTCCACATTTCAGCATTAAAAAAACTTTTATTCTAATTTTGTGGTCAAGCCACACTATCTCAGCAAATAAATACAGATTGTTAAGATTGTTAATTTACTGACAGTTGACTGACAGGTGTGGGCCTAGGGTTCTGAAACAACTGGTTAAAAGAGGGGAAAGGTACAACCAACATGAGTAGGAAAAAGCAAGGTCATGGTGGAAGGGAGAATAGGCTATGCGTTAGTGGGGTAGGTGGTAATGTTATTGAAAGCTCTACTGAACAAACACTGGCTTGTCCTATCCAAAGACAGCTGACAAGTTCTGTTGCTGGATGGGCTACTGGATTCCCTTTCTTTGGCAGCAGCACAGTGGTACACCTTGTAGAAGAGGGCCAGAAAGAGCATGTGCTCCAGTGGATGGCACGAGCTGCATCAAGTGGCCTCTCCTCCTCTTCCTCCACCTTTACATCACTCCCAGTACAGTCCTCAGAGGTGACAACCCAATTATCCTTGTTTCCACCGCGTTACACCTCTCCAATCGCCCAACTGACCTAGATTACAAATAGTATAACTGTGCACCATGGATTTATGGGACAGGGATGATGACAAGGCTTGGACTAGCATTCCTATCTTAATGTATCAATAACTAGTGAATAAGTGACAGAGTAGGCTTGGTGCTCTGAGAACCCTGCCAAATTCGGGAAACACACATGAAGGAGACCCAACTTAGAGTCCAACATTAACAAAAATTAGGGACAGACACCAGGAAAAGTGGCATCAATTGACGTACAGTAAAAATGTTATAATGGAACAGCAGCAGTAAGGCATGGGCCATTTATGAGTCAATCTGGGCCAGCATTTACAGCTTTGAACTTAAGTTCAAATCCAGAGGTAGGTGAAGGACTGGTGTAGGCCTGCTGTGCTGGGAGCTCTGATACTTCATGCAGCAGCTCAAACTGCTTTTCTGCTCAGCTACAATCATGTGGCACAAATGTCAGCTTTGTAGCTCTAATGCTTAAAAAGTGTATGTCTAGGAACACAGGTAGTTGACTGAAAGTAAGTGCAGGCTTGGCAGTCTGAAAGCCCTACTGCTACAGGCAACACACATGAAGGAGACCTAACTTGGAGTCCAAACTTTTCCAAAAATTAGGGGCAAACACAACTAAAATGGCATCAATCTCACAAGAGTAGAAATAGTATAATGGGGCTCTGACACTCCTTGCACTACAGGCACCCACCAGTTGGAGACACAACTGCGAGGCTCCACATTTCAAAAAATTGTTAGTAACATCAGCAGCAGTAGCAACAGCAGGCACATAAGCCATGTCAGAGGTGTCTAAGACTGCAATAACGTTAGATCAATCCAGCACACTAAAAACTACACCATTGCCTAGACTGCCCTGCAAAAGTCATTGGAGATCCATGACTTGTTCATCTTGATGAAAGTTTGGCAGTATACACTTTCAAGAGACAGCCAATGAGCTTATCCATCAGGACACCACCGGCAGCACTGAAGACACATTAAGTGAGAATGCTGGCTATCTGGCATGACATTACCTCCAAAGCATGACAGGCGAGCTCAGGACACTTCCATTTTTGAAGACCAAAATGCAAAAGGGTCCAACCCCCTCTGATGGCATTGATATTGAGCTTGAGATACCCACACCATCCTCTCCAGTCATTCACTATGTCTTAGACATGTACTCTGTTCTGCTAGTGCACGGGCTGGTCTAAAATATGTGTGAAATGGCACCCAGAAATTGCTTATGCCACTTACATTACTGCTGCTGCTAATGTGTTTGAATTGATGACTCAAGTTCCCATGGTTGGAAGTCTATAACTATTTTGCAGACTGTGTACCTCACTGCTGTCTTTGGGAAAACCATTCTTAAGGTTGTCTACAGGTGTGTTTCGGTGCTTCAGCATGCGCACATCACTTTCCAAGGGGGGAAGCTCCTGGCAAAATTTAATATTGAAGTAGTGATGTTGATGATGACATCGTCAGAACTAACCATCTTATCAGCCAGCATATAGATGACCAAAGTAGTGATGTTGATGATGACATCGTCAGAACTAACCATCTTATCAGCCATTTCAAAAGTATGCAGACGGGTGTAGATGTCCTTCATCTCTGCCCACTCCGCAAGAGTGATTTGCACCACCTCTGTACTGTATCAAAGAAGATTTAAGGAGTGCTGACTTCATAAATACAATGTAAAAAAGTACATTTATTGGATACAAATTACAGCAAAAGTACAATACATTACATAAATCAGTGGCGGCACGGTGTCCACCAAGGACAACATCTGCAAGGAGTTTGTATGTTCTCCCCATGTTTGCGTGGGTTTACTCCGGATACTCTGGTTTCCTCCCACATTCTAAAGACATACTGATAGGGAATTTAGATTGTGAGCCCCATCGGGGACAGTGATGATAATGTGTGCAAACTGTAAAGTGCTGTGGAATATGTTAGCACTATATAAAAATAAAGATTACTATTAGTAGTAGTAGGAGGTAAACAAAGAAAGATTCATATTATCACACTAGGAAAATAATGTTAGATTGGGAGTTTTCATTTGTCAAGTGCCATATAAATAATAAATTGGAATCTCCTAAAATTTCAGATGTACATGAATAATTAATCTGTGAAAAAAACATGCTGGTTGACATTCACATATACCAATATTATATACAGGGGTTCAAAAATATATTAATTTCTCATTTTAATGCTGCTCTATTAGGTCAAAAAAGACTAGACAGTAGACATAAGTTAAAATAGTGATAAAGTGCAAAGTGTATATGCCGCAGTCTCAAAATTTAGATCAATCTCACCCATCGTAATATGCAAGTGCACTATTCCCAGGGAAACCCCGGATGCACGTTTCGCATTTATCTTTTTCAACAGGGACATTCATGAGTATATGTCTGCCCCTCTTACCCTCTTATACCATATATGCATACCATATCTTCAGAGAAAAGAGGACTTGAACTTTATATCGCCAACTGTTGGAAGTAGCGATCCTATAAAGTTCAAGTCCTCTTTTTCTCTGAAGAGGCAAATTGCTTATAAAATTTTCCAGAGGAGCATTGCACGGCGAATAAGCCTCCTTACCATAACAAATTATAGCAGGGTTTTTTCATTTTGTCTTTTGTAGGTTTTGTATCCTTACCATAACAAGTCAGAGCTGGTATGTCACTCTCCACATGAGAAACCTTACCCCTTACCCCTTAGACCTCTTATACCATAAATGAAAAATAGCGTGCCAAGCGGCGCAAGAACCAAGTCCCAAGTGAGTGTCCCAAAAACCAAACGTTGTCATCACATACCCAGCATCTCTGGGAGAGAGCAACTTTGGGAGAAAACTCTGGGTGACGTCACTGACATGTGCACTAAGAGTATAGAGACCAGGCGCGATGCAAAGCTGTGTATGGTCACATAGAGCATGCGCACATTGGCAGTCATTTATTTGGAGACCACAGCAGTTTGCCATTTTAGAATGAACACAGCATATCTTCGTAATGCCCACAAAGACTACAGAAAAAACAAAGTGCAGTGCAGGAAAGGATTACAGATAAGAAGCACAGTGAAAAATAAAGATACTAGCGCTTTATAATGAAAATAAAATATATAAATGTGACATATGAATAAATACATAATACAATACGCGATGACGTAATTTAAATCAAAAAATGTAAATTAACAAATATGTCCATTGTCACCAAGGAACAATTATGTGCGATAGTGAAGCTGTCACAATCTATTTTTGGATTAGTGTCAGTTTGGGCTGCTCTGATATAAACTTTTTTTCTTTCAGGCCATCGAGGGTTAATATCAGTTTTTGCCCCGGTGGCCATTGGTGTTACTACATGTTTAGTTAGTCTGCTGATGGAGACCACTCCCACCTTCCTATATAAGGTCACATGGTTCACATGGACTGTTGGTAATAGCAGGTCCTTTGCAAACCATCCTTTGAGAAGAGAGGAGCTATCTGGAGCAGTGCTTTTTGCAGCCTATCTGGAGCAGTGGTGTTTCTGCTGAAAGCTGAGTTTGGATGCCTTACTCTGCTGCCTCGGAGCATTGGCAGCAGAGAAAGCTAATTTGTTTGTTTTTCCCTGTCCATTATTTTCCCTTGTGTTGTATTAGTGCAGCGGTGGGACCAGTGTCCGCACTTACCAATTCCCTACTGAGGGATAGGTGCAGGGTGAGTGAGAGCTGAGGTATCCTGGTCGGCGACGGTTTGAAAGAAGCCATATAGGGACATCAGGCTAGTTCAGGGACACAGTCTCAGGAGAGTGCAGAAGGTGTCCCTTTCCCCGTTCCCTATTTCAGGGCCCACCATTGTAATTGTGTCCCCAGTGTCCCCTTTTCTGTCTTGGTTGTTTTAGTGACCGACCGATCTTCAGGTTGCGTCACACAGGGCCTTGTCACATCGTGATAGAAGCAGTTCCTGTAATAGTTTGTGAAAATTGATGGGAAGGGGGATGATGCTATGTCATGTAGAGGTATTCGCTCAAAAGAGCAGGGGTAAACACTTTCAATTGTTTACTAAAAAGACAAACAAAATAGACAATTATTAAAATAAGAACAACACAGAAATCAGAAACTAATATGCAAACATAGATTAAAAGCTAAGATCTTATATAAAATGAAGGAAGCTTAATTATTCATTCAAACCCTTAGGGGCAATTGTGTCCAAGGTGAAAATCCATTGGCGTGCAAATTGTGCCAGGGTACGTTTTAGGTCACCCCCTTTAATTTCACTTGTAGACTCCTTGGGTTACAGCCATGATGGATCTTAAAGGGTTTTGGTAAGGTTGTTAATGTTGATATGCCCTCAACTTTCTGTGCATTAGCAATATCGCTTGCCGTGCATGTTCTCTAATCCTCACTCGACATTGTCATGAGGTAAGATCTAAGTAGATTTACAAAGGTCCAGCTACACAACGTATAGCACTTGATTTTCCATTGCTTTTGTCCATCAGAAGTACTAAAATAAGTATTTCTGATAATATTAGCACATGCTAGGCATTTGCCACAAGGGAAAAACCCTTTTCAAGGTTTGCTACAAGGAGGAGCGAGAGGAATGGGCACCTTGGCTACATAGTGGCTCCACACCAGCATATCCTTAAGACTCCTACCTCTCCTGGCCATAATTTTAGGTTTTCCCATTAATTGTGCCACAAGAGTGGGGTCAGTTTTTAGCACAGACCAATGTTTGCAAAGATAATATGAATCCTTCTTTGTTTACCTTCTACTGATTTAAGTATTGCACTTTTGTTTGAAATTTGTATCTAATATATTTACTTTTTTTGCATTATATTTATGAAGTCAGCACTCCTATAATTGGAGTATATTTTCTTCATTTTGGAATATAAATCTCTTTGATAATAAACATGCTATTGGCATTTCTATTTACTCTTTTTGCTATTATTATTCCTGTGAATCATTTACTATCACAACCATACTGTGTTGGCCCCGGCTGTGCAAAATGACATACTGTACCAGGGCTCGTTAATGCTGCCACAGTCGCTGCAACATGTGAAGAGTGGAATTCAACCTTGATGGCACAAAGCATATCAACCAGTCAGTAGCCTTAAAGACCTCTGTAGCAATGCAAGTCAATGACCCGCAGGGTGCAAGTGGCAGAAGTGAGCACACAGCACCCATGCTTTTTGCAGTAGTGCATCCAGGCGGAGAAGTTGCTTTACCACCAGGTTGAGGATGTGCACCATGCAAGGCACATGTGTGAGGTTGCCCGAATATAAGGCCTCTACCAGACACGCACCATAATCGAGCATGGTCTTCCTTGCCTCCAGTTTCAGCCAATGCTCAAACTCGCCCTGGATATTTGTCCACATTTCTTGAGCTGTGACTGCAAGCTCCAAGACATATTAATTTAAACACTGCTTGATTGCTATAAGCCCTGGCTGCATAGTACAAAGATGGTGGGTATTCACTCTCCACTGTTGGAAGGCATGTCTCAATTAGGGTGGGTTTGAGGGCGCAGGCCATACAGATTACAGAAAAGGCAGAAACAGTGGAGAAATTATTAGATACAGAGGTTTGTCCCACTTGCCTTGTGGATTCTAAGACTTGATGTCTAGTGACACAATGGTGTCTAGTGGTTTAATTCACCATCCATTGATGTGTAGTCGTTTAGTTCTTCATCAACTGGCATGTAGTGGTTACGTCTCCAATTCTAGGTGTTTAGAAGTTTAGTTCTTCAAACTCTATTGTTTAGTAATTTAATTCTCCATCCTCTTGTGTATAGAGGTTAAGTTTTCCATCACCAGGCATCCTGCAAGTCTTGGAGATTCCAAGACTTATCGAATTGAACCTTCCAAGTCTGCCCACACAGCCACCTGAGTCACCCAGTGCCCAGTCAACGAGGTGTAACACCTCTGGCTATGCTTGCTCTTCCAGATGTCAATAGTGAAATGCACCCTGTCATACATAGATTTTTTTCAAGGAAAGGGTGATATCTGCAACATGCTAGTATAGCGCAGGCACATCTTTCTTAGAGAAGTAATGGCAATTGGGCAACTGGTACTAGGGGACTGTGATGGCCATATGCTTTGGGAAAATGTCTGTTACACCAGGCAGAAAGGCAACAATTCTGTCGCCAGCAGATTGGAGATGGTGAACTATAATGGTTGCAGATGTGGGGCCTAATGCTGAGTAAGTGCGCATTTATAGAATCATTTGATGGTTAACCAGTTGGCACTGCTATTCGGTAGTCTGAGAAGACTGGAAGATAAAGAGTTACCCAGCGTGAGGTCACACATCTGCAACTATTATTATTATTATTATTATTATTATTATTTATTTATAAAGCACCATTGGTTCCATAGTGCTGTACATAAGAAGGGCTAACATACGAATTACAGATATCACTTACAGTAAACAAACTAACAAACACAGACTGATATAGAGGGGAGAGAGGACCCTGCCCTTTCGGGCTTACATGCTACAGGATGGTGGGGAAGGAAACAGTAGGTTGGGTGGTTGCAGCAGCTCCAATGATTATGAGACGGTAGCTCCAGTAGTGGTGAGGAGGCAGCAGGGATCATTGCAGGCTGTAGGGTAACCTGAAGAGGTGGGTTTTCAGGTTCCGTCTGAAGGATCCGAGTGTGGATGAAAGCCGGACGTGTTGGGGCAGGGAATTCCAGAGGATGGGTGCTATTCGGGAGAAGTCTTGGAGGCGGTTGGGTGAGGAGCGAAAAAGTGTGGAGGAGAGAAGGAGGTCTTTGGAGGACCGGAGATTACGTGAGGGAAAGTATCAGGAAATTAGTTCAGAGATGTATGGAGGAGAAAGGTTGTAGATGGCCTTGTAGGTCAGTATTAGTAATTTGAATTGGATACGCTGAGGGAATGGGAGCCAGTGAAGAGATTTGCAGAGGGGAGAAGCGGAGGAGTAGCGAGGAGAGTGATGAATTAGTCGGGCGGCAGAGTTGTGGATGGACTGGAGAGGTGCAAGGGTGTTAGCAGGGAGGCCACAGAAAAGGATGGTGCAGTAGTCGAGGTGGGAGGTGATGAGGGCATGCACAAGCAGTTTAGTAGATTGAGGGTAGAGGAAGGGATGGATTCTGGAGATATTTTTGAGCTGGAGGCGACAGGAGGAGAAGAGAGCGTGGATGTGCCGTTTGAAGGACAGGGCAGAGTCAAGGGTTAATCCGAGGCAGCGGACCTTTGTTACGGGGAAAGCGTGTTGTCGTCAATTGTTGTAGAAAGGTCGGGTAAGGAAGATCTGTGGGAAGGGGGAAAGATGATTAGTTCACATTTGTCCACATTGAGTTTGAGGAAGCGAGAGGAGAAGAAGGATATGGCTGATAGACACTCTGGGATTCTGGAGAGCGGAAAGGTGAAGTCTGGGCCAGAGAGGTAGATTTGAGTATCATTGGCATAAAGGTGGTACTGGAATCCATGGGACTTTATGAGTTGCCCAAGGCCAAGTGTATAGATTGAGAAGAGGAAGGGTCCTAGAACAGAGCCTTTGGGGACTCCAGCAGAGAGAGAGAGGGATGAGGAGGTAGTGTGGGAGTGGGAGACGCTGAATGTGCGGTTGGAAAGGTATGAGGAGATCCAGGATAGGGTGAGGTCTTTGATGCCAAAGGAAGAGAGGATCTGTAGTAGGAGGCAGTGGTGAACTGTGTCGAAAGCAGAGGACAGGTCTAGAAGGAGGAGTATAGAGTATTGTCCGTTAGCTTTGGCTAGAAGTAGGTCATTGGTAATTTTGGTCAGGGCTGTCTCAGTGGAATGATGGGGGCGGAAGCCAGATTGTAGATTGTCAAAGAGCAAGTTAGGAGTTTAAAAGCAAATGGGAGCAGCGATATTGGGCGATAGCTTGACGTGGCTGTTGGATTGAGGGTTGGCATTTTAAGGATAGGCGTGATTGTGGCATGTTTGAAAGCAGAAGGGAAGGTACCAGAAGTTAGTGATAGGTTGAATAGGTGGGTTAGGGATGGGATAAGAGTGGTGGTGATGTTGGGGAGGAGGTGGGATGGGATCGGGTCAAGTGCACAAGTGGTGAGGTGTGATTTGGAGAGAAAATGAGCAAGTTCCCCTTCAGTGATGTTAGATAAGGAGGTTATGGGGTTTGGGCATTGGTCTGGTATGCAAAGGGGTTGTGGTGGTTGAGCAATAAAGACTTGCCGTGTTTGGTCTATCTTGTTTTTGAAGTGTGCGGCAAAGTCCTTGGCAGAGATTAGGGAAGTCGGAGGGGGCAGTGGTGGGCAGAGGAGGGAGTTAAAAGTATTGAACAACTGTTTGGGGTTGTGGGATAAGGAAGATACAAGGGATGTAAAGTAGGCCTGTTTAGCAGAGGTGAGGGAAGATTTGAATGCAAGTGTTTCTTGTTTGAGTGCAGTGAAATCGTCTTGCAAATGCGTTTTCTTCCAGCACCGTTCTGCAATTCTGAATGCTTGCCGAAGCTTTTTAGTGATGTTATTGTGCGAGGGCTGTCAATTGATTCGTCGCACTCTGTTATGCATGACAGGAGCAACCGAGTCGATGGCAGATGCTAGAGTGGCATTGTAAAAAGTAGTGGCAGTGTCTATATCGTGGAGTGAAGATAGGGAGGACAGTGGTACGATAGAGTGAGAGAGTGTGCAAGTGTCTAGATGTGTGAGGTTTCTGCAGGGGTGCGCATGCTGCTGGACATGGGTGACAGGTGAGGAGGACAGGGATGAGAAAGTGAGTAGATGGTGGTCAGATAGAGGATGAGGGGAGGTGGTGAAGTTACAAAGAGAGCAGAGGCGGGTGAAGACCAGGTCTAATGTGTGTCCATCTGTGTGTGTGGCTGAGGAGGACCACTGAGTAAGTCCAAAAGATGAAGTAAGGGA
Source organism: Dendrobates tinctorius (assembly GCF_039654945.1). NCBI lineage: Eukaryota > Metazoa > Chordata > Amphibia > Anura > Dendrobatidae > Dendrobates > Dendrobates tinctorius. The sequence continues at coordinate 50,880,979 of NW_027361728.1, read as the reverse complement.
CAGGAGTTTGAAGGCAGCTGACTGGTGGGTGTCAATGGGGATGTTGAAGTCACCCATAATGATGGTGGGAATGTCAGCAGAGAGGAAGTGAAAGAGTCAGGTAGAGAATTGGTCAATGAAGGCAGTGGTCGGGCCCAGAGGTCGGTATATGATGGCCACTTGAAGGTTGGAGGGAGAATAGATGCGGACAGAGTCGACTTCAAAAGAGGGGAGGACAAGGGAGGGAAGAGGTGGGATTGGGTTGAAGGTTCAGTTGGAAGAAAGGAGAAGGCCCACTCCTCCACCATGTCTGTTGCCACAGCAAGGAGTGTGGGTGAAGTGGAGGCTGCCGTAACTAAGCGCAGCAGGGGAGGCGGTGTCGGAGGGTGTCAGCCATGTTTCGGTGAGGCCAAGAAAGGAAAAATTACGAGAGGTAAAGAGGTCGGGAATCACATGGAGTTTATTGCAGATGGAGCAGGCATTCCAGAGTGATCCAGAGAGTGGGAGCAGGGTGGTGGTTGTGATGGGCACGGATTTGAGGTGGGAAAGATTTCTGGTGTTTGTGTTTGTTTTAGAATGATAGAAGGGGGTAATAATGGGAGGTATGAGCTGTGGGGGTCCAGGGTTGGGAAATATGTCACCAGCAGTGAGGAGAAGAAGAGAGAGGGAAAGCATGTGGGTGAAGGAGGGTGGGTAGCTTGTTTTGTATTTTATTTGGAGAGCTCTGACGTTGAGGAGCAGTTCAGCAGAGGAGATCAGGTGGGGAGGCAAGAGAGAAGGAGAGATTACTATTTGGTTAGCAGGTGCTGGAGTTTGCGGATAGCGAAGGAGAGAGGATTAATGGAGCCAAAACTGTTATAGCATATGTCAGCATGGTGAGAGTAATTTAGAAGGCGAAAGAAATTTAGTACATCTAAACGCAGTGGTTAGTCATACCTTCTGGTAACTTAAGGCTCATTTCAGGCATATTTCAGAATTTATCCTTAGAAGACATCCTTGGAATGACTGCCAGACCGAGGCCCAGACAGACCTCTGAGTCTGAATTTATAGTAACTTAACAGCACATGAAAGGACCCAGGTGTGATCAGAAAGGGAGGAGCAGCAAGGGAGACTGGACAGACACAGGGGACGATTAATTAGAAGTCAGGAGACAAAATGCAAAAGGAGATAGATTTGAATGGACAGATAAGGCCAAATTGTGTGTTACAATCAAGGAAATAAGGTGAGAAAGCAGCTACAACACATACCAGTGATAGAGAGATACAGGGTGATTGGGGGTCCAGGAAAGATGGGTGATGATGGTATTGCAGCAGCCAGAACACATACCAGTGATAGAGAAATACAGGGTGATTGGGGGTTCAGGAAAGATGGGTGATGATGGTATTGCAGCAGCCAGAACACATACCAGTGATAGAGGAAATTAAACCATCACCTATAATGTAATGTCTTGATTAATAACTGCTTACTAAGTCCTTTGCTGGATCTTATTTGTCTTTGCCGGAGAAATTTAAGCTCTTAGATTTATCATATGCAGTTGGAAACAATCTTTTATGTGACCACGACAAACTGCTGAACTGTGAATGATGTGTAGGCGGAGATGTTATGTTGGATTGAGAAGTATATGAAATGCTTGATGTCTGAGATTGCTCAAAAACAGCAGGCATGTCTACTTTTGTAATAGTTGACAGGCTCTCAATCACCCCAACTGTAGCAGTTAAACAAGTGGAGGTTCTGTGGCCAGAGACCTGTGTAATAACACTTGCTATGGTGATGGAGGAGGAGGAAGAAGCAGATGCAGCTGATGGGGCAGACGGTGGTTCGTGAGACATGCTAGGCTGCATTATGACGCAGTGAGATTCTCAGTAACGCATGTTGATCACACATGTGCCGGTTCATGCATGTGGCCGTCAAATTATTGAAATTTTTTACCTCTACTGAGTCTTTTTTACAAAGTTCATGAAACAATCACTGACTTCAGGGAGACCAGTCAAAGAAACACTGCGGCAGCAGGCAAAGGCGCTCAATCAGTGAAATCCTAGGTGCAATGCTCCCTGGGAAATACGAATATGCAAATAAAGTCCGTGGAGCCTCATTTAAGAGTCTCATATACTGGACTAGCCAGATCTTCCTCCAGGTAAGGACCCAGCCAAGGGGTGGCTCCTTTCGGAAACCACCATTACCACCATATTAAGTGGCCCTTTAAGTCAATATCCAGCTCTTTACGAGTTTACAGATATGACAAGGGAAATACCAAGGCCAGGTATCCATCCACAGACAGCTGTTTCGGGGTGTTGCCCCTCATCAGTGTGGAGTAGGATTCTGGCTAGGTGGGAGCAATGCCTAGTAGAACAACATCACGAAGCAATCACTGACCTCAGGGAGACCAGTCAAAGAAAACACTGCGGCAGCCGGCAAAGGCGCTCAATCAGTGAAATCCTAGGTGCAATGCTCCCAAGGAAATACGAATATACAAATAAAGTCCGTGGAGCCTCATTTCAGAGTCTCAAACACTGGACTAGCCAGATCTTCCTACTGGGAAGGGCCCGGCCAAGGGGTGGCTCCTTTCGGAAACCACCATTACCACCATATTAAGTGGCCCTTTAAGTCAATATCCAGCTCTTTATGAGTTTACAGATATGACACTGCCGCAGTATTTTCCTTGACTGGTCTCCCTGAGGTCAGAGATTGTTTCGTGATGTTAGTCTACTAGGCATTGCTCCCACCTAGCCAGATTCCTACTCCACAGTGATGAGGGGCAACACCCCGAAACAGCTGTCTGTGGATGGATAGCTGGCCTTGGTATTTCCCTTGTCATATCTGTAAACTTGTAAAGAGATGGATATTGACTTAAAGGGCCACTTAATATGGTGGTAATGGTGGTTTCCGAAAGGAGCCACCCCTTGGCTGGGTCCTTCCCTGGAGGAAGATCTGGCTAGTCCAGTGTTTGAGACTCTTAAATGAGGCTCCACTGACGTTATTTGCATATTCTTTTTTACAAAGTTAGCAGATAACTTGAGTTGGGTCATCCTTTTCCAGAGTTGTGGCTGAGGATGCAGTGCTTCTCATGGTTACATCACTCCATGTCAGTGCGGGAAGTCACAATGTAAACTCCTTGTCTTCCTTTTTCTCCACCTCCTCTGCTGAGCTATGAAGCTAAATTCCTCTGGAGTCACACCAAGTGGGATCTACAACCTCACCATCATCCTGTCTGCTCTACCACTCCTCACCCTGATATTCACCTTCTTCCTCTTCTTGCCCAGACAGCACAATTCAGTCTGCGTGTGTTTCTGGTGTCTGAGTCTCACCAAAATCACCTCCACCCCCATGGGTTAATGTCTGATAGTGAGGGTCTGGATTCTGCTCGGACCCTGCATCATCTGGCCCCAGATCCAACTGACAAAAAATTTACACATTGGTGCAGATAGTTTCCACCTCTTGAGTCTGTGAATCTTTAGAGCAGATGTCATATGCCAATGGAATAGTATGTGTGAACAGCTCTGCAGACTTGCACATCTGTAGTTCCTCACAGTCAGTTGGGTGGGAGAGTTGTAACGTGGGTAAAGCAAGGACAATTGGGGAGCCATCTCTGAAGACTGTGCTGTGTGTGATGTTAAGGTGGAGAAGAGGAGGAAAGGCCACGTGATGCAGTGCTTGCTATACCCCTTTTCACATGTAAAGTGCCATGGAAATATGCCGCTATAATAATAAATAATAATAATACTGCTGTGCGGGTGCTAAAGAAATGGAATCGAGTAGCCTGTCCAGCAACAGAAGTTGTCAAAATGCTGCACAATTATACTTTTTCTACTCTGGGGAGATTAATGCCACTTTAGCAGTGTGTGGAAATAATTTTTTATAATGTGAAGACTCTTTTCAAATAATTTTATTGGTTTTCAGTAATTAAACAGGGTAAGGGAAGGAAGGTAGGAAGGGAGGAAAGGGAATGGGAAGTAAAGAACCTTGTACAGGTACGGAAAAAATTTAAAACTAGAGAACCCACAAATAGGCATTAAATAGCATATAGCAAATAGCAACATAAAAGAAAAAGAAAATCGCCAATCCTTATTATGGGGTAACATTCTTGGAAGGAGATACAACATCCCGGTACTACAACGGCCATGCTTAGGCCTCAAAATATAATACCTCTTAATAGGTCTATTTGATATGGAATTTGTTGTTCCAAGTCTTTCATTTTTTTGTATATTTGTGGATGTGATTGTTGTTAGTCGCAAATCTGAGTTCTAAATCACTATGTTGGCCTATTTTATCAAGTATGTCTGAAAACTTAGGAACCTCGACTTTCTTCCACCATTGTGCTAACATGATCTTAGTCACTAAGAGGATGTGTATGATAATGTATCTTTCCGAATCATCAAACTGTTCCTTGTCTAATGAAAGAAGTGCTCTTTCAGGCGTAATTGTGAAGTCCTTAGCAATGAGGTTAATGTGCTGTGTGACCTGGAACCAGAGGTTTTTGATCCTTGAACAACCCCAAAATATATGGTAGAGGTTCCCTTTATGTCCACAGCCTCTCCAGCACAAGGAAGATAATTCTGTGTTAAAATGTGATAACCTTGTCAGGGTATAGTACCACCTATTTAACAGTTTAAAATAACCCTCGTGAAAACCCATTGATATGATGTAATTGTAAGTGAATTTGATGGCATCGTTCCAATTCTCGAGACGGATATCAGCACCTAAATCAGACACCCATCTCTTCATGTATATGTTTTTGTGGCTCGTTAGGTCCTTGACGACAGATCTATACAAATTACTCAGACTCCAGAGGTTTTTATTTTTAAGGTTGCACAACAGTGAAGTTTGCATTTCATAATTTAAAGTCTTCCCTTTCATGATTTTCAAAATTCTGTCTTTCAACATGGTGTAAAAGACCAGCTCAGATGATGATAGATTATATTTAGCCTTGATCTCACTGAATTTCAAGATCTCCACTCCACTAAAAACATCCCCCACCTTTTTGATTCCAGATTTCCCCATACCTCCGGCATCGGGAGATCATCCATCAGTGCAAATGAAGATAGGGGTAGTTTTAAGATTTGCTCTGCTTTTTTGATATTTTTAGTCGGCTTAATGAGTTCCCTCCAGGCTGAGATTATTGAATGAAATATAGGATGCGATGAGTTCGCACTGTGCTTTTGCAGAAGGAACTTTCACGTGGAACCTCTATCACTAGCATCTCTCTCCAAGCCATACCAAGCCGGATGTGTCATGTTTTCCATAAACCAGTGCCAGCTCGGTTTAATAAGTGAGGCCTGATAATAAGCGTATATGTTGGGCAGTCCTGCGCCCCCATGTTTTTTATTTTTATAAAGTTAGTCTGCAGATATTCTTGCTTTCTTACCTTTCCAAATAAATAGTTGGATGAGCTCTTGAATTTTATCAATGAATTGGCGTGGAAAGCTAACTGGCAAAGTCCTAAATATGTATAAAATTTTGGGAAGGATAAAGGCTTTGACTGCCAGTATCTTCCCAAAAATGGAAGTCTCTAACTGAGCCAAAAAGGATAGATTGCCTGTAATAGTCTTTATAATGCTGTCTAAATTGGCCCTAACTGTGGCTTGGATTGATCCTGCTATTCTAATCCCTAGATAGACAATATCTTTCTCCTCCCAAATGAACTTGGTTTGATTCTTTATTTCGTTAATTTCAGATTGATTCATGTTTAGAGTTATAAATTTGGATTTGTGTGGGGTTATCTTAAAATAGGATGCTCTAGAGAATTTTTCTAGCTCATCTGAAAGGGCTTTAATGGAATTTGCGGGATCAAGAAGTGTGAGGAAGAGATCATCTGCGAATAACCCGATTTTAAAATTTCGTGATGGCAGTTCAAAGCCTTTAATATCATTGTTTAATCTAATTTTTTCGGCTAGGGGCCCTATGGCTAGCACAAATAGAAGGGGAAAAAGGGGGCACCCCTGTCTTGTGCCATTAGTAAGGTCGAATGAGTCAGAAAGGAAGTTGTTTGCATAGATCCTGGCACTAGGACCCGAGTATAGGGTGAAGACTGTTGATAGAAGCTTCTCGTCAAAGCCAAATCTAGCGAGAGTTGTTTTTAAATATAGCGAGTTTAGTCTATCGACCACCTTCTCGGCGTCCAGTGCTAGAAAAGCAGTTTCAGTTCTCGAATTGTTAGCTAAATTTATCAGGTTCAACACCCTTCTAGTCCCATCTGAGGCCATGCGGCCCTCTGTCAACCCTATTTGATCATCAGCCAACAGATGTGGAAGGATGTTTTTTAGTCGGTTTACTATGATCTTTGAGTAGATTTTAATATCGCTGCTTATGAGCGAGATTGGCCTATAGTTCTGTATCCTCTCGGGGTCTCCCGCTCCTTTAGAATCATGAATAGTGTTGAGCGATACCGTCTGATACTTAAAAGTATCGTATCGGATGGTATCGGCCGATCTAAAAAAAATATCGGGTATCGCCGATTCCGATACCGGAAGTCCCATTCAAGTCTATGGGACTTCCGGTATCGGAATAAAAAAAACCCTATTTTTGCCTTGTACAGCCTCTCTGGGGTCTGTACGGGCCTTTCGGGGGGCTGTGCCGGCCTGCCGGGGGGCTGTGCCGGCCTGCCGGGGGGTCTGGGCCGGCCTGCCGGTGGTCTGTGCAGGCTCCATTGGTCTGTGCCGGCCTGCCGGGGGGCTGTGCCGGCCTGCCGGTGGTCTGTGCAGGCTCCGGTGGTCTGTGCCGGCCTGCCGGGGGGCTGTGCCGGCCTGCCGGGGGGCTGTGCAGGCATCGTCCGATGGGACTACAAGTCCCATCGGGCGATGCCTGCTACCATGACAGTGATTGACACACTAGCCAATGATGGGACAGTAGTAGTCCCATCATCCGGCTAATGTGTTGAATGTAAAAAAAAAAAAAAAAAAATTTACTTGCTACATACATGCTACATACATACAACATGCATACTACATATATACTACATGTAACATACATACTACATACATGCTACATACAACATACATACTACATACATGCTACATACTACATTCATGCTACATACATGCTACATACATACTACATGTATACTACATGCATGCAACATACATACTACATATATACTACATGTAACATACATACTACATATATACTACATGTAACATACATACTACATACATGCTACATACTACATGCATGCTACATACTACATACATGCTACATACATACTACATACATGCAACATACATACAACATATATACTACATGCATGCAACATGCATACTACATATATACTACATATATACTACATGCATGCAACATACCACATATATACTACATACAAGCTACATACATGCAACATACATACCACATACATACCACATGCATGCAACATACATACAACATATATACTACATGCATGCAACATGCATACTACATATATACTATATATACTACATGCAACATGCATACTACATACATGCTACATACATACTACATACATAATACATATATACTACATGCATGCAACATACATACAACATATATACTACATGCATGCAACATGCATACTACATATATACTATATATACTACATGCAACATACATACTACATATATACTACATGCTACATACATGCAACATACACACTACATGCTACATACATGCAACATACATACTACATACATGCTACATACATGCAACATACATACTACATACATGCTACATACATGCTACATACATACTACATACATACCACATGCATGCAACATGCATACTACATATATACTGCATATATACTACATGCATGCAACATACATATATACTACATACAATACATACATATAGACATACAGTACATATAACATAGAGTACATACTTACCGTCACTTGTCACTTTGATCCCCGAAGCCATTGTCACCTGAGGGATAAATATCAAAATAAAAAAACACCAATATACTTACCCCGATCCGCAGAAGTCCACGAGGGTCCCACGTCCATCTTGCATGGAGAACAGCAGCATCTAGTTCAACCCATACCCTATCCTATCTTGCCCTAACATGATGATACAGAGGAAGGCAAAAAAAAACCATATTGCATACAGTAAGGCTATGTGCACACGTTGCGGATTCCGCTGCGGGTTTTTCCGCGTGGAAACGCAGGTAAAACTGCAGGTAAAGTAACCTGCGGTTTGGTCTGCGGTTTTGCCCTGCGGTTTCACACCTCTATTATGTTAAAGGTGTGAAACCACTGCGGAAACCGCCAAAACAATTGACATGCTGTGGTTTGTAAACCGCAGCAAAACCGCGCGGAAAAAAACACAGCGTGAGCACAGCGTTTTTGAAAACCCATAGGTTTTCATTGTACTGTACCATGTCAGAGGAACTGCTGCATTTCCGCAGGGCCAAAACCACTGCGGAAACTCAGCAGAATCCGCAACGTGTGCACATAGCCTAAGCTTCACATTGGGGAAAAAAATTCCTTCCCGACTCCACATACGGCAATCAGACTAGCTCCCTGGATCAACGCAATATTAAGGAAACTAGTGTATATACCCTGTAATATTATACTTTTCAAGAAAGGCATCCAGTCCCTTCTTAAATTTTATTAGGGAATCACTCATTACAACATCATATGGCAGAGAGTTCCATAGTCTCACTGCTCTTACGTTAAAGAATCTGCGTCTGTGATTATGCTTAAACCTTCTTTCCTCCAGACGTAGAGGGTGCCCCCTTGTCCTCGTCACAGGTCTAAGAGTAAAAAGATCATTAGAAAGGTCTTTGTATTGTCCCCGCATATATTTATACATTGTAATAAGATCACCCCAAAGCCTTCGATTTTCCAAACTAAATAACCCCAAGCGTAGTAACCTGTCTTGGTATTGCAGACCCCCTAGTCCCCTAATAACCTTGGTCGATCCAGTTCAGCTATGTCTTTTTTATACACCGGAGACCAGACCTGTACACAGTATTCTAAGTGTGGTCGTACTAGTGACTTATATAGAGGTACAATTATGTTCTCCTCATGAGCATCTATGCCTCTTTTAATGCATCCCATTATTTTATTTGCTTTTGCAGCAGCTGCCTGACACTGGCCACTAAATGTGAGTTTGTCGTCCACGCATACACCCAGGTCTTTTTCAGTGACAGTTTTGCCCAGTGTTTTACAATTAAGCACATAATTATACATCTTATTCGTTCTACCCAAGTGCATGACCTTACATTTATCCCCATTAAAGCTCATTTGCCATTTATCAGCCCAAGCTTCTAGTTTACATAAATCATCCTGTAATATAAAATTGTCCTCCTCTGTATTGATTGCCCTGCAGAGTTTAGTGTCATCTGCAAATATTGAAATTCTACTCTCTATGCCCCGTACAAGGTCATTAATAAATATGTTAAAAAGAAGTGTCCGAGTGTGCTCCATTAATAACCACCCTTTGTTTCCTATCCCTGAGCCAGCTCATAACCCACCTACACATATTTACAAAAAAAGCGACTATAAGTCCAGAGTAAAGTCAAAAAAGTTTTTATTTTAATTAAGACACATCCAGATACAAAATGGGGGGGAGTGGGCAATAAAGTGCGAAACCGCACACCGCATGGATAAAAAAGGATTGCTGTACAACCAGAACCTATGCAGTAACAAGGCATACATAAAGTTACTAAATTATCACAGAGTGCATATAGTGCATGGCAATGTATGGCAATTAGGAATAGACCGCCAAACAGTATATATGTAGATATATATCTCTTTATACCAGCTCCATCCATCAAGTAAACAGCTAGATACACAGATCATTATCAGGTAGCAGGTGACCATTCACCATGGTTAGACAGATATATGATGCCTAAGAAGCATAGTAATAAGAGAGGAAGCATAAATTACCTAATGAAATGGCGGGCAGAGGCTCCAGCAGTCAGCAATCCACCCCAGATCTGCCTGGGAGACTGACTCAGGAATACGTCGTATTTTTAAGTTATTTCTCCTGCTTCGGTCCTCCAGATCCGTTAATTTGTTTTTAAGGGAAATAACCTCAGTTTTGAGGAGAGAATTTTCCTTTGAGAGGTAAACTATGTCCCTCTCTGCCTGTACCATCTTTACCTCAAATTTCTCAACCTTTTGGCTAAGATTCCTGCAAGTTTCCTGTAAGGCCTTAGCCTGAGTCTCAAACCCTATTTTTAGGGCAACACTGAAGGACTGGAAGAGATCCGCCATGAATCCTTCGGTGGCTTGTTTATTGGACCCCTTATATTCCCCCATGTTGATGGATGGAGGAGGAACCTCAAACGAAGGAAATGGACCTCCAGTGTCCCTTCTAGGCCTCTGCCTTTCAGGGCTTGTGTTTGGGGTATAGTCAGCTGAGACACTGTCGGAGTTCTCAGAAGAAAGACTCTCGGTGTTTTCCTGATCGTCTGGGCCCTTCCTTTTGTTTGATTTGGAAGTGTCCATTTCCTCTGTGAGGAGCTGATTTGGAGGAAGAGTTTTAATGTGTTCCCCCAAATTTTTCTTTTTTTGAAGTGTTTCAGGCAATGTTTTGGTCAATGGGTTATTGATACCTGATCCCCCTTTTGCAGCTTTGACAGGTGCAGGGTTATGGGATTGCTTTATATAAGGCGTTTTGTGCTCATCTCTTTTCAAAGGTGACCTAGATTTTGTGGGGCTTAACACATTAGGGATATCCTCATAGGATTTTGAATATGCCCCCATATTGTGCTCGTCACCCTGTGTGAGTTATTATTAATTCTGCCCCTGCCTGACTGCATCTTAATTTGCCACGCAGCCTTCCCTGGCCTCAGATCTATGACCCTTTTAGCTTGATCAATCAGACAAGTTAAGTAAAATGGTCTAAAAATAAGTTTCAGAAAAGGAGTCAACTGAGAAACCCTCAGTAAGAGTGCCAAAAGTCACACAATTCCTCAATAATAATGCAAGCAGTCAACTGTAGCTCTGATCCTTGCTTGAAGAGTGGATAATCCTCTATTATGGTGCACTGCACAGATGAGTATAGGGCACCGGGGCCACCAGCCAGAAACTGCGGTCACTATTGTGTTATAAGTCTGCGCTGCTGGTAAGTGCAGAATAGTCAGCATTCCTTTATTGTGTGGGGATAGTGAGGGCCCTCCCTGCAGTCTATATCCTTCTCCTCAGTACTCTTGGGGATGACTACCTGCTGCGCTGCACAGTTCTGGGGTATAGCTGCACCTGTAGTACCGGGGGCCACTTGCTGTGTGCTGCGGGGCCTGTGAAGTCAGGTTTCTGCAATGCTGACAGGCTGGACCCAGCCGGAACTACTTCCCATTGAGTTCTATTGTGGCTGTGATCAGTGTGCAGCGTCCGGTTCTAGTGACCGGATTTCAGTTGTGCCTCACCTCAGCAGTTTTCAGTGGCTCTCTCGGTGCTAGTCGCCTCTGATCTGGTCCTTTATGAGGCTGTATAGCGCTGTACTTGGCCGATTCCGGGGTCTGGCCCTAGAATTTGGGTGGTATCCCTCCACCCTTCAGCTCCTTGGCAAAGAAAGAGTCCCCACCGGTGTCTTTGCGTTCCTCTTCAGCGTGCCATGCTAGAATATGTCAAGGGAAGCTCCTCTGTCCCCGATAACCTCACCCTGATGTTACAGCAGTCAGAATTCAGCGAAACTCAAGTGTAATCAGCAGGGATAAACATGCAGGAGTTTGTATCCCTCCGCCGCAGCCACACTGTTATCCTCCACACACCACAGACAGAAAGCCGTGCAGACAGCTGGTTTTACATTGTGCCTTACTGGGGGGGTCCAAATAAAGTCCTCAGTACCAATAATGATCCTCCAGATCAATCCTGGCTTCAGTAAAGCCTGCGCTGGCACTCTGGTCTCTTCACAGGAGGGCAGATGATGTGGGGTGATGTCCCTCAGCTTCTGCTGCACCACAGCCATCCAGACTTGTAAAAGCTTATTTCTTCAGTCCTCTTTGGACCAGAGTCCTGCTTTTTGTCTCAAAATGAGCACCCAAACTTCATAAATAAAATAGGGTCCAGCAAGGTTATTTTGGTTAACCCTATGCATGCTTATTTTGTAGCTTTAGAATGTGACTGTGGGAGCTTAGAGCTCTTGCTGCCTACATGCTCAGAGCCCAGGCCATGACCCCATAATGTGAAGACTCTAAGCTATTTCTCCATCTGGTAGGTTGCCTACTGTGGATGTGGTTTCAGATCGCCATTATACTATTTCCACTCTGGGGAAATTGATGCTACTTTAGTGGGGTCTGCCCCTAATTTTTGGAAATGTTTGGACACCAAATTGGGTTTCCTTCATGTGTGTTGCCTGTAGCATTAGGGCTCCTAGACTGGCAGACCTACACTTACTTTCAGTCAACATCCTGTGTTTCTATAGTTAAATTTTTCATCCTTTTGTAGCCTTCAAAAATGATGTTTGTGCCACCTGAGTGCAACTGAGCAGAAAAGCAGTTTGAGTAGTTGCATGAGGTATCAAGGCTCCCAGCAAAGCAGGCATACACCGGTCCTTCACCAATTCTTTATTTGAACTTAAATTAAAAAATATAAATGCTGATAAATGGCCCATTCCAGACTGCTGCTGTGCCATTATAAATTGTCTACTGTGGTTCAATTGATGTCATTTTTCCTGGTGACTGCCCCTAATCTTTACAAACATTTGGACTCCCAAGTTGGGTTAGGATATGTTTGACGAACTGTTCTGCGAACTTTTCGAGGAACAATTCTGCGAACATCGGGACGTTCGCCAATCTAAACCGAACCTTGAAAGGTTCGCTCATCTCTAGTGAGGAGCTGAGGACTAAAAAGAAAGATGAGCAGTAAGAGGAGAGTAAGTTTTTCTTTATTTTTTTATAATTTCCCCTTTTTTTCTGTGGGGTGAAGAGAAACCAAAGAGAATAACAAGATACTCTCAATTCAAAGAAGTGAGTTGGACTTTTACCTGATCTGCTTATCAGTTAAAAAAAAATCACAGAAACAGCAATACCCAAATATGACCTATTACCGCTAGGTGTCCAAAATTCTGTGAAAATAATATTAGACTAAAAAATATAGTAATTTATGTTGTACTCAAATGCACTACCCTTTCCACAATCCACACAGAATTGTATCCAAGGCTCCACAGTGATTCCATGATAAATCCTTTATTGCAACAATATCATACACAGGATAAAAGTATATATTATTTTGGCCACGATATGGCTTTTATCAAACCAAATATATAAAATGCTGTTTGTTTTTGTTTTTATCTATGTTTTGCTTTTTAACCCCTCTACCCCCAAGGGTGGTTTGCATGTTAATGACCAGGCCAATTTTTACAATTCTGACCTATGTCCCTTTTTGAGGTAATAACTCTGGAATGCTTCCATGGATCCTTGTGATTCTCACAATGTCTTCTCGACACATATTGTTCGTCATGATAGTGGTAAAATTTCTTTGATATGATTTGTGTGTATTTGTGAAAAAAAATGGAAATTTGGTGAAAATGTTGCAATTTTCAAAATTTGAATATTCATTCCCTTAAATCACAGAGATATGTCACACAAAATACTTAATAAGTAACATTTCCCACATGTTTCCTTTACATCAGCACAATTTTGGAACCAAATTAGTTATAAGGGTTCAAATTTAAACAGTGACTTCTCATTTTTACAACACCATTTTTTTGGGGACCACATCACATTAGAAATCACTTTGAGGGGTCTATATGATAGAAAATACCCAAAAGTGACACCATTCTAGAAACTGCACCCCTGAAGGTGCATAAAACCACATTCAAGAAGTTTATTAACCCTTCAGATGCTTCACAGGAATTTTTGGAATGTTGTAAAGAAATTAACATTTTACTTTTTTTCACAAAAAATTAATTCAGTTCCAATTTTTTTATTTTACCAAGGGTAACAGGAGAAATTTGACCCCAAAAGTTTTACAATTTGTCCTGAGTACGCTCATATCCCATATGTGGGGGTAAACCACTGTTTGGGCGCATGGCAGAGCTCGGAAGGGAAGGAGCGCCGCTAAACATTTTCAATGCAAAATTGGCTGGAATTGAGATCAGATGCCATGTCGCGTGAGGAGAGCCCTTGATGTGCCTAAATAGTAGAAATCCCCCACAAGTGACACCATTTTGGAAAATAAACCCACTAAAGAGCTTATCTAAATGTGTGGTGAGCACTTTGAACCCCCAAGTGATTCACAAAAGTTTATAGCGCACAGCCGTAAAAATAAAAAAAAATACATTTTTTTTTACAATAATGATCTTTTTGCCCCCAATTTTCTATTTTTTACAAGGATAACAGGAGAAATTGGACCTCAAAAGTTGCCAAATTTGTCCTGAGCACTCCGATAACCTATATGTTGGGGTAAATCACTGTTTAGGTGCACAGCAGAGCTCGGAAGGGAGGAGCCCCATTTGACTTTTCAATGCAAAATTGGCTGTAATTGAGATCAGATGCCATGTTGTGTTTGGAGAGCCCCTGATGTGCCTAAACAGTGGAAACCCACTACAATTTCAGCCCCAACCTTAACTTTAACCCCAACCCTAACCCTAGCTTTAGCCTCAATCTTTACCCTAACTTTAATCCCAACCCTAACCCTAACGTTAGTCCAACCCTAACCCTAACTTTAGCCCCAACCCTAGCCCTAACTTTAGCCCCAACCCCAAGCCTAACTTTAGCCCTAACCCTAACTTTAGCCCTGACCCTAACCCTTATAGGAAAAAGGAAATAAATACATTTTTTACTTTATTATTTTTCCCTAACGGGGTGATAAAGGGGGGTTTGATTTATTATTCAGAGCAGGTTTTTATGGCGGGTTTTTTTTTGTTTGGCAGCTGTCACATGCTAAAAGACGCTTTATATTGCAAAAAAAATTGATTTTGCATCATCACATTTTAAAAGCTATAATTTTTCGATATTTTGGCCCACAGATTCTTCTTTATGTTTTGGCACTTTTACACAATAAAAACTAATTTATATAAAAAATAATTGTTTTGCATCGCTTTATTCTGAGAACTGTAACTTTTTTATTTTTTCTCTGATGACCCTGTATGGTGGCTCATTTTTTTTGCGGGACAAGATGACGTTTTCAGCGGTACCATGTTTATTTTTATCTGTGTTTTTGATCGCTTGTTATTGCGCTGTAATGTCCAGTAAAGTATATAGCATTGCGATCCATGCTGTAAAATGTTCTTAACTGAAGATTCCTCAAGAGAAAAGCTGGCACTCTGTCCTTTTTGGGAAAATTCCATATTTAATGTAAGTTTATGCCATACGAGCTAAAACCACTGAACACAAATACACAAATATTCATTGTTGTGAATAAAGAAGTTTATTTCCAAAACACATCAGATGTTTGATGACCTGTGTTCGGTGGTTTTAGCACATATGGGAAAAAAATTCTCCAGATGGACGGAGTGCCAGCTTTTCTTTTACTTGATTTTATTAACACGCTCTTCTCAAGCTCCCGAACACCCTGAATGCAGCTATTACAGCTAGCTATTGATTTTATTATGTTCGATTACATACATACTGAATGCTTATTTCTTCATGCTTTGCCCCAAATGATAAAGTGGAAGATGCACAGTAATCTGGAACCTGATGCATGTGTTGTATTCTGTAGACACAATAATGAATGGATGGATGACTTAATGACGAGATAATCTGCATCCATTGTATCACTTAATGTTAAAAGAAAAGGTATTTTAATTATTTACAGCTATAGACAGTTACAGTTAGAAACTCTGATGTCTTAGTTATATTTAGCAGCAATAGCCATAAAATAAAAAAATTGCAGGTGCCAGTATTCTTTTTGACTTGTTTCAAAAGCATGTTTAAATCCTATCAGTTGAATAATCTACTGTAATTTGACTAAACATAGTTCTTTTTCTGTTGATGGATGGTTATGGCCTTTTAAATCTAGAAATATTATTTTCCCCAGGCTTTGAATGATCGTAAGCTTGCTCATGGCATTCTACTGTCTTCCAGAGTGATTTATGAATCGTATGACTTAAGAATGCTACATTTTTCCTTACACCTATTTTCATTATGAGGTGCAGTCGAACAATGAAAAACTCTTTCTGATGCTGTGTAATGTAATACATTTTTAGGCAGAAGCATTTCTCATTTTCTCTCCTGTTCATTGATGATACTGCCAGCCTCTCATTGTTTTTGTTCTGTAGTTTTAAGTTGATTAGATATTTACCTTACCTCCACTGATGGTTTAAATTAAGTAAAAGCAAATGAGAATTTATATTTGTCACACCATTACCTAAGAATAGTATGATGTGTATTCTTTCAAAACACACAATTACATAAAGCATTATACCTATATGCAATTAGTGGAGTCAGAGCCTAGATTCGAAATTCATCAATCCATATTAGACTTAGGCTGGAATCACACCAAACACATAAAAAATCATTCTGATTCAAAGTGCCGAGAGTCACATGAGTATTGTCTGTATGGTTATCTGTATGTAATGCGATTGTAATGCGATGGTGCTATATTTTCTCGGCCATGTATCCATTTGACATCCGTATAACATCCATATGGCCTTAGATTTTGCACATCTTTTTAAAATGTAATGTCCAATTAACTTAACTACATTAATGGTCTGAAACTTATAAAAGCTAATGAACCATGCCATACATTGGGTCCACATTAAGATTTTGCCACAAATCTTTCCACTAGTAGCCCTGTTTGTTTGTTTATCATCCTTGTTTTTTAAAAACAGTCTAACAAGCTTACCTTAACTACAACTGAGTGGGCTATTTTGCTTTGGGTCTTGTCTCAATATTTTGGGTAGCATTCCCCAGGTGTGGAACTGAGGAGGCGCAGACGAATGTGGGTCCATTGACTATTGATTCAAAGGGCTACTAAATAACATTTCCACCATGTGTATTATGTACAAAGAAGCCCTCCGGACAAGTTTTGTGACTACTGTCAGATGTGCATCTCTACTTTTAATGCACATTTGTAGGCAGTGCGGCCTGGGTTAGCTTTCAAGGACGCAGAGATAGGAAATGTATTTCATCAGAGAAGCATCTTTTACTTACTTTACAGTAAATAGTATTCCTATATTTTTTGAATATTAAATGTGATTTTTTTCTTTACAAATTCTGTTCATACGTTGTTATAAAATGTTTGTGTTAATGTTTATGCCTTATCTTATTTTCAGATATTTTCCAACAACTGTAGATTACCAATCCCTGATATCAATGAAACTTAAATCTTTCTTATGATTTAATAATGATGTTTATTGTTGACCAAGTGGACTAGAATGTTTTTGGCTAAAGTTTATTTATGCAAATGATGAATAGTAGCTATATAGAGTTCTTATGTTATGAATGTGTGTTTTTTTACGTGACACAAAACTTGCCATTATTTTAATGCTACATACATATTTTTGATTATTGCTATGATGAACTACACTGTTAAAACCTTTCCGACATTATCTGTAATAATACCTCCCTGTGCCCTGGTACTTATTTGCGTGGGACAGGTTATTACATCCAGTCAGTGCAAACACGATCGCCGCCTGACAGCTGAAATCCGGCACTGTTCCGCTCCACTCCCAGCACTTGAACCCCCTAAATAATGTGATCAAACTCGATTTCAGCATTCCGGGAGAAGGCAGAGAGAAGATAGCCTCCCTGCTAGAGTTGAGCGAAACGGGTCGGTCAAATTCAAAAGTCGTCGACTTTAGCTAAAGTCGAGTTTCGCCGATCAAAACCCGACCATAGCATGAGGTCGGCCATGAGGTCGCCGACCCGAGCGCCAAAGTCACATGTCAAATTATGCTTCCAGCGCCTTTTCTCAGCCAATGATGGAGGACGCCCACTGTGGGCAGCACGATGACGTGGGCAGCGGCCACCACCATCTTAGAGAAGGGCATTGAAGTGATTGGCTAGCTTTGTGTGGCGTCACAGTAGCAATAAAAGGCCATGATTGCCGACCGCCATCTTACTTCTGCCGATCTTAGAAAAGGGAGAGGTGCTGCTGCTGATTCTGAATAGGGAGAGCGTTAGGCAGGGAAGAAGAAAAAAAATAGCTTCTGCTGATAGCGCTTTTCAATGTACAGCTAGTGTGCAGTGAAAGGGGAGGATTTTTGTTGTGTGCAGCAGCACTGATGGTGATTAGGCTGCCTTTTAAGGCTACCTGATAGCAGCATTGCTGTGTGCACACTGCTGTTCAAACTGCTTTTTTCATAGCACTCCAACTTTTATTATATTTTCTGGCCAGTTACCGAGCATTCATTTTTTCACACACTGTATAGCGGTGTACGCTCCTCACACACTACCGTGTACTGGCTGGTATCACGGACAAATACAAGCTATCTGTGTGTGACTCTGGAAAAAAAAAGAGATTTTCCATTTTTCCAGACCTACACTGTATAGAGCTGTCCGCTTTTCAAACAGTTTCGTATATCTGCTGTTTGATAATGGTCAAAACTATACAGAGACAGTGTATGTCACTCCGTTTAAAAATAGACGGAGATTTAAAATTTTCCATACATTCACCGTATAGCGGTGTACGCTCCTCACACACTACCGTGTACCGGCTGGTTTCACAGACAAGAAAAGAGGAGATTTTCCATTTTTCCAGACCTACACCATATAGAGCTGTCCGCTTTTGAAATAGTTTTGTATATCTGCTGTTTGATCACGGTCAAAACTATACAGAGACAACGTGTGTCACTCCGTCTAAAAATAGACGGAGATTTACAATTTTCCATACAGACACCGTATAGAGCTGTCCGATTCTCAAACAGTATTGTATATCTGCTGTTCGCATTACGGTCACATCTATACATAGTCAGCGTGTGTGTGACACTCCGTAAATACATATACGGACATTTCCATTTCTCCATTCACCGTATTGAGCTGTCCAATTCTAAAACAGTATTGTATATCTGCTGTTCGCATTACAGTCACATCTATACAGAAAATAAAGGTAACCAGCTCACCTGCTTTCTTGGCTAGTAGTGGTGCGTGGAAGCTCGGATATTTCGTGAAGCCACACGTGGAGTAAATCAATAATGAAAAAGTTTCCAGGTTCCAAATATACAAAAATGTATTCAAGGCATAAGAACAAGGATAAACAGACATGCCCCATCATAGCGGAAAGACACAGCAACGCGTATCGAACAATATGTTCTTTTTCAAGCGTTAGGCAGGGAAGAAGGAAAAAAAAAATAGCTTCTGCTGATAGTGCTTTTCACTGTACAGTTAGTGTTCTGTGAAAGGGGAGGATTTTTGTTGTGTGCAGCAGCGCTGGTGGTGATTAGGCTGCCTTTTAAGGCTACCTGATAGCTGCATTGCTGTGTGCACACTGCTGTTCAAACTGCTTTTTTCAAAAAAAACTCCAACTTTTTTTATTTTGATCTGGTCAGTTACGGAGTGTTCATTTTTTCACACACCGTATATCGGTGTACGCTCCTCATACACTACCGTGTACCGGCTGGTATCACGGACAAATACAAGCTATCTGTGTGTGACTCTGGAAAAAAAGAGAGGAGATTTTCCATTTTTCCAGACCTACACCGTATAGAGCTGTCCGTTTTTCAATCAGTTTCGTATATCTGCTGTTTGATGATGGTCAAAACTATACAGAGACAGCGTGTGTCACTCCGTACACAAGTAGACAGAGATTTAAAATTTTCCATACATACACCGTATGGCAATGTACGCTCCTCACACACTACCATGTACCGGCTGGTATCACGGACAAATACAAGCTGTGTGCGACTCTGGAAAAAAAAAGAGATTTTCCATTTTTCCAGGCCTACACCGTATAGAGCTGTCCACTTTTCAAACAGTTTCGTATGTCTGCTGTTTGATGACGGTCAAAACTATACAGAGACAGCGTGTGTCACTCCGTATAAAAATAGATGGAGATTTAAAATTTTCCATACATACACCGTATAGCAGTGTGCTCCTCACACACTACCGTGTACCGGCTGGTATCACGGACAAATACAAGCTATCTGTGTGTGACTCTGGAAAAAAAGAGGAGACTTTCCATTTTTCCAGACCTACACCATATAGAGCTGTCTGTTGTGAACTCATTTTCTGGTCTGCCTCTGGTTTCTGGTGAGGGCACTGGTTGTGCTGACGGAGGACTTGTGAGTTCTCTTTCTGGGCTCCCTCTGGTGGTGGCAGGAGGTAGTGAAGCTGATCTAATTAACAGAGACCTGCCACCTGATAATGAGGAAGAGTAGTGGCCAACTGGCATAGGACCATTGGTCCCTGGTTTAAAGTGGGTGATATGGTTTGGTTGTCATCAAAGAATATCTCTATGAAGGTTGCGTCTCCAATAGAGTTGAGCGATACCAGCCGATACTTGAAAATATCGTATCGGAATGGATCGGCCGATCTTAAAAAAAAGTATCGGTATCGCCGATTCCGATACCGGGAACCAATGCAAGTCAATGGGGCCAAAATATCGGAATTAAAAAAAACCCTTTCTTTCCTTGTAGGTTAATTCTACATGAAGAAAAACAACTAAGAATAATGTAGAATGTATTGTGGGAGGTGGAGGAGACATTAAAGCCATAGAGGTTTAGCCCAATCAAATGGAATAGCAGGAATTAAACTTTTTTTTTAAAGACGTTAGGAGTTACAAAGATATTGACTATGTTAGCCTCATTTATATTTTGCCAGACATGTATGTCTTCTTCTTCTTTCTTCTTTCTTCTTCTTTCTTATTCTTCTTCCTTTTTTTACCTTCTTCTTATTATTATTCCTTTTTTTACATTCTTCTTCTTCTTCTTCCTTTTTTTACATTCTTCTACTTCCTTTTTTTACATTCTTCTTATTCCTTTTTTTACATTCTTCTTCCTTTTTTTAAATTCTTCTACTTCCTTTTTTTACATTCTTCTTCTTCTTCCTTTTCTTACATTCTTCATATTCTTCTTATTCAACAATTATTATTCTACATATTCAACTTCTTCATCTTCTTCCTATTCTTCTTCATCATATTCTTGTTTGTGTCAGGCATTCCTGTAGTTGTTATCTAGAAAAGTTAGAAGTTTACACCTTCCGTTCTGCCTGTCACAAAAGATTTACAACAGGATTTGTCCGCGTTCAGTTTGGCCTGCAGCAGCAGGCCTTTTCCAGGGGCACCACGAGGAGGAACGGACTCACCCCCATACACTGCTTAGTCTTCTTCTGCTTATAAATAAGATAATATAATTTGCTCAGAGTATTAGTCTTATGCTTAATGTTCTTTTGCTTTGTTTTTTTATGCTTCTTTGTCTTCTCTCTCTTGTTGTTCTGCATCTTGGTGGTTGTCTTCCTGTTCTTTGTCCTCTTGAACCAGCTGACTGTACTGGCACCCGGAGGGGCAGCAGAAGGAACAAGAGCCAATGGCACTACCGAGGACCAGCTGACGGTGCTGGAACCCGGTTACTAAGCAGGAGGTACCTGTGCTACAAAGCACTACCAAGGACCAGCAGACGTTGCCGGAACTCGGATACCGAGATGGAGGCACCTAGGCCAAAGGCTCTGACGAGAACCAGCTGACGGTGCTGGAACCCGGAGGGGTAGCATAAGCTGCAAGAGCAAATGGAAATAGCGAGGACCAGCTGAAAGTGCTGGCACCCGGAGGGGCAGCAGAAGGAACAAGAGCCAATGGCACAACCGAGGACCAGTTGACGGTGCTGGAACCCGGTTACTAAGCAGGAGGTACCTGTGCTACAAAGCACTACCAAGGACCAGCAGACTTTGCCGGAACTCGGATACCGAGATGGAGGCACCTAGGCCAAAGGCTCTGACGAGAACCAGCTGACGGTGCTGGAACCCGGAGGGGTAGCATAAGCTGCAAGAGCAAATGGAAATAGCGAGGACCAGCTGACAGTGCTGGCACCCGGAGGGGCAGCAGAAGGAATAAGAGCCAATGGCACAACCGAGGACCAGCTGACGGTGCTGGTACCCGGTTACTAAGCAGGAGTTACCTGTGCTACAAAGCACTACCAAGGACCAGCAGACGTTGCCGGAACTCGGATACCGAGATGGAGGCACCTAGGCCAAAGGCTCTGACGAGAACCAGCTGACGGTGCTGGAACCCGGAGGGGTAGCATAAGCTGCAAGAGCAAATGGAAATAGCGAGGACCAGCTGACAGTGCTGGCACCCGGAGGGGCAGCAGAAGGAATAAGAGCCAATGGCACAACCGAGGACGCGCTGACGGTGCTGGAACCCGGTTACTAAGCAGGAGGTACCTGTGCTACAAAGCACTACCAAGGACCAGCAGACGTTGCCGGAACTCGGATACCGAGATGGAGGCACCTAGGCCAAAGGCTCTGACGAGAACCAGCTGACGGTGCTGGAACCCGGAGGGGTAGCATAAGCTGCAAGAGCAAATGGAAATAGCGAGGACCAGCTGACAGTGCTGGCACCCGGAGGGGCAGCAGAAGGAATAAGAGCCAATGGCACAACCGAGGACGCGCTGACGGTGCTGGAACCCGGTTACTAAGCAGGAGGTACCTGTGCTACAAAGCACTACCAAGGACCAGCAGACGTTGCCGGAACTCGGATACCGAGATGGAGGCACCTAGGCCAAAGGCTCTGACGAGAACCAGCTGACGGTGCTGGAACCCGGAGGGGTAGCATAAGCTGCAAGAGCAAATGGAAATAGCGAGGACCAGCTGAAAGTGCTGGCACCCGGAGGGGCAGCAGAAGGAACAAGAGCCAATGGCACAACCGAGGACCAGCTGACGGTGCTGGAACCCGGTTACTAAGCAGGAGGTACCTGTGCTACAAAGCACTACCAAGGACCAGCAGACTTTGCCGGAACTCGGATACCGAGATGGAGGCACCTAGGCCAAAGGCTCTGACGAGAACCAGCTGACGGTGCTGGAACCCGGAGGGGTAGCATAAGCTGCAAGAGCAAATGGAAATAGCGAGGACCAGCTGACAGTGCTGGCACCCGGAGGGGCAGCAGAAGGAATAAGAGCCAATGGCACAACCGAGGACCAGCTGATGGTGCTGGAACCCGGTTACTAAGCAGGAGTTACCTGTGCTACAAAGCACTACCAAGGACCAGCAGACGTTGCCGGAACTCGGATACCGAGATGGAGGCACCTAGGCCAAAGGCTCTGACGAGAACCAGCTGACGGTGCTGGAACCCGGAGGGGTAGCATAAGCTGCAAGAGCAAATGGAAATAGCGAGGACCAGCTGACAGTGCTGGCACCCGGAGGGGCAGCAGAAGGAATAAGAGCCAATGGCACAACCGAGGACCAGCTGACGGTGCTGGAACCCGGTTACTAAGCAGGAGGTACCTGTGCTACAAAGCACTACCAAGGACCAGCAGACGTTGCTGGAACTCGGATACCGAGATGGAGGCACCTAGGCCAAAGGCTCTGACGAGAACCAGCTGACGGTGCTGGAACCTGGAGGGGTAGCAGAAGTTACCCCTGAAAAGCAAAGTTGGCATGCCGCAAGCTGGCCGCAGTTACCGAATCACACAGTCCTACAGGGGGTGCTTGTCCTATTGTCACTACAGAACAAGCCTTTCTTACCAGAACCCGCAGTCCACATAGGAAGCACCTAAACTGCTGGCACCCTAGCCTCGGCTAACCCAACCGCAACACGACATGGCAACTTGGGGTGGCAAACTGACATTGACACTTCCCGGAAACAGCAGGCAGGGCTGGAAACAAGCTGGGCAGGAGGGAGTACCCGTGCCAAAGTCAGTTATGAGCAGCAACTGGCGATGTTGGAGCCCAGGACAAGCACTTAGCAGGCTGAGGCCTGATGTGCTGTCAATTGGGAGGCAGCAGGACAGATTGCCATCAAAACAGCAGGGGAACAGCTGACGTTACTGAACCCCACAAACACAGGAGCTAGTGTTTTACTCTGTGAAGACGGCACTTCCGAGCAACAACTGGCTGTGTTGAAGCCCAGGGACAAGCACGGAGCAGGCTGAGGCTGCATTGAAGAAATTTTAAGATCGGTTGTAGACTTCTACTAATTTTAACCAAGCTCCACTTAGGCCTGTGGCTTCACTGATTTTCGTATTTCCCCTGTCCTCCAACCCCGCCAGTTACAGCTCCGAAGTGGCGTCTGCAAAATCCACACTTGTTCCTGTGTAACAGGTGTTCAGTCCGGTCAGTTAATCCCCTGATGTGTGTCCGGCAATGTCGCCTGCTCTGTCCACATTCCCATAACTAGTTGGACAGAGCAGGCGACATTGCCGGACACACATCAGGGGATTAACTGACCGGACTGAACACCTGTAACACAGGAACAAGTGTGGATTGTGCAGACGCCACTTCGGAGCTGTAACTGGCGGGGTTGGAGGACAGGGGAAATACGAGAGACGGTGGAGCCACAGGCCTAATTGGAGCACGGTTAAAAATCAGTAGTGGTACGACTGTGTAGGCAGCAGGAGACTTTGCCATCCACACAGCAGGGGATCAGCTGACGTTACTGAACCCCACTGAGACACGGGAGCAAGTGTCTCTTTCCGTGTGGACGGCACTTCCGAGCTACAACTGGCTGTGTTGAAGCCCAGGAAATAGGAGGGTGTAGGCAGAGGCCTACTGTATTTGGAATGTGGTGACAGCAGGAGAGACTGCCATCCACACAGCAGGGGATCAGCTGACGTTACTGAACCCCACTGAGACACGGGAGCAAGTGTCTCTTTCCGTGTGGACGGCACTTCCGAGCTACAACTGGCTGTGTTGAAGCCCAGGAAATAGGAGGGTGTAGGCAGAGGCCTACTGTATTTGGAATGTGGTGACAGCAGGAGAGACTGCCATCCACACAGCAGGGGATCAGCTGACGTTACTGAACCCCACTGAGACACGGGAGCAAGTATCTCTTTCCGTGTGGACGGCACTTCCGAGCTACAACTGGCTGTGTTGAAGCCCAGGAAATAGGAGGGTGTAGGCAGAGGCCTACTGTATTTGGAATGTGGTGACAGCAGGAGAAACTGCCATCCACACAGCAGGGGATCAGCTGACGTTACTGAACCCCACTGAGACACGGGAGCAGGTGTCTCTTTCCGTGTGGACGGCACTTCCGAGCTACAACTGACTGTGTTGAAGCCCAGGAAATAGGAGGGTGTAGGCAGAGGCCTACTGTATTTGGAATGAGGTGACAGCAGGAGAGACTGCCATCCACACAGCAGGGGATCAGCTGACATTACTGAACCCCACTGAGACACGGGAGCAAGTATCTCTTTCCGTGTGGACGGCACTTCCGAGCTACAACTGTCTGTGTTGAAGCCCAGGAAATAGGAGGGTGTAGGCACAGGCCTACTGTATTTGGAATGAGGTGACAGCAGGAGAGACTGCCATCCACACAGCAGGGGATCAGCTGACGTTACTGAACCCCACTGAGACACGGGAGCAAGTGTCTCTTTCCGTGTGGACGGCACTTCCGAGCTACAACTGGCTGTGTTGAAGCCCAGGAAATAGGAGGGTGTAGGCAGAGGCCTTCTGTATTTGGAATGAGGTGACAGCAGGAGAGACTGCCATCCACACAGCAGGGGATCAGCTGACGTTACTGAACCCCACTGAGACACGGGAGCAAGTGTCTCTTTCCGTGTGGACGGCACTTCCGAGATACAACTGGCTGTGTTGAAGCCCAGGAAATAGGAGGGTGTAGGCAGAGGCCTACTGTATTTGGAATGAGGTGACAGCAGGAGAGACTGCCATCCACACAGCAGGGGATCAGCTGACGTTACTGAACCCCACTGAGACACGGGAGCAAGTATCTCTTTCCGTGTGGACGGCACTTCCGAGCTACAACTGGCTGTGTTGAAGCCCAGGAAATAGGAGGGTGTAGGCACAGGCCTATTGTATTTGGAATGTGGTGACAGCAGGAGAGACTGCCATCCACACAGCAGGGGATCAGCTGACGTTACTGAACCCCACTGAGACATGGGAGCAAGTATCTCTTTCCGTGTGGACGGCACTTCCGAGCTACAACTGGCTGTGTTGAAGCCCAGGAAATAGGAGGGTGTAGGCAGAGGCCTACTGTATTTGGAATGTGGTGACAGCAGGAGAGACTGCCATCCACACAGCAGGGGATCAGCTGACGTTACTGAACCCCACTGAGACACGGGAGCAGGTGTCTCTTTCCGTGTGGACGGCACTTCCGAGCTACAACTGGCTGTGTTGAAGCCCAGGAAATAGGAGGGTGTAGGCAGAGGCCTACTGTATTTGGAATGAGGTGACAGCAGGAGAGACTGCCATCCACACAGCAGGGGATCAGCTGACGTTACTGAACCCCACTGAGACACGGGAGCAAGTGTCTCTTTCCGTGTGGACGGCACTTCCGAGATACAACTGGCTGTGTTGAAGCCCAGGAAATAGGAGGGTGTAGGCAGAGGCCTACTGTATTTGGAATGAGGTGACAGCAGGAGAGACTGCCATCCACACAGCAGGGGATCAGCTGACGTTACTGAACCCCACTGAGACACGGGAGCAAGTATCTCTTTCCGTGTGGACGGCACTTCCGAGCTACAACTGGCTGTGTTGAAGCCCAGGAAATAGGAGGGTGTAGGCACAGGCCTACTGTATTTGGAATGAGGTGACAGCAGGAGAGACTGCCATCCACACAGCAGGGGATCAGCTGACGTTACTGAACCCCACTGAGACACGGGAGCAAGTGTCTCTTTCCGTGTGGACGGCACTTCCGAGATACAACTGGCTGTGTTGAAGCCCAGGAAATAGGAGGGTGTAGGCAGAGGCCTACTGTATTTGGAATGAGGTGACAGCAGGAGAGACTGCCATCCACACAGCAGGGGATCAGCTGACGTTACTGAACCCCACTGAGACACGGGAGCAAGTGTCTCTTTCCGTGTGGACGGCACTTCCGAGCTACAACTGGCTGTGTTGAAGCCCAGAAAATAGGAGGGTGTAGGCAGAGGCCTACTGTATTTGGAATGAGGTGACAGCAGGAGAGACTGCCATCCACACAGCAGGGGATCAGCTGACGTTACTGAACCCCACTGAGACACGGGAGCAAGTGTCTCTTTCCGTGTGGACGGCACTTCCGAGCTACAACTGGCTGTGTTGAAGCCCAGGAAATAGGAGGGTGTAGGCAGAGGCCTACTGTATTTGGAATGAGGTGACAGCAGGAGAGACTGCCATCTCCACAGCAGGGGAACAGCTGGCAGTGCTGAACCCCACTAACACTTGAACGAATGTGTTTGGCTCTGTGGAGATGACACTTCTGAACACCAACTGACGCTGTTGGAGCCCAGGATTAGGCGTGGAGCAGGCTGGGGCCTACTGGATTTTGGCAGGTGTAGGCAGCAGGAGACTTGCAATCTCCACAGCAGGGGAACAGCTGGCAGTGCTGAAACCCACTAACACTCGAACGAATGTGTTTGGCTCTGTGGAGATGTCACTTCTGAACAACAACTGACGCTGTTGGAGCCCAGGATTAGGCGTGGAGCAGGCTGGGGCCTACTGGATTTTGGCAGGTGTAGGCAGCAGGAGACTTGCCATCTCCACAGCAGGGGAACAGCTGGCAGTGCTGAAACCCACTAACACTCGAACGAATGTGTTTGGCTCTGTGGAGACGACACTTCTGAACACCAACTGACGCTGTTGGAGCCCAGGATTAGGCGAGGAGCAGGCTGGGGCCTGTTGCTTTTGGCAGGTGAAGGCAGCAGGAGACTTGCCATCTCCACAGCAGGGGAACAGATGGCAGTGCTGAAACCCACTAACACTCGAACGAATGTGTTTGGCTCTGTGGAGACGACACTTCTGAACACCAACTGACGCTGTTGGAGCCCAGGATTAGGCGAGGAGCAGGCTGGGGCCTGTTGCTTTTGGCAGGTGAAGGCAGCAGGAGACTTGCCATCTCCACAGCAGGGGAACAGCTGGCAGTGCTGAAACCCACTAACACTCGAACGAATGTGTTTGGCTCTGTGGAGATGTCACTTCTGAACACCAACTGACGCTGTTGGAGCCCAGGATTAGGCATGGAGCAGGCTGGGGCCTACTGGATTATGGCAGGTGTAGGCAGCAGGAGACTTGCCATCTCCACAGCAGGGGAACAGCTGGCAGTGCTGAAACCCACTAACACTCGAACGAATGTGTTTGGCTCTGTGGAGACGACACTTCTGAACACCAACTGACGCTGTTGGAGCCCAGGATTAGGCGAGGAGCAGGCTGGGGCCTGTTGCTTTTGGCAGGTGAAGGCAGCAGGAGACTTGCCATCTCCACAGCAGGGGAACAGCTGGCAGTGCTGAAACCCACTAACACTCGAACGAATGTGTTTGGCTCTGTGGAGACGACACTTCTGAACACCAACTGACGCTGTTGGAGCCCAGGATTAGGCGAGGAGCAGGCTGGGGCCTGTTGCTTTTGGCAGGTGAAGGCAGCAGGAGACTTGCCATCTCCACAGCAGGGGAACAGCTGGCAGTGCTGAACCCCACTAACACTTGAACAAATGTGTTTGGCTCTGTGGAGACGACACTTCTGAACAACAACTGACACTGTTGGAGCCCAGGATTACGCATGCCGCATGCAGAGGCCAATGGGCAGCGGTTTTTATGGAGGTTGTTGACTACTACTGATTCTAACCATGCTCCACTTAGGCCTCTGGCTCCACTGTCTCTACTATTTACCCTGGCCTCCAACCCCGCCAGCTACATCTCTGAAGTGGCGTCAGCACAATCTACACTTGTTCCTGTGTTACTGGTGCTCAGTCCCGTCAGTTGATCCCCTGATGTTTGTCCGGCAAGTTCGCCAGCTCTGTCCTCATTCCCACTACTGGTTATGGGAATGTGGACAGAGCAGGAGACCTTGCCGGACACACATCAGGGGATAAACTGATGGGACTGAGCCACAGGAACACAGGAACAAGTGTAGATTGTGCTGACGCCACTTCAGAGATGTAGCTGGCGGGGTTGGAGGTCAGGGAAAATAGTAGAGACAGTGGAGCCAGAGACCTAAGTTGGGCACGGTTAAAAATCAGTAGTGGTTTGAATGTTGATGGAGCTGGTGACTTTGCCATCCACACAGCAGGGGATCAGCTGGCGTTACTGAACCCCACTAACACAGGAACTAGTGTGTTTCTCTGTGCAGACGACACATCTGAGCGACAACTGGCTGTGTTGAAGCACAGGGATTATTGTTCAGGTGGTAGAAAAATGAACACACCAGCAGACCTGGATACAGTTGCCAACCACTAATTTAGTCTGTAAGAGGAATGGCAAAGTCTTTGGAGATCCAGGCCTTGTTCATTTTCAGAAAAGTCAGCCGGTCAACATTATCGGAAGATAGTCGCGTGCGACGGTCTGTTAGTACACCACCTGCGGCACTAAAGACACGTTCCGATAATACACTGGCAGCAGGGCAAGCCAGCACCTCCAATGCATACTGGCTAAGCTCTGGCCATGTATCCAGCTTAGAGACCCAAAACTTGAAGGGGGAAGAGCCATCTGGGAGTACAGCGACAGGGCAAGACATGTAGTCTGACACCATCTGATGGAAGCGTTGCCTCCTGCTGACTCGAGGCGTCGCTGATGGTGTAGACAATTGTGGTGGACACACAAAACTTTGCCACATTTGGGCCATAGTGGTCTTGCCTTGTGCTGCGGCGCTGCCTCTGCTCCCTCTTTGTGCAGAGTTTCCTCCACTGCCTCGACGCACAGAGCTGCTTTGTAAAGCACTAGCAACAATGCTGTCGGGTGGAATGGAAAACATTATGGACTGCACCAGTGACACTTCGTACTCCCGCAGTTTACGCTCCCGGTTCAACGTTGGTATGAGCCTTTGTACGCTGTCCCGGTAGCGAGTATCTAGGAGGGTGTACACCCAATAATCAGCCGAGACGAGAATGTGGGCGATGCGGCGGTCGTTTCTCAGGCACTGCAGCATGAAATCAACCATGTGCTGCAGACTCCCAACTGCCAAAGAACCGCTGTCCCCTGTTTGAGGCGTGACCTCGGCCTGCTCTGCATCACCCCACCCTCGCTGTACATACTGAGTAGAGGTTTGTGTACCTCCCTCCTCTGGAGAGATGTCTTCCTCCTCCATCGACTCCTCCTCATCCTCCTCACAAAGTGTCCCCTGCCTAGGCCTTTGTGAGGAAACACGTAGCGCAGACTGTCCAGAAGCAGATGGCATTTGGGACTCCTCATCCTCCACCTCTTCCGAAACCTCATCCCTTAGTGCTTGCAGTGTTTGTTGAAGCAGGCAGATAAGGGGGACAGTCATGCTGACTAGTGCATCATCTGCACTCGCCATCCGCGTGGATTCATCGAAGGCACGCAAAACGAGGCAGATGTCCTTCATAGAGGCCCACTCAATGGTTCTGAAGTGTGAACGGCGCACAGTGCGACTTGTTTGCGCCTGATGCAGCTGGTACTCCATGACTGCTGCCTGCTGCTCACACAACCGCTCCAACATATGTAACGTTGAATTCCACCGGGTGGGTAGGTCACATATGATGCGATGTTCCGGAAGGCCAAATCGTCGCTGCAGAGCAGCGAGGCGCGATCTTGCCGTGCTGGAACGTCGCAAGTGAGCGCACTCTATGCGGACCTTGTGCAACAGTGCATCAAGATCCGGATAGTCCCTCAGAAAGCTCTGCACGACCAAGTTAAGCACATGTGCCAGACATGGGATGTGTGTGAGGTTGCCTAGGCCAAGAGCTGCCACCAGATTTCGGCCATTGTCACACACTACCAAGCCCGGCTGGAGATTCGCTGGCCCAAACCACACATCGCTCTCCAGCTTGATAGCATTCCAGAGCTCCTGCGCTGTGTGGCTTCGATTCCCCAAAGAAATTAATTTGAGTACAGCCTGTTGACGTTTGGCCACGGCTGTGCTCATATCGGTCGTAACAGGCTCCTGCTCTGCTGTTTCTGAGGAACTTGAGTAGGAGGAGGAGTCTATGTGTACAGACTGGAGTCCTGCAATCCGTGGCGTTGGAAGAACACGTACAGCGCCACTCTCCAGATCTGTACCCGGCTCCACAACATTGACCCAGTGGGCAGTGAGGGAAAGGTATCGTCCCTGTCCATGGTTACTGGTCCATGCATTGGTGGTCAGGTGGACCTTGCTACTAACGGCGTTTAGTAGCGCATGTTTTATTTTGCCCTCAACATGTTTCTGCAGGGCAGGGACGGCTCGCCTGCTGAAATAAAAGCGACTGGGCACGTTGTATTGGGGGACTGCCAATGCCATTAAGTCCCGGAAGGTGTCAGTGTCCACCAGCCTGAATGACAGCATTTCAACTGCCAGAAGTTTGGCAATGCCAGCATTCAGAGACTGTGCTCGGGGATGGTTTGCCGAGTAAGGGCGCCTTTTATCCCATGCCTGTGCTACCGATGGCTGTGATGGATGGGAACATGCTGCTATGGGTGGAATCTGACAGGGTCTCCGGACAACAGTGGCAGAGGTTCTTCCTTGGCGATCCTGTGAGGAAGCCAAACCAGCAGTGTGTGAGCTGGAGGAAGAGGCCCCAACACGAACTGAAGAGGTGGTAGGTGGTGCTGTACGTTGGCCTACGTCTTCAGGGTGTCTCTGCAACTCCAACTCGTGCTTGGTGCGCACATGTTTCCACATATTTGTGGTATTGAGGTTGCTGACATTTCTCCCTCTTTTGACTATCTGATGACACAGCTTGCATTTGACAAAGCAAATGTCATCTGCAACTGTGTCAAAAAAGGACCACGCACTGCAACTCTTGGGAGCGCCCGGTTTGCCTTTGGAATGAGGAATGCTCCTAACGGGTGCCGAAGTGGAGGGTACAGGCAACCAAGTCTTCCCCCTCCCTCTGCCTCCTGTTTTGGCCGGTAGGGGAATCTCTTCCTCCGAGCTGCTCCCACCACCTTCCTGTTCCTCACGCCATGATGGGTCAAGGACCTCATCATCTTCCCTCCCCTCTTCAAACAGCTGCTTCTCCGGGGTTGTCTCGCCAGCACCGTACGCACCAGAAAGTGGCAACTGAGTCTCGTCATCATCTGATGCGTACTGAGGTGTGCTGACCATAGGCACTGGCCCACTCGCCTCTTCAGATTCAGAGGGACAAAGAAGTTGCGCATCACTGCATACTCCCTCTTCTTCACATTCAGGAATGCTGCTTGGCTGGCCCCCTCTTTCCAAGCCAACAGATTCCGAGAACAGAAGTAGAGACTGTGATGGCTCCTGTCCATGTCTCTCTGACTGCCTGGGCACTTTGGCAGGTGGTGAAGAGACAGATGGTTGCTCTTCGGTGCTCTGATCCTGAGAGGATGCGGAAGTAATTGAAGTTGATGCGTTAGCTGCCATCCATCCGACAACGGCTTCAATTTGTTCCTCCCGCAGCAGTGGGGTACGTTGAGGTCCTACAAAGCTGCGCATAAAGGACTGTTGCCTGCTAAAACTGGGGGATGCTGATCCACTAGTGCCCGCAGCAGGCCCAGAATCCCCACATCCTCTCCCTGCAGAATCCCCACGTCCTCTCCCTGCTGAAACTCCACGCCCACGCCCACGCGCCTTACTCCCTGCCTTCTTCATCTTGCCAGACTGCTTAAGATAGGCATAAAAGTACAAAGGGGGGCCTTAGTGTGCTTATTCCTGAACAGCTGGTTACAGGTACAAGAAACACTAATTTTATGAAGTGTGTGTGTGTGGACTACACTTTAATAGGAGCTGATGTGGCCTACACAAGTTCCAAATGTAGTGTTTGGTGAACTTTTTTTGTGGTTTCTTTGTTGGAAACAAACTCAAAGTATGTGAACAAAGAATTGAAACTGATAGTATCACCAACTTTTTGGAGCTATTACAATGCAGGCAGGTAACCTACAATGCAAAAGATGAGGCTCCAAAAAAATTGGGTAATACTAATCTGGCTGCGCCGGCAGGGCACAAGCCAGAAAAAAAGGCTCCTCTATCTACTCCTATATAGTGTTTGCAACCAACCAATGTTGATGGATACGGATGGATGCACACTAATAGGAGAAGAAAAAATGAGCTGCACTCAAAGACAAATATGTGTGAGGCAGTGACGCACGTTGAGCGTCCTACAACCAGACGTAGCTGCAGGACACTCTACTCAGCGTGAGCTGCACTCACACACAGTCAGAGACCTCTCAGACAGCCGTCAACAGTGCAGCTAAGTGGGCACTGGCACTGACAGGCTGCAGAAAGGCTCCACTGTGTACTCCTATATAGTGTTTGCAACCACCGTAGATGGAGACGGATGGATGCACACTAATAGAAGAAAAAATGAGCTGCACTCAAATAAAAATATGTGTGAGGCACTGACGCACGCTGAGCGTCCTACAGCCAGACGTAGCTGCAGGACACACTACTCAGCGTGAGCTGCACTCACACACAGTCAGAGACCTCTCTGACAGCCGTGAACAGTGCAGCAAAGTGGACACTAGCACTGAAAGGCTGCAGAAAGGCTCCGCTGTCTACTACTAGTGTTTGCAACCAACGTATATGGATACGGATGGAAGCACACTAGATTGAAATTATGTAAAAAATGCAGCTCAAAAAATAAAAGATGTATGAGGCAGCAGTGATCACACTGGGTGGCCTACAGCCTGACGTGGCTGCAGGACCCACTCCACAGCGTGAGCTGCACTCACACAGCTCTTGCAGACAGCTGTGAACACTGCTGCTAGGGCAAAGAAGGCTACAGTGGTGGTTTATGTAGCCTGGGTAAAGCACTAGATGTTTGGTGGAATCGCTATTTCTAACTGTCCCTCACAGTCTTCTACAGCAGCCTGTCCCTAACTGAATTCACAGCAGAGTGACCAGAAATGGCGGCTGCGGTGGCTTTTATAGTGCATCATGACATCATTTCGGCAGCCAATCACAGCCATGCCAATAGTTAACATGCCTACATGCCTAACAGGATGTGCCCACACTTCGGAGGATTCCCATTGGCTTAATCAAAGCAAGCAGGCTCATAGCATGATGGGAACTTCCGATTCCGATTCCGGAATCCGATATGACAAAAGTATCGGAAGTCAGTATCGGAATTCCGATACCGCTAATATCGGCCGATACCCGATACTTGCGGTATCGGAATGCTCAACACTAGTCTCCAAAGTTCAAGCCAAGATTTTTTGGACCTTATAAGATTTTGGAGATTCTTAATCCTGTTTCTTTCCGATTGGCTCTTCCAGTTACATTTAAGATCCATAACGTATTTCACAAATCTCTGTTCAAGAAGTTTGTTGAGCCAGTAGTTCCTGTGGCAGCGCCTCCTGACCCTGTATTGGTTGAAGGTAATGTGGAATATGAGGTAGAGAAAATATTGGATTCTCGTTTGGCTAGACGGAGACTCCAGTATTTGGTCAATTGAAAGGGTTATGGCCAGGAGGATAGTTCTTGGGTCTCTGCCTCTGACATTCATGCCAATAGATTGGTTCGTGCTTTTCACCGGGCCCATCCTGATTGGCCTGGTGGCGTGGATGAGGGTTCGGTGACCCCTCCTCAAGGGTGGATACTGTTGTGAACTCATTTTCTGGTCTGCCTCTGGTTTCTGGTGAGGGAACTGGTTGTGCAGACAGAGGAGTTGTGAGTTCTCTTTCCAGGCTCCCTCTGGTGGTGGCAGGAGGTAGTGAAGCTGATCTAATTAACAGAGACCTGCCACCTGATAATGAGGAAGAGGCGTGGACATCTGGAGTCTCAGACAGCCGACTCCCTATTCCCATGCTGGTGATTTTTTCCTGCCTCCTGAGGTCTTAGTTTCCAGCTCAGTTCCTGTCTTCTCAAGCTAAGTTGTCTTTGCTAATGTTCACATTAGATTATAATGGGCGAAGTCTAGTGACTTCAGGGTATTTTTTGCTATCAGAAGTGTTGGACATTTTTGCAGGGTTTTTTGGCATGATTGCAGACAGTATCTTTCCTTTCCTGTCCTTTCTAGCTAGTGTGGGCCCCATCGTTTGCTCAGCCTATTTTCCTACCTGTGATCGTGTTTTCATCTTGTCTCACCGTCAATACATGTGTGGGGGCTGTCTATTTCATTGGGGTCTGCTCTGGGGCAGTTTTAGATTTACCCTTTTCTTGCTTTAGGCTTATTTAGTCCTCCGGCTGTGACGAGGCATCTAGAATCATCGTAGGTACGCTCCACGGCTGCTGTTAGTTGAGTGGTTAGGATCAGGGGTCTGCGTGCCGCGTAGTTACCAACCTCTCTGGTTTTCTGTGATTTGGCTTGGTCTTGTTTTCCTCCTCGGTGACCCATTCATAACAGCTTTCTGCATTTCAAACAGTTTCGTATATCTGCTGTTTGATTACAGTCAAAACTATACAGAGACAGTGTGTGTCATTCCGTATAAAAATAGACGGAGATTTACAATTTTCCATACAGACACCGTATAGAGCTGTCCGATTCTCAAACAGTATTGTATATCTGCCGTTCGCATTACGGTCACATCTATACAGAGTCAGTGTGTGTGTGTGACACTCCGTAAATGCATATACTGACATTTCCATTTCTCCATACAAAGTATTGAGCTGTCTGATTCTCAAACAGTTTTGTTTATCTACTGTTTGCATTACAGTCACATCTATACAGAAAATAAAGGTAACCAGCTCACC
This sequence comes from Dendrobates tinctorius, assembly GCF_039654945.1. NCBI lineage: Eukaryota > Metazoa > Chordata > Amphibia > Anura > Dendrobatidae > Dendrobates > Dendrobates tinctorius. Next base: position 50,845,541 of record NW_027361728.1, on the reverse strand, counting down.
TGCTTTCTTGGCTAGTAGTGGTGCATGGAAACTCGGATATTTCGTGAAGCCAAAAGTGGAGTAAATCAATAATGAAAAAGTTTCCAGCTTCCAAATATACAAACATTTATTCAAGGCATAAGAACAAGGATAAACGGACATGCCCCATCATAGCGGAAAGACAGAGCAATGCCTATCAAACAATATGTTCTTTTTCAAGCTTGAAAAAGAACATATTGTTCGATAAGCGTTGCTGTGTCATTCCGCTATGATGGGGCATGTCCGTTTAACCTTGTTCTTATGCCTTGAATACATTTTTGAATATTTGGAAGCTGGAAACTTTTTCATTATACATCTATACAGAGTCAGCGTGTGTGTGTGACATTCAATAAATACATATGCGGAGATTGTTAGTTACACAAAAAACGTATACACCTGTACACTTCTGATACAGTACCTTATATCTGCTTGTTGGATTAAGGTCAAATACATACTGGGAGAGCCTCTGTGACTAACAAAATATATACGTATATTTAATTTTATTAATACACCTTACACAGCTGGACGCTCCTCAAACAGTACCATCTCTCTGCTGGTATTTTGGTACATTTTCCCAAACATGAGGAAGCATGGTGAAAGAGGCAGGGGGCGCAGCTGGTACTGATGGTGCTGTTGCATCGGCTGGTTCTGTCAAAAGCACAATAGCAGCTAAGGCACGAGGTGTTGAGCCTGTGTCACTGTCTGGCCCAAGAAGGCCTGTAAGGTTCCCTTTTCTTGGAGTAGGAAAACCACATTTAAAGCAGGAGCATCAGGAACAGGTTTTGGTGTACATTGCCAAAACAGCCACCAGCTCTATTGCCTCCTCTTCTGAATGTTTGAAACCTGCAAGCACGGAGTCATCAGTGCAGGGTTCTGGACAGGAAAAACACCTTTCCTTATGTCCTTCACCCCCACCAAAAGTTAAGGATGCGGCAGCCCACACTTCAGATTACTCTATGGAGCTCTTTTCACATACCATGCCTGGGTAATCCAGTCAAATCCTGAATTCCCCAGTCCAAGATGAATCTGACATGGAGTGCACTGATGCACAGGCACTGCTAGATGATTCTGCTGGTACATTGACCCAGAGCACTACATTGCCCTCACAGTCTACTGAGCCAGAATCTGACCCTGCTGAAACTCAGGTGCCCCTTCCCGCATACTATACCACCTTACACTGTGACACAGAGGAAGGTAAAGAGGAAGTTGCAGATAACTTTGAAGAGGAGGTGATGGATGACCCAGTTCTTGACCCGGATTGGCATCCATTGGGGGAGGAGGGTGGTGCTGGCAATAGTTCAGATAAGGAGAAAGATCCGCAGCAGGCATTGACATCGCAGCAGCGGTCATTTGGCAGGCCCATAGCTGTCCAAAAACATGGACCAAAAACTAAAAGAGTTGCAGGACAGCTTGGCCAGGTGGTCAACTTAGCACAGCGTGCAAGGCCAGAAAATGTATACCAAAGTAGGAAGAGTGCAGTGTGGCACTTCTTTGTCCAAAATCCTACTGATGAGGCAGAACCTTTAGCTGAGGTAAAAAACTCAGAAATTTGAATACCAGTTGCATGCTTAGACATTTAACCAACATGCTCTTGCAAGCGTGGAAGGACTACAAAACATCAGGAAGCACATGTACACCTGCTCCGACTGAAGGTAGCCAGCAGCACTCCATCGCTTCCCCCACTTTAACACCACCGCCACCGTTAAGCACACCACCAGCACTAAATGTTGAGGTGTCGTCGCAAGACCAAAGCACTCAGGGAATCACAATGGTTTTGCAACACAACACTGAATCTAGGCCATCACCACCAATACCATCACCAACCCCCTCTCACTCCAGCCGGTCCACCGCTACTTCCTCCATATGCAGCTCTCCAGTCCAGCTCACCCTACCAGACACTCTGAGTAGAACAAGAAAGTACTCATCCTCTCATCCACGTACACTGGCTTTGAATGCCCATATTGCCAAACTAATCTCGTTAGAGATGATGCCCTACCGGTTGGTTGACAGCAAAGCTTTCCGCGAGCTCATGGCCTACGCAGTACCATGCTATGACCTACCCAGTCGGTACTTCTTTTCGTGAAAAGCCATCACAGCCCCCCACGTGCATGTGAAAGACTGCATTGTCCATGCACTCAAGCAATCAGTGAGTGGAAAGGTGCACCTCACAACAGATGCATGGTCCAGTAGGCATGGCCAGGGCCATTACGTGTCCATCACTGAGCACTGGGTTAATGTGGTGGATGCAGGCTCCACAGGGGACAGCGGCGGTGGAACAGTGCTGCCTAGCCCACGGTATAGGAAACAGTTGGCTGTAGGCTTTCAACCCTCCTCCTCCTCCATAAGCGAAAGCTCATCCACAGAGCGCTGTCGCATGAGCACTCCATACACAGCTAGTAGTGTTGCACACGAGGTGTCCCACTATCGATCAGCTATCGATAAGCATCAGCAGGCTGTGTTAAAGATGATGTCTTTGGGCGACAACAGACACACCGCGGAGGTACTGGCCGACTACTTGCAGTGACAAACTGAGTCATGGATGGGCAGTCTACATGTTGAGCAAGGCAAGGTAGTCAGTGATAATGGCCGTAATTTTGTGGCAGCCATAGCCCTTGCAAAACTCACACACATAGCTTTGAACCTGGTGGTGCAGTGCTTCCTTAATAATTATCCGGAGTTAACATCTCTGCTCCCTAAGGTGCGAAGACTGTGCTCGCACATCTGTCGCTCGGCCGTACACTCCAGTTGTATGCAGAAGCTGCAGCGATTGCTCCACCTCCCCAAGCACCGCCTAATCATAGATGTTTGCAACAAGGTGGAACTCCACCCTGCACATGGTTGAGAGGCTGTGTGAACAGAGGCAGGCTGTAATGCATTTGTGGGAGGAAACACGGGCAGGCAGTTTGAGGGAAGACATGAAATTGTCGGTTGTGCAGTGGTCAAAGCTGAAAGACCTCTGTAAAAACCTTCAGAGTTTTGAGGAATGCAAACAGCTGGTAAGTGCAGACGGCGCCATCATAAGCATGAGCATCCCACTTATGCATCTGCTGATGCAAAGTTTGACGCACATTAAGGATCAGGCATCTGTAACCGAGGAGGAACAGGAAGAGGAGGAGGGAAGCCTTGCTGACAGTCAGCCATTGTCTGGTCAGGGAACTGTCCTGGATGAGGTGGAGGAAGAAGAGGAAGAGGAGGAGGATGAGGGGATGATTATTTTGGGCAGGAAGATGCTTCTCAGGAGGCAAGAGAAAATGTTGGCGTTCCAAGGTCAGGTACAGGGTTTGTGCGTGACTGTAGGGATGTGGATTTGCCAGAAAGTGCTCCTCCACCCATCAGTGGCAGTGCATTATTGACACCTGGAACATTGGCCCACATGTGCGATAATGCTTTGCGGATATAAAAAGGCATGTCCACATTGCCAAAATTATGAAGGATGATGATTACTGGCTGGCCAGCATCCTCGATCCACGCTCCAAAGGCAAATTACACAACATCATGCCACAGGAGAACCTAGAGATAATATTGGCTATTAAACAAGCAACTCTGTTAAACAATTTGAGGTTTTCTCAGCACACAGCAGTGGAGCTGGTTCTCCCATGAGCCATAATGGGCACAATGGAAGAAGTGTTCATGGTGCACACAGCCGAAGTCCCGTTGGAGACAGGGGTTTCATGACCATGTTGTGGACTGAATTCTGAAGTACTGCTCACGTGTCTGGTAATGCTGCATTGATTAAAAGTGACAGGAGACTGCAGTTGTCAACTATGGTTACAAACTACTTCTCCCATATCGATGTTCTCCCTCACAGATCATTCCCCTTTGACTATTGGGCCTTTAAACTGGACACCTGGCCTGAATTGGCACAATATGCCTTACAGGAGCTCGATTGCCCTGCTGCTAGTGTGTTATCTGAAAGAGTCTTCAGTGCTGCTGGATCAATCCTGACAGAAAAAAGGACCTGTCTGTGGACCCAAAATGTTGATGATCTAACCTTCATTAAAATGAACCATGCATGGATTTTGTCCCACCTTCCCCTGATGACACATAGGTTGCCTGAAAACTGCGTCTATTTGGTCCTCCTTTTCCTCGGACTTTCCAGCCTACACATCAACATATGCCATTTTTTAAACCTCCCTAACTGGGCTGCCCACCCCCCCAAGGGCTGGGGTCAAGACCTGGCACACGCGGGCAAGTGCCATTGCTCTGAACAGGTGGATGGGCCCACTGATGGCCGACGGCAATGGCACAGGGCCCCTCATAGTACAGTACAATACAGTGTCTCTGATGGTGGGGGGCCCACTCACCGTCAGACACACCAGCGTACTATGAGGGGCCCTGTGCCAGTACCGTTGCCCAAGAGTGTGCCCCCCTGCTTGGTCATGGCCACAGCACTTGCAAGTTGCAATACTTACCTCTCCCTGCTCCACCGCTGTGTAGTCTGGGCAGTTAAACCCTTCACAGAGACGGCCACTAGAAATTTTGGTGTATTGATCGATGATGGTTAAGATGTAGCTATGGCTTGTCATGCTGGCCTCTACCTTCAGATGATCATTGGCTACCATTTGTAATGGACGTCAACTTACAAGCAGATGCAGTGGTGGTTTATGATCACCTTTCACATTTGTGATAGTCACAGACGTGTGACATTCCTGCCACCATTTTTCAATGTCTCCTCTCATGCCAATCCAATAGAATCGCCTACGACCTGTGGCTTCTGTCTTTTGCACTCCAAAATGACCAGACACATCATGATAGGCAGTGAGGACCATGTCTACATCTCTCCCTGTGATCACAATTTGATGGAGACGAGTTATGGTGATTAGAGTTGAGCGAAATGGGTCGGTCAAATTAAAAAATCGGTGACTTTCGCTGAAGTCGGGTTTCATGAAACGAAACCCGACCATAGCGTGAGGTCGGCCACGAGGTCAGCGACCCGAGCGCCAAAGTCACGTTTCAAATGATGCTTCCAGTGCCCGTTTTCAGCTAATGATGGAGGACGCACACTGTGGGTAATGCGATGACATAGGCATCGGTCACCACCATCTTTGAGAAGGGCATGCAAGTGATTGGCTAGCTTTGTGTGGCGTCACAGGGGCTATAAAAGGGCGTGCACACCGACCGCCATCTTACTTCTGCCGATCTTAGCATTAGGGAGAGGTTGATGCTGCTGATTCAGAATAAGGGAGAGAGTTACGTAGGGAAGAAGAACCAAAAAACTGCTTCTGCTGTTAGCAATTTCCACTGTACAACACAATAGTTTGTGTGCAGTGACAGTGGAGGCTCTATTTTTGTGCATCAGCACTGTTGGTTATTAGGCTGCCTTATAAGGCTCCCTGATAGCTGCATTGCTGTTGGCACACTGCTGTGCAAACTGCTTTTTAAAATCAAAAATACTTTTTTCTCTCTTTTCTGCACAGTTACCAAGCGTTCATTTTTCCACCTTTTGTGTGCAGCAGTGCTGCTTATTAGGCTGCCTGCATCCATACTTGGACTGAGAGCATCATTGTCAGCCTCCTAAAATCTCTAGTGAGATTCAAATATTCACCAATACTGTATACACCCTCCACCTTGTCATACACCATCCAATTTCAGCCTGTTACATTGAGGTGTAATCTCTACTGGGCCTGAGACAATAGTTCAGCATCCTCAAATCTCTAGTGAGATTCAAATTCTCACCAATACTACATACACCCTCCACCTTGTCATACACCATCCAATTTCAGCCTGTACATTGAGGTGTAATCTCTACTGGGCCTGAGACAATAGTTCAGCGTCCTCAAATCTCTAGTGAGATTCAAATTCTCACCAATACTACATACACCCTCCACCTTGTCATACACCATCCAATTTCAGCCTGTTACATTGAGGTGTAATCCCTACTGGGACTGAGACAATAGTTCAGCATCTTCAAATCTCTAGTGAGATTCAAATTCTCACCAATACTACATACACTCTCCACCTTGTCATACACCATCCAATTTCAGCCTGTTACATTGAGGTGTAATCTCTACTGGGCCTGAGACAATATTTCAGCATCCTCAAATCTCTAGTGAGATTCAAATTCTCACCAATACTACATACACATTGTCATACACCATCCAATTTCAGCCTGTTACAATGAGGTGTAATCTCTACTGGTCCTGAGACAATAGTTCAGCGTCCTCAAATCTCTAGTGAGATTCAAATTCTCACCAATACTACATACACATTGTCATACACCATCCAATTTCAGCCTGTTACATTGAGGTGTAATCTCTACTGGACCTGAAACAATAGTTCAACGTCCTCAAATCTCTAGTGAGATTCAAATTCTCACCAATACTATATACACCCTCCACCTTGTCATACACCATCCAATTTCAGCCTGTTACATTGAGGTGTAATCTCTACTGGGCCTGAGACAATAGTTAAGCATCCTCAAATCTCTAGTGAGATTCAAATTCTCACCAATACTACATACACCCTCCACCTTGTCATACACCATCCAATTTCAGCCTGTTACATTAAGGTGTAATCCCTACTGGGACTGAGACAATAGTTCAGCATCCTCAAATCTCTAGTGAGATTCAAATTCTCACCAATACTACATACACCCTCCACCTTGTCATACACCATCCAATTTCAGCCTGTTACATTGAGGTGTAATCTCTACTGGGCCTGAGACAATAGTTCAGCGTCCTCAAATCTCTAGTGAGATTCAAATTCTCACCAATACTACATACACATTGTCATACACCATCCAAATTCAGCCTGTTACAATGAGGTGTAATCTCTACTGGGCCTGAGACAATAGTTCAGCGTCCTCAAATCTCTAGTGAGATTCAAATTCTCACCAATACTATATACACCTTCTACCTTGTTTTACAGTACCATATAGCTGGTGGTATTTTAGGTACATTTTCACAAAAATGAGGAAGTATGGTGGAAGAGGCTGTGAAAGTGGGCGGGGGTTGCCAGCTGGTCCTGATGGTGGTGGTGTTGGTGGTGCATCTGTTAGTAGTGGCAAAAGCACAATAGCACCTAAGGCAGGAGGTGTTGAACCTGCATCATCATCTGGCTCCACAAGGCCTCGAAGGCTCCCTTTTCTGGGAGTAGGTAAACCGCTTTTAAAGCAGGTGCTTCACGAGCATGTTTTGGCTAACATTGCTGACACAGCCTCCAGCTCTCTTGCCTCCCCTTCTGAAGTTTCAAAAAATAAAAGCACTGAGTCGTCAGAGGAGGCTCCTGGTCAGGAACAACACCTTTCCTTGTGTCATTCACCCCTACCAAAAGTGAAGGATGCGGCAGGCCACACTACAGATTACTCCATGGAGCTCTTTTCACATACCATGCCTGTGGTATCAAGTCAAATCGTGAATTTCCCAGTCCAAGATGAATCTGACATGGAGTGCACTGATGCACAGCCATTTCTAGACTTTTCTGCTGGTACATTCACTCAGAGCACTACATTGACTTCGCAGTGTACTGAGGCAGAATCAGACCCTGATGAAACTCAGGTGCCCCTTCCCGCATACTATACCACCTTACCCGGTGACATAGAGGAAGGTGCGCATGAAATTGAAGAGGAGATGATGGATGACCCAGTTGTTGACCCAGATTGGCATCCATTGGGGGAAGAGGGGGCCGCTGCCAATAGCTCAGAAGAGGAGGAGGAGGATCCGCAGCAGGCAACGACATCGCAACAGCTGTTATCTGGCAGGACCGTAGCAGTCCAAAAACGGGTTACAAAAACCAAAAGAGTTGCAGGACAGCTTGGCCAGATTGTCAAATTAGCACAGCGTGCAAGGCCTCAAAATGTCTTCCATAGTAGGAAGAGTGCAGTGTGGCACTTTTTTAAACAAAATCCTAATGATCAGGCAAAAGTTATCTGTAAGAAGTGCGCAAAGACCTTTAGCCGAGGGAAAAATCTGAGAAATTTGAATACCAGTTGCATGCTTAGACATTTTACCACCATGCCCTTGCAAGCGTGGATGGACTACCAAACCTCACGTACCACATGTGCACCTGCTCCGAATGAAGGTAGTCAGCAACGCTACATCTCTTCCCCCACTGTAAGCCCACCGGTTAGCACAGCACCAGCAGCAAATGTCGAGGTGTTGTCGCAAGGGCAAACCAGTCATGGAATCACAATGTTATTGTTGCGAAAGAATGAATCTAGGTCATCAGCAACACCACCAACACCATCACCAACCCTCTCTCAGTCCGCCATGTCCCCCGCTAGTTCCACCATATGCAGCGCTCATGTCCAGCTCACTCTACCAGAGACTCTGAGTAGGACAAGAAAGTACTTATCCTCTCATCCGCGTACACTGGCTTTGAAGTCCCACATTGCCAAACTAATCTCGTTAGAGATGATGCCCTACCGGTTGGTTGAAAGCAAAGCTTTCCGCAAGCTCATGGCCTACGCTGTACCACGCAATGACCTACCCAGTCGGCACTTCTTTTCGCAAAAAGCCATCCTAGCCCTCCACGTGCATGTGAAAGACCGCATTGTCCATGCACTCATTCAATTAGTGAGTGGAAATGTGCACCTCACAACAGATGCATGGTCCAGTAGTCATGGCCAGGGCCATTACGTGTCCATCACTGTGCACTGTTAATGTGGTGGATGCAGGGTCCACAGGGGACAGCGGTGGTGGGACAGTGCTGCCTAGCCCACAGTATAGGAAACAGTTGGCTGTAGGCGTTCGACCATCCTCCTCTTACTCCTTCTCCAGAAGCGAAAGCTCGTCCACAGAGCGCAGTCGCACGAGCACTCCATCCGCAGCTGCCAGTGTGGCCGACGAGGTGTCCCACTATCGAACAGTTAGTGGTAAGCGTCAGCAGACAGTGTTGAAGATGATGTGTTTGGGCGACAACAGACACACCGCGGAGGTACTGGCCGACTACTTGCAGTGACAAACTGAGTCATGGCTGGGCAGTCTACATCTTGAGGCAGGCAAAGTAGTTAGTGATAACGGCTGGAATTTTGTGGCAGCCATAGCCCTTTCAAAACTCAGACACATACCTTGCCTGGCTCACACCTTGAACGTGGTGGTGCAGTGCTTCCTCAATAATTATCCGGAGTTAACAGCCCTGCTCCATAAGGTGCGAAGACTGTGCTCGCACATCCGCCGGTCGCCTGTACACTCCAGTCGTATGCAGAAGCTGCAGCGATTGCTCCACCTTCCCAAGCACCGCCTAATTATCGACGTTGCAACAAGGTGGAACTCCACTCTGCACATGGTTCAGAGGCTGTGCGAACAGAGGCAGGCTGTAATTCATTTGTGGGAGGATACCAACAAGTCTGACGAATACACATGATTATTAACCATGTATATGACTGGATTAATATGGCCTTTCATCAGCTACTACATAGAATCACATGAAAAATGATTATCAGAAGGCAATCATACTATATAAAAAATATAATTTTTTATTAGAACAACAATAAAATCACATTGTCAAACACTGAAACAGATAGGAATGTACAAAGCACTCATTACTCATAGTACTCAAAGGACGCAAAGGCCCAGAGCCGACGACTACCATAGGCATGGGTAAAAAGCCAGGAATGTGCCAATACCATCTATACCTACATAGGCTTTACTGAAAGGTATATACCCTCCAGCGTCTGGAAAATTCCTAAAATCATAGAAAATAGCATTGTATATCATACTATCCCATGGCACTTAATATCCTTATTAATCCAAAAATGGACACCATGCAACTAATACCACCCTATATTCATTATTCAATAATCCTCATAGTGCAAAATACAGCATAGGGAATCACCTATTATTGGTAGTAATACTGGGTGTACAAAAATATCAGTTAATTATGCAGCTAAGCAGGCACCTCAGCAGCAAACTCCCACTGTCGCTCAAGGTTAACTACAATCCAATTGATCGCATAATGCTCATTCATGCTGCACAATAGCACTTTATCACTAGCCTATTCATAGTCACCATGTGCCCAACGCTACCCCATGACCAACATGTAGTTACCCAGCAATTTGCATAAAATCATTGGTGATTAACTATTATCAGTGGTGGTAACGGGAGCCGTTTCCTCCAGGGCCAGTGCGTCCGCCCTGACGCGCGTTTCTGTCTCCTTTCTTAAGGGGCCTACCGATCACACAGTGTCACCCTATTATATACCTCTCCCGGTCACAGCGTGTGTTACCGCGTGACCGGAAGTGATGCGTCCCGCCCGGAAGTGACGCACTCTGTTGCCTGGTCAACGGTGATGCCAGCAGGCGTCGGCGACACACAGGGAGGCAGGGCTGGGGCGGGCCCAGTCCACTGCAAAGACGCCGAGGACCAGCGGGCATGGCAGCATCCAGGCCGCATGTGCGTACAGAGCGGGAGCACGGGCACACTTAAAGATACACACACATAATTACAAACAATGTAACCACAACCATTAAAATAATCCGGTATGTCAGGAACACTTGCATACGTCATGATGCTATACAGTACCCACCAATAAATTAATATCTCATTATTGTACCATATAAAATACCATGGCTAACATACATATATAACGCACCAAGCTAATGATAAGTTAATCAATTAATCGCTATCTATTCATACATAATGCTCGCACCTAAATTATACCGCCAGCTACCATCAATACACAGATATATGCATAGCTCTATAGCACATAATATAAGTGGTATCTGCATATCTTTATACACATGCTTAAATATCAGAAATCAGACGAAAATTCTCATATACAGGCATTTAAATAGCAATAAGCGACGTGATACATCACTTCAAAAATACACGCGGTAAATCTCGATATTTGCTCACGCAGATCTTTCTTCCTCAAAGACTGTATGTAACTGTAAAGAAACATCTTTGGCCACAGGATTTCATGACACAACAGACATAATGACATTAGCTAAAAAATAAAAAATAAAGTTAAAATTGAGCCTATAAGACAAAGAGCGCAAACCCGACAATAATGGTGTAGGAAACCAGAAATTAAATAAATGGAGCATAACTTATGTTTTCATTGAGCCCAGATGGGTGGACCGTACCCAACGTCCATATCCACCTGGACTCAAGCTGGGCCAGCCTCTTCGAGATATTACCCCCGCGTATACCCATATCCAACATGTCTATGTCCCTAACCCTAAGGAGGCCTCCATCACAACTGTGATACTTCCTAAAGTGACGGGGAATAGTTTTAAGGGATGCAATATCCTCAGCCACTGCCTCAATACCAAGCACGTGTTCTCTGACACGTATCTTAAATTGCCTAGTCGTCATGCCAGCATAAATCTTGCGGCATGGACACACTGCATAGTATATAACATTTTTACTACTACACGTAATGTGTTTCCTAATTTTAAATTTGCGGGATCCATCCTGATTCCAGAAGGAATCTGCCCGATCTATGTTGGCACAAGCAACACAGCAGCCACATGAGGAGCAACCGACTCTCATCACTCCTTGATCCAAGAAGGATTTTGCTGGAACCCCAATGTAATGGCTATGTACCAATCGATCCCGCAGGTTTCTCGATCTGCGGGCTGCAATTGCAGCCCTCTCGGGGATAAGTCTGGAAATGACTGGATCAGCCCTTAGAATATGCCACGATTTATTCATAATCTTCCTCATCTGGGCGAATTGTGAGAGGAAATCTGTCACAAACCTTATTCCATGAGAGGACACGGCACATCGGCAACAACTGATCCGGCAGGGAGAGGCCTCTCTCCCACAGCTCCAGGAACAGGTTAGCATACGCAGGAGCGAGCGACGCCCCCATAGCTGTTCCCTGGAGCTGCAGGAAGAAAGACCCCTTAAAAACAAAAAAATTATGAAACAGTGTGAATCTCAGAAGTTCAATAATCAAATTTCTGATATCAAGGGGCAGGTTTGACATACTGAGAAAAAACTCAGCTGCTCGAATGCTGTCTTCATGCCGGATGTTGGTGTACAGGGACTCAACGTCACCTGTCACCAGCACATATCATCCTCTAATTGCAGACCATCAACCCACCTCAACAACTCTCCAGTATCTTTTAAAAAAGATGGCAACCCTCTACCAATGGCTGTAGCTTAGAGTCGATCCACCAATTCACGTGTTCGAGTTAATTCCCCTTCCCTGATATAATTAGGCGACCCAGGGGAGTCTGCACGTCCTTTTGAATTTTACATAACAAATAGAATGTCGGGATAGTTGGTTCAGGTATGACCAATGCCGTTGCCAACTCCTTAGTTATCACACCCGCCTCTTTCGCCCGATTTATGATGTTATACAATTTAGTAGAATATGCAAACAAGGGGTTAAACGTGAGTCTTTTATAACAGATGTTATTGTTAAGTTGGCGAAGGGCCTCCTTCTCATAGAGCACTCTAGGCCACACTACAACATTATCCCTCTTGTCTGCAGGTTTGTATACTACGTCAGGCAAATTCTGGAGGACGCGCAGACGCTCCCGTTCCTCCCCTGTCAGTTTATCCCTATAAATATGCCATGGAATTTCCATAAATTCCTTAGCCACTATCTGGACAAAGAGTTCCACATTAGGGCAAGATGATAATGGGGGGAATTTTTTAGATCGAGGACGTATGGTATCAGGTACTTTACCTCCCTCTGGGGTACTGTGTTCGGTGGACAGATCCTCCAAAATACGTAACGCTACTTGCTCTTCTTCTGTTGGAAAAAGGTCAGAGAGGTTGCCATCAAAGAAATGTTTTTTAAAAATCAAGGAACGAGCAAACAAATGAAGATCTTTAATCGCCAAAAATGCCCCGCCTCGCTGTTTGATGCCGACGCCTGCTGGCGTCGCCATTGACCGGGCAACAGAGCGCCTCATCCAGGCAGGACGCGTCACTTCCGGTCACGCGGTAACACACGCTGTGACCAAGAGAGTTTTATAATAGGGTGACACTGTGTGATTGGTATGTACAAAAATACTTGGCACTCAAAAATGAAGAAGCAGTATATTCTTTATTTAGCATCCAGACAAAAATAGACTCATATCGTATGAACGTTTTCGGTCCAGCAACGGACCTTCATCAGAAAGGTTTTTTGGTTTCTTTTGGTAGAAAACTATAATTTACAGACAGAGTAAACAAGAGAACAAAACGAAAAAATTTTTGTCAGAAACTGCAACGGACATATGTTTCTATTACGATTGCATATAAAAAGGGTCAAACGTCAGAGGAATAATCTATAGTGAAGGATGGTGACCGCAGAAATTCATTCCAGCAGTGTAGAAGAAGCTCTCAGAATTGATCTGTTTCATATTTTGCCTACTGTGTGATTGGTAGGCCCCTTGAGAAAGGAGACAGAAACGCACGTCTGGGCGGACGCGCTGGCCCTGGAGGAAACAGCTCCCGGTACCACCACTGATAATAGGTAATCACCAATGATTTTATGCAAATTGCTTGGTAACTACATGTTGGTCATGGGGTAGCGTTGGGCACATGGTGACTATGAATAGGCTAGTGATATAGTGCTATTGTGCAGCATGAATGAGCATTATGCGATCAATTGGATTGTAGTTAACCTTGAGCGACAGTGGGAGTTTCCGGCTGAGGTGCCTGCTTAGCTGCATAATTAACTGACATTTTTGTACACCCAATATTATTACCAATAATAGGTGATCCCCTATGCTGTATTTTGCACTATAAGGATAATTGATTAATGAATATAGGGTGGTATTAGTTGCATGGTGTCCATTTTTGGATTAATAAGGATATTAAGTGCCATGGGATAGTATGATATACAGTGCTATTTTCTATGAATTTAGGAGTTTTCCAGACGCTGTTGGGTATATACCTTCCGGTAAAGCCTATGTAGGTATAGACGGTATTGGCACATTACTGGCTTTTTACCCATGCCTATGGTAGTCGTCGGCTCTAGGCCTTTGCGTCCTTTGAGTACTATGAGTACTGAGTGCTTTGTACATTCCTATCTGTTCCAGTGTTTGACAATGTGATTTTATTGTTGTTCTAATAAAAAATTATATTTTTTATATAGTATGATTGCCTTCTGATCATCATTTTTCATGTGATTCTATTTGTGGGAGGATACACGGTCAGGCGGTTTGCGGGCAGACATGGAGTTGTCTGGTGTGCAGTGGTCGAAGCTGAAAAACCTCTGTAAAGTCCTTCAGTGTTTTGAGGAATGCACATGGCTGGTAAGCGCAGACAATGCCATCATAAGCATGAGCATCCCACTTATGCGTCTGCTCATGCAAACTTTGATGCACATTAAGGAGCAGGCGTCTGCAGCCGAGGAGGAAGAGGAGGAGGGAAGCCTTGATGACAGTCAGCCATTTTCTGCTCAGGGAAGTCTCGTGGATGAAGAAGAGGAAGAGGAGGAGGATGTTGGGGATGATTATTTAGGGGAGGAGGATGCTTCTCAGGGGGCAAGACAAAATGTTGGTATGGCAAGGTCAGGTACAGGGTTTGTGCATGACTGAAGGGATGTTGATTTGCCAGAAAGTGCTCCTCCACCCAGCACTCGCAGTGCATCATTGACTCCTGGAACATTTGCCCACATGTCTGATTATGCCTTGCAGATCCTAAAAAGGTACCCCTGCATTGCCAAAATGATGAACGATGAAGACTACTGGTTGGCCAGCATCCTTGATCCACGCTATAAAGGCAAATTCCTAAACATCATGGCACAGGAGAACCTAGAGCTAATATTGGCTAACAAACAAGCAACTCTGGTAAACCGTTTGAGGCATTCCCAGCACACAGCAGCGGTGATGTTTCTCCCTCGAGCCGTAGGGGGCAACATGGAAGAGGTGTTCGTGGTGCACACAGCCGAAGTGGCGTTGGACACAGGGGTTTCATGACCATGTTGTGGACTGATTTTTCAAGTACAGCTCACACGACTGGTAATACTGCATTGATTGAAAGTGACAGGAGACAGCAGTTGTCAACTATGATAACAAACTACTTCTCCTCCCATATCGATGTTCTCCCTCACCGGTCATTCCCCTTTGACTATTGGGCCAGTAAACTTGACACCTGGCCTGAATTGACACAATATGCCTTAAAGGAGCTCGCTTGCCCTGCTTCTAGTGTGTTATCTGAAAGAGTCTTCAGTGCTGCTGGATCAATCCTGACAGAAAAAAGGACCCGTCTGTCGACCCAAAATGTTGATGATCTAACCTTCATTAAAATGAACCGTGCATGGGTTTCAAAGGATTTTGTCCCACCCTCCCCTGCTGACACGTAGGTTGCCAGAAAAATGGCTCACTTTTGTCCTCTTCTTCTGCGGACTTCTCCAATTACTCCATTTGCAGCTGCTGAATGTCCAACATCAACATATGCCATTTTTCCACCTTCCTAACTGGGCTGCCTCCCCCCACAAGGCCGGGGTCACCACCAGGCGCACGCACCCGTGCGAGAGCTGTTGCCCTGGACATGTGGGTGGGCCCACTCTTGGGCAACAGCACTGGCACAGGGTCCCTCATAGTACAATCAAGTGTCTCTGACGGTGGGGGTGCACACCCGCCGTCAGACACACCGGCATACTATGAGGGGCCCTGTGCCAGTACCGCCGGCCACGAGTGGGCCCCCCCTGCTTGCTCAGGGCACCAGCACTTGCAATACTTACCTCTCCCTGCTCAACCACTGTGTAGTCTGACCTGTTAAATACTTCACTGGGACTGCCAATACAAATTTCGTGAAATGATATATGATGGTTAAGACATAGCTTTGCCCTGTCCTGCTGGGCTCTATCTTCAGATGATCAATGGCTTCCATTTGTTATGGACGTCGACTCACAATGAGATGCAGTGGTAGTTTGTCATCAGCTTTCACGGTTTTCTGACTCACAGACGTGTGACATTCCTACACACATTTTTAAATGTGTCCTCTCATGCCAATCCAATAGAATCGCCTACGGCCTGTGACTTCTGTCATTTGCACTCCAAAGTTACCCGACAGATCATGATAGGCAGTGAGGACAATGTCTACATCTCTTCCTGTGATCACAATTTGATGGAGTTGAGCAATGGTGATGGGTTCCACGGTACTGCAATAGAGCAAACATTTCTTCACAAGAACTGTTTTCGCTGTCTCCACAGACAAAGTAACTGAGGGCCAGCATCGCCTCTGAGAATTCTCTCAGGAGTGTTTCCTGTGATTAGTAATTCCAAAATTTCTGCAATCACTCAACTTTCCGTCTGTACTTGTATCCATCTCGTTTCCTCTTGCGGAGAGTCTGGACTGTCTTACTGAGACTGAAATATATATGAAGATTGAAAAATACCCCAACAGTGTATACTGGTGTATGCTTCGAATACATAACCCTTTTTCTACTTTTTAGATTGTTGTCTAATCCATACTGAGGCTGTGAGTGTCTTTGTCGGACTCCGGAAAAATACACGCTGATTTTTAATGTTTAAACTATGCTATATATACCTGCTATCCAGTGATACTGTACCCTTTCTCAACTTTCTACAATCATGTCGAATCCATGCTGGGCCTGAGACCGTTTGAGTCTGCCTCCTGATATATAGACATAGATTTTTAATGTGTAAACTATGCTATATATATACCTGTTATCCGGTGATACTGTACCCTTTCTCAACTTTCTACAATCTTGTCGAATTCATACTGGGCCTGAGAATGTCTGAGTCTGCCTCCTGATTAGAGATGAGCGGTGTTCGAGTCGACCTGTTCGCTAAGTTAAAATTCCAGTTGTTTTGGGTGGTGTTCGAGCCGTTCGTCGAACTCGAACACTTTGCTTAAAATTCGGCTGTTCGAGAACGGTTCATTCACCAAAAGCGTAACTTCATTTTCACATCAATAATGGATTTCAATGTTAATAGACTGTTTCATGGCATAGTAGCGGTGTGTGGTAGCAAGCGGTGTAGTGCACCTGTCAAGGAGCTACACCGTGTGTGTTTCTAATAATTTTTTACCGCATCTTGTCCAGAAAATCCTTTAGGGCCTTGTAGCACTGTCTCCTACTCAGCAGAGGAGTCCATCAGTGAACCTAGCTATGCCGCCTGTTTATGAAAGAACCAGTTTTTGACTGCATTTAGCACAGTTAATACTTTGGGCCTAGTAACTGTGTCTGCTACTCATCAGAGGAGCCCACCCATGAACCAAGCTGTGCCGCCTGTTTATGTAATAACCATTTTTTAACTCCATTTAGCCCAGTGAATACTTTGGGACTAGTACCGGTGTCTACTGCTCAGCAGAGGAGCCCACCTGTGAACCTAGCTATGCCGCCTGTTTATGTAAGCACTGTCTGCTACTCAGCAGAGTTGCCCACCCGTGAACCAAGCTATGCCGCCTGTTTATGTAAGAACTGCGTGCTACTCAGCATAGGAGCCCAGCTGTTAAGCAAGCTACAGCACCTGTAGTTTGGACACTTAATTTTTCCATTCTTTCTGGAATGCCAGTTAGGCATAATTCCGGAATTCCGGTTGACCTGCACTTACTGGGAAATTCTCGTTCGCAGGGAAGAATTGGAATCCCAGATCCCCATCACTAACGGTGTTCAGTGGGTTTTCTGCACCAGTAAGCGACACACGCTGGTCCTTTCAGTGCAGCACGCATGCAGCCCTGGACATGTAAGGGCATGACAGACCTGTTATTGCTCGATCTCGCGTGCCAGAGCCTCGCGTGTCCCTCTAGTAAGCTTGACGCATACCGCAGGGGGCATGCCGGAGTCTCGTTCATTAACGGAATTAAGCTGACAAATCGCTAGCACAACTAAAAACGGACATCCACCACCACCCACTGAATCAACAAAGCTTGCAATCTCTCCATCTTTTCTGTAGCTGGCATGGTTGAGGTTTCCCGGGTGGAGTCGAATTAAACCGCAGGCTCCACTCCTGGTGATGCCCTTCTGGACATTCCTTTAAGGTTCAGCTTTGCAACCATACTGCCCCTAGAAACCAAACACTTTGCCTTCATGGACGCTGTTCGGAGGTTCATGGGAATAACGCCACCCGATCGGCAGTTGGCATAACTTATGGTGGGAAGTCCGACGGTATATGATCGTCTTCGATTTCAGATTTTTTTTTGTATTTTACATTTTTATTCCAGCCTTTCTTGACTTCATAAGGGCATGACATGCCTATATCTGTGCCTCCTCCGCCTCCTTTTACTCCTCCACCTCTTTTCTAAATGTAGTTGCCCTTTTCCATATGTTATTTTTGTATTCTGAGTGTTTTGTCTGCTTTGGGACACCTTTTAAGGTGTTTTGTAGCTGTTTTCTATGTGTTAGTATGTGTCTGTGTTTGCCTGCCATTGTTTTCAATGGTGTTCGACGGTGTTCGTTGAACGTTCGACGAACATTCAACGAACTTGCCTCCTGTTTGACGAACCAAACTGAACTCGAACACTAGTGGGGTGGCTCAACACTACACCTAATATATTGACGTAAATTTTTAGTGTTTAAAATATGCTATATATACCTGGTATCTGGTGATACTGTACCCTTTCTGCCAGGAAGTCCTCCTCCACCCACCACTCTTAGTGTATCATTGACACCTGGAACATTGTCCCACATGTGTGATTATTTCTTGCGGATCTTCTTGTTATATTGGGGTGTGATCCATCCTGAGCGTGTGACAGTCTGTGGGTTAGTCCTGCAATTTAAATGTACATTTAAAAATTACCCCAACACTAGTGTATACAGCTCTATGCTTGTGATACATTACCAATTTCCTGCTTTTTATATTCTGGTCTAATCCAAACTGACCAAGTGAGAGTTATTTTCTGACTGTGGAAAAAAATACTGAGATTGACAACAATGACCCCTACACTGTGTACAGCTGTACTCTTCAGATCCATTACCATTTTATGGCTTTTTATATTGTGTTGTAATCCATACTGAGCCTGAGAGCGTCTGTGTTTGCCTCCTGAAATAGCTACAGAGATTTAGAATGTTTAAACTATACTATATATACCTGCTATCTGATGATACTGTACACTTTTTCTACTTTTTATATTCTTGTCTAATCCATACTGAGCCTGTGAGCGTCTCTGTGTGACTGATGGAATATATAGAGAGATTGACAATTATCCTTTGACTGTATAGAGCTGTACGCTTCTGATACAGTATAATATATCTGATGTTATTTTGGGCACATTTTCTCCAAAATTTTGAAGTATGGTGGAAGAGGCTGCGGACGTGGGCGTGGGGGGGCCAGCTGGTGCTGATGGTGGTGGTGCATCTTCTGGTAGTGGCAAAAGCTCAATAGCAGCTAAGGCAGGAGGTGTGGAGCCTGCGTCATGGTCTGGCTCTGGAACGCCTGGAAGGCTACCATTTCTGGGAGTAGGTTAACCACTTTTAAAGCTGTAGCATCAGGAACTGGTTTTGGCTTACATTGCCGAAACAGACTCCAGCAAATATGCCCTCCTCTTCTGAAGTTTCAAAGAATGCAAGCGCTGAGTCGTCAAGTGCTGGCTCCTGGTCAGGAAGAACTCCTTTCCTTGTGTCCTTCACCCCCACCCATAGTGAATGATGCAACAGGCCACACTTCACATTAGTCCATGTAGCTCTTTCTATTATACCATGCCTGGGTTATCAAGTCAAATCGTGAATTCCGCAGTCCAAGTTGAATCTGACATGGAGTGTGGGAGGCCAGCCAGGGCAGTGGGATTCATCAGTGCCGGGCCGGTGTCTGAGAGGGATGTGTCACATTGGTGGTGATGACCCGCTCCGTGGCCTTGGGCGTCCATGCAAAGGGGTGAAAAACATTTATAGGTGAATGATACGTGACGCCACCTGTGGTTTCTGATCAGATTGACCTGCGCTGCAGTGTCGCTTCTCTAGGACAGATGATGTGGTGCAGCTAAGATGTAGAAGCCCTGCACAGGTAGGGCCGTAGTCGCAGGGCAGATGAAAGAGTTGGTAGATGGTGTGCAGTGCAGGATGTAGCAGAACCGGCGCCAGGCGCAAGAGAAAGGTTACAGACACAGTCGTGCAGTTCCTTTACCTGTACTTGGTAAGTGCCATCCAGGACCCAGAGTACAGATGGAGAAGGAGTTGGTCAGCCTGGAAGCAAATTTGGAATTCTCTGTCTGCAGATAGATAGTGTGGCCTCCGTTCTAGCGCTTATCTGAGGTACTCGCAGTACTGAGTTCACTGAAGTTCCCCCTGTTGACTCTCTTTTGGAACTTTCTCGTATGGCAGACAGCCATAGCCTTTTCCTTCTGGCTCACACATGTCGCTGCTGGGGCCTCCGAGCCTTAGTTGGGAACAGAGCATTTACAGCTGCTACTTCCTCCTGTTACTGCTGCAGGACCGTCAGTGTCCATACAAACTCGGAGACCGGAATCCGGACCATGCGCTCAAGCTAGGAGTAAGCCTTAACTCTGCTCATCCTCCAGCTCCCCTACTCACATCCACACACTTCCCCTTCCCTTCACAGACTGCCCTAACCTACCTCCTCCCCACCACAGAGAGCAGCTCCTCAGCAGTCAGGTTCAGAAGTCTCCCTGCTGGCCTGGAGTGGGAACTGTGTTGTGTGTTGGTTTAACTGCTAGAGAGATCCTTCATTGCTCCCAAGCATGACATCACACTCCCTAGGAGGAAGGTAATGCCATTGTGGCGACCGTACTCCTGGGGGCACCACAAGTGCACTGATGCCCAGGCACTGCTAGATGATTCTGCTGGTACATTGACCCAGACCACTACATTTCCCTTGCACTCTACACAGCCAGAATCTGACCCTGATGAAACTCAGGTTCCCCTTCCCACATACTATACCACCTTACACGGTGACAAAGAGGAAGGTGCAGATGAAAGTGCAGGTTCCTTGAGCAGGTGGGGGGGCATACTCATGGGCGAAGGCACTAGCACAGGGCCCCTCATAGTACGCAAAAGTGTCTCTGCCGGTGGGAGGGCCCTCCACCCGCCGTCAGACACACCGCCGTACTATGAGGGGCCCTGTGCTAGTGCCGTAGCCATCGAGTGGGCCCCCCCTGCTTGCTCAGGATTACAGCATGTGCAAAGTTGAAATACTTACCTCTCCCTGCTCCACCGCTGTGACATCTTCCGCGTTTCCTGACAGTGACATTCTGGTCAGAGAGCACGATGACATCACGTCTGTACGCCCTCTGCCTGAACAGTCCAAGTGCAGTTAGATGGAAGATGGGGACGATGAGGAGTCCAGACTAGTACAGTGACTCATTACTCTGCATAGCGCACTATGCGGTGGCCATAATACTGTATGGAGTAATATACTGTCCGTTTTTGGAGCTATTGGAGAATTTAAAATGGCTATCAGTCATGAGATGTAAGAAGTGAAGTATTTTTCATTGTACTATACAGCTATTTATCTGCCGTATCAGAGGATCATGAATTGTGGCATGTGTTAAAGGAGCCAGGTGACACTCTTTGGCAAAGGGCCCACGAAAATCTGGAGCCAGCCCTACCCCCCCACTACTTTAGCCAAATAACCCCCAGTTTTCAATGCCTAACTATTATTATAAAGTAATTTAAGGTTGACAAGTTTAAGTAATAAGAATTGATGTTTTTGGCATTAAAATGGGCACTGTAGGTGTGTTTCCTGTCCTCCACTCACTGCCGACCTTGGTTCCCCATTGACTTGCATTGGGTTTCGCGTTTCAGTCGGCCTTCGACTTTTCACGATAATCGGCCGATTGCGTTCGACCCGACTTTTGAGAAAGTCGGGTTTCATGAAACCCGACTCGACCCGAAAAAAGACAAAGTCGCTCATCCCTAATGGTGATGTGATCCACGCTACTGCGATAAAGCAATCCTTTCTTCACAAAGAACAGTTTTCGCTGTCTCCACAGGCACAGTAATTGAGGGTCTGCATCGCCTCTGCAACATCTACCGGGAGGTTTTCCCGCGATTAGTAATTCCCAAATTTCTGCAAACACTCGACTTTCCGCCTGTACTTGTATCCATGTAGTTTCCAGTAGCGGAGAGTCTAGACTGGCTTACTGAGATTTAAATATATACGAAGATTTAAAAGTACGACAACACTGTATACTGGTTTACGCTTCGAATACCTTTCCCTTTTTCTACTTTTTAAATTCTGGTGTAATACATACTGAGCCTGTGAGTGTCTGTGTCTGACTCCGAAAGTATAGACGGAAATTTACAATTACCCCTAGACTGGATACACCTGGTATGTGCTGATACAGTACCTTTGTTCAAAATTTTTTATTACGGTATCATCCATAGTGAGTGAGCGTGTGTGGTTTACGCCTTCTATATATACAGTGAATCGGAGATACCAATTTTTACCCTATACGCGATAAAGCTTGCATCTTGTTATACAGTACCTTTGTTTGACATTTAGCATTACGGTCAAATCCATACTGAGTAAGCATCTGAGAGTGACTACGGGACTATGCATATGGAGATTTCAATTGTACCCTATAATATATATACTTGCTATCTTGTTATCCAGTACCTTTTTTACAACATTTTTTATTATGGTCAAACCCAGACTGAGTGAGCGTCTGGGGGTGACTCCGGAAATATATACCGAGATTTCAAATTTGGCCAACACTGTATACAGCTGTACGCTTCTGATACAGTAACCTTTTTTTGCTATTTAGATTCTGGTGTAATCCATAATGAGCCTGTGATCATCTGTCTGTTACTCCGGAAATATATTTGGAGATTTAAGATTACCCCAACACAGCATACAGCTGTATGCTTGTGTTACATTACCCATTTACAGCTTTTCATATTCTTGTGTAATCCATACTGGGTCTGAGAGTGTTTGTGTCTGCCTCCTGAAATATATACGGAGATTTAGAATGTTTACACTAACCTATATATACCTTGTATCTGGTAATACTGTACCCTTTTTCAACTTTGTATTTTATTGTGTAATCCATACTGAGCCTGTGAGCATCTGTGTATGACTCATGAAATGTATACTGAGATTTACTGTTATCCCTAGACTGTATAGAGCTGTATGCTTCTGATACAGTACCATATATCTGCTGGTATTTTGGGTCCATTTTCCAAAACATGAGGAAGTATGGTGGAAGAGGACGCGGACGTGGGCGTGGGGAGCCACCTGGCATTGATGGTGGTGGTGGTGCATCTGCTGGTAGTGTCAAAAACACAATAGCAGCTAAGGCAGGAGGTGTTGAGCCTGCATCATGGTCTAGCTCTGGAAGGCCTGTAAGGCTCCCTTTTCTGGGAGTAGGTAGACTGCTTTTAAAGCCGGAGCATCAGGAACTGTTTTTGGCTTACATTGATGAAATAGCCTCCAGCTCTATCACCTCCTCTTCTGAAATTTCAAAAAATGCAAGCACTGAGTCGTCAGTGCAGGCTTTTGGTCAGGAGCAACACCTTTCCTTGGGTCCTTCACCCACACCAAAAGTGAAGGATGCGGCAGCACACATTTCAGATTACTCCATGGAGCTCTTTTCACATACCATGCCTGGGTTCATTAAAAATGGGGCCCATCATATACTGGAGCATTCCAAATGGGGGACATCAGACACTGGAGCAGCATTTACAGGGCCATTATACACTGGAGCATTAGAAATGGAGCCCATTATATATGGAGCATTATTTGGGCCCATAAGACAGTGGAGCATCATCCATGGGGACCATCATATACTGGAGTATTTTAAATGGGGCAGATCAGACACTGGAGCAGCATCTATGGGGCACATTATACACTGGAGAATTAGAAATGGGGCCCATTATATATGGAGCATTATTTGGGCCCATAAGACAGTGGAGCTTCATCCATGGGGACCATCATATACTGTAGCATTATGTGGAGCTCATGATATACTGTAAGGAACATTATATGTGACCAATTATTCTGTATGGAGAAATATATGGGGCTCATTATTCTGTATGGCACACATTGTGGTGGCCATAATACTGTATGGAGTAATATACTGTCCTTTTTTTGAGCTATTGTACAATTTAAAATAGATCAGTTATGTCATGTAAGCAGTGAAGTATTTGTCATTGTACTATACCTATATTTCTGTGCCGAATTGGAGCATCATGAGTTGTGGTATGTGTTAAAGGGGTGCACTGACACTCTTTTGCCCAGGGCACACAAAAATCTGGAGCCAGCCGTACCCCCCCCCACAACTTTAGCCAAATTACCCCCAGTTTTCAATGCGTAACTATTATTATGAAATAAATTAAGGTTGACAAGCTTCAGTAATAAGAATTGATGTTTTTGGCATTGAAATGGGCACTGTAGGTGTGTTTATTGTCCTCCACTCCCTGCCGACTTTGCTTCCCCATTGACTTGCATTGGGTTTCGTGTTTCAGTCAGCCTCCAACTTTTCGCTATAATCGGCCGATTTCGTTCGACCTGACTTTTGAGAAAATCGGTTTTCATGAAACCTGACTCGACCCTAAAAAAGGCAAAGTCGCTCATCTCTACTCTCTGCCCATGGATTGGATACCCCGCGGTGACACATGGGTTCCTGATTGTTACCATGGTGACTTGATGTCGTCATGATGACATGAGGGTCACCAGAGATAGTAAAGTTGCTAGATCATGCTCAGAGCATAATCAGCAACTTTTTCTGTTGGTGCAGAGCTGACAGTTTACATAGTACAGGGATGCTACTACATCCTCATTCTATATAAGGATCAAAATGAAAAAAGAAACTATGTGCCAAAAAATATAAAATTACAAAATTTTATTGAGACAATAATAAAAATTACATAAAAAAGTGCAAAAATAGGCAAAAAAACACTCAATCAACGTAAAGCAGACCAATTACATGTAAATGTTAAAAAAGCCTACAAGAGATATGAAGAGTAACCTGTGGGAAAAACCTCACTGAATAAATATAGTAGGCTTAAATTAGTTGGAATAGATGTAATGTGGAATCCTAAACACAAGGAATAAACACCTCCCAAATATTATTATTATATTAATGCAGGTAACATAATGGAATGTATGACGGTAGGGGCTAAGTGCAAAGATGGCTCAGAAAACTGCCCTAATATCCAGAGAAAATGTAGCTCAAGAAACAGCAGTGAGCAAGGAAAAATCTGTAAAGCAAGCAGTCTTGATATAATATAATGAATCAAGGTGACCAAATTGTAGAAAAAAGTATAAACGAGGGTTCCCTACATTACCTTAAGTGGAAGCAGTACCCCAACGCGCGTTTCGCGTGTTGTTTTTTTGAAGGGAGTGTGTAGCAAGGGTGATGTGGAAACCTTTTATGTCATGTCTAATGTCTAATTTTCTGTAAAGCACCTAAAGTGTCAATGTGCTCACCATACATATAGATCAGTTCCATGAGGGATATAGTTTCCAAAATGGTGTCACTTGGGGGAGATTTTCACTTTTTAGGCACAGCAGAGGCTTTCTAAACATGAAATGGTGACGCCAATTGTTCCAACAAATTTTGCATTCAGAAAGTCAAATGGTTCTCCTTCCATTCCGAGCTCTGCCATGCGCCCAATCAGTAGTTTTTCTTCCTCATATGGGTTTCGGCATGCTAATGATAAATTACACAACAAATTTTGAGGTCCATTTTTTCCTGTTACCCTTAATTATAGGTTCCTATACACCGGTGTTTCCTATGCCACATTTCATCTGGAGTTTCTTATTGGGAAATCTACCATCTCAGGCATTGTATGTTCAACTTGCATAGAAATCTGGGCCTGTCTTCAGAATTCAGTTTTGCCAGAGTCCAAACAAGAAGACTTGCTGTGGATAGCCCGTGGTTTTAAGGAAACATGCTAGCTCCCCAACTACATTGGATTCCTGGATGGCATGCACATCTGCGTTCATAATCAGCCAAACTCAGGATCCAATATTACAGTTATAAACAGTTTTTTTCTGTAGTGGTGCTGGCCCTGGTGAACAGCACATACAGGTTTATAATTGTCAATATTTGGGCCTATGGCAGAGCTGGAGACTCCAGACTCTTCAATTCTTTCATAATGGGTTTGTGAACTAACTTGGGTTCAACAAGGTTAACATTTGGAACCATTTCCTAATGCAATGGTTGTGCATGAGGCATTTCAATTTACCTGAAATGTAATGAAGCCATATCCATGGAGAGGCATGGACTACCGTCAATGAATTTATAATTATCACCTATCATACCAAAAGGTGATTGGTGGAGTGCACCTTTGGGATCCTCAGTTCAGAATGGAAGGTCATGATGTTGACCCTCCAATTAAGTGAAGCTAATGTGAATACTGTGATTAAGGCCTTTGTGATACTTCACAATTTCACAATGATCCATGAATATCCACTAAATGATGATGATACATGTTCACAATTCATGTCGCCAGCCCTCTGTTCTTAAAGTTCTGGACATATATACACATTATTTTCTATCACCAGAGGGATCTGCACGTTGTGTTTATGTTATAATATCCTGTTTTTCCTTTTAGTGGATTTACATGTTAATGTCAAAACTATGTGATGGTTGTTGATGTGAAAATCTAGACCCTAAATATCTGTAGCTTACAGTGTATTTTACAAATAAATTTCCCATAAATTTAACAAATAACTTTATTACAAACAAGGGTAGCTTTCCATAAACAGGCATATTGGAAACATATGCCAAATTATTATGTACAAAATATTTTACACATAATAATACAGAAGAATAGTAGTCTTGAATATACACATTTTTACTAATTCTGCTATGTAGGTAGTAACATTAGCAGAGATACAGCATTACTGATTTATTGCATATGGGTTGGTGGATTATTTTGCACCTGTTAGGTTGATGAGGCTGGATCAAATGTGAATTTAATTGTGGGCCCTGCTGTGGGACTTGATGTTGGTGACTTGGGTAAAGGTAGGCAAACTCCTGTGAAACAGGTTTTCCATTTTGCTAAATCCCCCAGAATGGCCATGTCGAGCAGCTCCACGTCGAGATAACTCTCCTACAGTGGGTATGTCCAAGTGGCCATATTGGGCAGGTTCAGCAGGATGTTAGAAAAAAACATGATGAAGGAAGTGTTCAGAAACGTGCGTCGGGGTGCACGTTACAGGGACGTGGTGACCCTTAAAGGTACATGATCCATTTATGCAATCCTCCATTAATTGTTTTTGCACCTTATTAAACAGTCACTGTGGTTTTCTTTATAAATGTGTATGGTCATTTCTTTGCACATGCACACTGCACTTTACATGGCAGTGATTTAATGAATAACCATTTTTTTTCACAAGATATGACTACATATGGTTGTTTCTTTGTAGATTCACACTGCACTTTATGTAGCAGTGATTCATTAACTTACCAGTGACTTTTTTGTTGATATGATATTATAGCACATGGTGTATCCTTTTTGCACAATGCACACTGCACCTTATATGGCAGTGATTTATTAAATTAGTAGTGTTTCATCCTGTTTATTTTTATTTATGCACATGCACTTTTTTACAATATATTATATATTTTTATGAAAAGGTTTTTCACTTTGTGCTATATGAGGAATGCATATTAGAATATGAGTCATATATAATTGGGTCCATATTTTATTTTACAAATTTTTGTAAAGTTGTCCCCATATGTGCACATTGTTTTTTTTAATTGTTTTTTTTATGTAACCTTCAGTATAATAAAGATTATTGATTAAGTATACCCTGTCTGGTCTCTTCTGGTTGATAGGTCTTATGGTTGGTTGGTCTTTTGATTCAGCAGAATGTTGGAAGAAATATTATGGTGGGTGCGGTGGGAGTTGGTGATAAGGTCTTTCTTGTCGATTAGGTTATCATATCCATGGTGGAGGTGGTTTATGGAGTACTGGGGGCTCATATTTCATGCTGCCATGCATATGGAGGTGATTGTCATCGGACAGCTGCAAGCTCTCCAGGAAATTAAAAATGACCAGTGGATTGTTTGGTGCTGAGTAGAAGTCAGTCACAATCTGCAATGCACATCTGGCAAGCAGCCTCATTTTGCAGGAAATAGGGTGCAAATACCGAGCCACGCTATGTGCATAAGCTTCCAACCCATCATCATTAACAGTTCCCAGTAGGTATTGTAACACACCAGTGTCTACTTGGCACTTGATACAGGTGGTGTAGAGTTCCCTCCAGCACCAGGCTCATCATGGGATGGATGCAGACTGTGGGAATGATTTCATAGGGCGCGTAGAACAACAGCTAAATGTATGCTCCTCCTCATCTGGGTTGGGCTCAAGTCCTGCTGCTGGTGGTGGTGGATCTTCTGCCACTGATGGCACTAATGAAGGTCCAGCCTCTTTGTCGACATCACCAACAGGGTCTAAGGTAATATCAAACTCTGATGCTGCTTCCCTTCGTCGTAGGTTGGATAATGTTCTAAATGCAGAAAATACAAAGTTTAAAATACTACAAATTAACAGAAAAAATTATGTGTATCAGAAGTGGCAAACACATAAAATACATAGCTGCATGTTAGCACTGTGGCAGAAATTAATTCTAAAGGCAATATTTCATATGTGTTAATTAAAATGTGCAATCTTGCCTCAATAGGTGCAATGTTTGCACTTGGCAGAAATACAGTTTTAAAATATGATTCTAATTTTTTTAACACAAAAGTTATACACAGATCATTGTGTGAACACCTTGTTTGGGAGTTGATTAATAATAGGTTACACTGTGCATAGAGATTGGCAAGTGTTGGTTAGCAAACCTGCCGTAAATTAGGACAAACATCCTTTTGATTATTGCATTTACACATTTCTCAATAATTATGAAAAATTAAATGGTATTTAAATGTAAAATTATATTGATCTACAGCCACTATTTCAGTATATTAATGTTTGACTTAC
Source organism: Dendrobates tinctorius (assembly GCF_039654945.1). Taxonomy (NCBI): domain Eukaryota; kingdom Metazoa; phylum Chordata; class Amphibia; order Anura; family Dendrobatidae; genus Dendrobates; species Dendrobates tinctorius. Next base: position 50,816,840 of record NW_027361728.1, on the reverse strand, counting down.
TTATTTCCTGCTGCACTTCTCTTGTACTTTCCTCTTAATTAGGGTACATCTGGCATCATATGCATGTCCAAGCAGAATCCTTTTTATTACTGTCCACATACTTGGTGTCGCGAGGATCCCAGATTTTGAGCCTCTCTGTGGCAATGAGAATTTCCACATTCATATGTCTGTCCATGTTGCTGGTATACTGTATGTGGAGGTGTTATTTGGGTTTTAATAGGTGGCCAGGACAATCTACATGACAAGTTTCCTGTTCGTGGATGACTTAATTTCCTTGCTTCAAGTATATGTGTACTGTATGTATTTGTTTCATGCTATAAGGATGGTCTATGTGGCATCCAATTTTTTTTTGCACCCATAGGGTTGTATTGGCAAATCTCACATGATATACAGGCAATATTGCAGCATGCTGGGATTTTGCACACGTGCCGAATAGGCTTGAGAAAAATAACCGTGATCTGGACTGCCTCACTGAATAATATTCGTCCAAGTGCAATGCGATATTTAATTGCATTGCACTTGTCTGATTCATACGCTAGTGTTACTCCAGACTTAGAAGAGAAATTTTAACCAAATGAACAGGTACATTGTTTAAATGTTTTAATGTCATAATGGGATCTACACACATATGCAGCTCTGGCATAAATTAAGAGACCACTGCAAAATTTTCAGTTTGTCTGATTTTTCTCTTTATATGTATACTAGCTGAAGAGCATGGCGTTGCCCGGGCATAGTAACTAACTGTGGTTAGTTACAGCAAGCTATAATAATTATCCTCCATCCCATAGTCCAGTGCCCATATACCCATCATACATATCCTCCATCCCATAGTCCCGTGCCCATATACCCATCATACATATCCTCCATCCCATAGTCCCGTGTCCATATTCCCATCATACATATCCTCCATCCCATAGTCCTGTGCCTGTATACCCATCATAAATATATGCCATCCCATAGTCCCATGCCCATATACCCATCATACATATCCACCATCCCATAGTCCCGTTCCCATATACCCACCATCCATATCCATCATCCCATAGTCCAGTGCCCATATACCCATCACACATCCTCCATCTCATAGTCCCATGCCCATATACCCATCATCCATATCCTCCATCCCATAGTCCTATGCCCATATACCCATCACACATCCTCCATCCCATAGTTCAGTGCCCATAAACCCATTATGACATCATCTTCACCATTGCAACCTTTTATGACATCATCATCACCATGGCAACCGTTATGCCATAACCGTCACCATTGCAACCCATTATGACATCATCATCGCCATGGCAACCATTATGACATCATAATGCGGGGCAGGGCTTGATGCACACACATACAGACACATACACACACACATACTCTCAGCTTTTTATATATATATATATATATATATAATATATAAAGCTCAACTGTGTGAATGTATGTCTGGGATTGGCATCCGCACCGTCGCAGCTACAGCCTCAAAATTTGGCACAGTCACACGTCTGGACCCCGAGAGTGTCCTAGGCTATGTTGTGAAGCGAAATTTTAACCCCACACATTCCAATTCACCAAACAATTTTGCCCCTATATACATAATGGGGAAAAAGTGTGTGTATCAAGCCCCGCCAATAATTATGATGTCATAATGGTTGCCATGGCGACGCTGATGTCATCGTAGGTTGCAAGCCCTGCCGCTCACTATGATGTCATAATGGTTGACTATGGGATGGAGGATGTTTGATGGGTATATGGGCGCGGGACTATGGGATGGAGGATGTGTGATGGGTATATTGGCACTGGACTATGGGATGGAGGATGTGTGATGGGTATATGGGCACTGGACTATGAGATGGAGGATATGTATGACGGGTATATGGGCACGGGACTATGGGATGGAGGATATGTATGATGGGCATATGGGCATGGGACTATGAGATGAAGGATGTGTGATGGGTATATGGGCACGAGACTATGGGATGGAGGATAATTATAATTTGCTGTAACTAACCACAATTAGTTACTATGCCCGGGCAGCGCTGGGCTCTTCAGCTAGTATATAGATAAATATATATATATATATATATATATATATATTTTTTTTTTTGGGAGTAAAATCTAAATTGCTCTTTAATTCTATAAACTATTGACAACATGTCTTCGAATTTCCAAGTACAAAATTTTGTATTTATTTTCAGAAAATTAGAAATGTTCAATATGACAAAAAAATGCAGTGCTTGCAGACCTCAAATAATGCTAAGAAAACAAGTTCATAATCATATAGAAACAACAATACTAATGTTTTAACTCTGGAAGAGTTCAGAAATCAATATTTTGTGAAATAACCATAATTTTTAATCACAGCTTTCATGCGTCTTGGCATGCTTTCCACCAGTCATTCACACTGCTTTTGGGTGACCTTATGCCACTCCTGGTACAAAAATTTATGCAGTTCTTCTTTGTTTGATTGCTTGTGACTATCTATCTTCCTCTTGATTACATTCCAAAGGTTTTCAATAGGTTTCAGGTCTGGAGATTGGGCTGGTCATGACAGTGATTTGAAGTGGTGGTCTTTCATCCCCACATTGATTGACTTAGCTGGGTGGAATGGCACATTGTCCTGCTGGAAAAAAAACAGTCCTCAGAGTTATAGAATCATAGAATCGTAGAGTTGGAAGGGACCTCCTGGGCCATCTGGTCCAACCCCCTGCTCAAAGCAGGATTCGCTAAATCATCCCAGACTGTCCAGCTTCTATTTGAAGACTTCTATTGAAGGAGAACTCACCACCTCTCGTGGCAGTCTGTTCCACTCATTGATCACTCTAACTGTCAAAAAGTTTTTTCTAATATCTAATATGTGTCTCCTCCCATTCAGTTTCATCCCATTGCTTCTAGTCTTTCCTTGTGCAAATGAGAATAAAGATTATCCTTCTACAATGTGACAGCCCTTGAGATATTTGTAGACAGCTATATAAGGTACTGTCACACTTAGCGATGTACCAGCGATCCTGACCAGCGATATGACGTGGTCGGGATCGCTGGTATATCGCTAAGTGGTCTTTAGTGAGCTGCCACACAGGCAGATCTCACCAGCGACATCGCTGGGGATGGGGGTCACTACTTACCTGTCACACTAGGTGATCCTGCATCCTCCCGCCCGGCTCCACGCTCGTCGCTCGTCTCTCCACAGGAAGCGCCGCAGGAAGCTGATGACGAGAAACAGTCCTGAACGTTCTCGAGCGATCAGCGATAACCAGCGGGGGAGCGGGTCATAGGTAAGTATCAGACACAGCGATGTTGCTAGCAATATCGCTATAACGTCACAAGTTATAGCGATATTGCTAGCGATATCGCTTAGTGTGACAGTACCTTAAGACTCCCCTCAGTCTTCTCTTTTGCAAGCTAAACATTCCCAAATCCTGCAACCTTTCCTCATAAGACAGGGTTTGCAGACCGGTCACCATTCTGGTCGCTCTTTTCTGAAATTGCTCCAGTTTGTTGATGTATTTTTTAAAAGTTGGGGTACATTGCCTGAGCAGAAGGAATCAACTGTTTTTCCAGGATAATCTTATATGCGCCTTGATTCATATATCCTTTGAAAAGATGAACCTGCCCAATTACAGCCTTGCTGAAGCATCCCAAGATCATCACCAAATTTCACAGTGGGTGCAAGATACTGTATGCCTCTCCAGGTCTCTGTCTAACCATTAGATGACCAGGTGTTCGACAAAACTGAAAATTAGACTCATCAGAGAATATTACCTTACTCCAGTCCTCTATGGTTCAATCCTTAAGATCTTTGGCAAACTTCAGCCTGGCTCTCCTTTCCTTCTCATTGATGAAAAGCTTTTTTCTTCCTTTACATGACTTGAGCCCTGCCTCTAGGAGCCTGTTACAAACTGTTCTTGCCGTGCACTTCACCCCAGCTGCCATTTGCCATTCCTTTTGTAGGTCACTTTATGTCATCCTGCGGTTGCTGAGTGACATTCAAATAAGATGACGGTCATCCCGGTCAGTTAATGGCCCCTTTACATTTAGAGATGCACCAGCGATCCCGACCACGATACGACCCGGTCAGGATCGCTGGTGCATCGCTAAATGGTCACTAGTGAGCTGCCACACAGGCAGATCTCACCAGCAATGTAGCGATGATCGGCGGTCGTGCTAAACTTTCAGACGAAGCGATGACCGCCGTCTTCCACCCGCGTCCATAGCTCGCTTGTCGGCACCAGCAGGAAGCCAACGACGAGAAATGGACGTGGACGAACTCGCGCGATCAGCGATAGCCAGCGGGGGAGCTGGTCAGAGGTAAGTATCACATGTAGCGATATCGCTAGCGATATCGCTGCTGCGTCACAAAATCGGTGATGCTTAAGAGTCGTTTTCACCAGCTGCCGGTCTGTAGCTTTGTTGTCCCCAATATTTGCTGCTTGACATTGCTGCAATGGACTACTGTCTTAGAAATTTTGAGGAGGGAGGCAACATGACGCTCACTGTATCCCTCTGCTTGTAAAGCCAGAAGTGAGCCCTTCTTTTCCTCACTCAAGACTTTTCTTTTCAATTCCTTTGGCATGGTTAAAATTATTTTTTCATTCCTATTACTTTTGGGATATTACTAGCACTTGTTTTGCCATCCAGCTTGTCCTATTTCAAGAGGATTGTGAACACCACAGCAGGGTTTTTATACTTTCCTTTGTTAAATAAGATTTGGTTCAGCTAATCACCTAATTAGAAGCATATTAGGTAGAATGAGGTGTACTCTGGTTGGAATTCAACTGACACTGGAATGGAATGGCTGTCAGACATGTAGAGAAGCTGATGTTTATAAAACTGTGCAGAGGTCTCTTAATTTTTATACTGTACATAGATGCAATGTTGTTTAGATAGATAGATAGACAGACAGACAGACAGACAGACAGATAGATAGATAGATAGATAGATAGATAGATAGATAGATAGATAGATAGATAGATAGATAGATATGGGTGACATGAAACAATGGTTTATTGTTCTTACAGGGCATGCATTAATTGTTGATTAAGGAAGACAGTAGGGCATTAGAGTTTTGAAGTGTGCAGTATATTGTGTGGAAATATCAATACATTCCTTACAACACTTTTTTTACAATATATTATATATTTTTATGAAAAGGTTTTTCACTTTGTGCTATATGAGGAATGCATATTAGAATATGAGTCATATATAATTGGGTCCATATTTTATCTTACAAATTTTTGTAAAGTTGTCCCCATATGTGCACATTGTTTTTTTTAATTGTTTTTTTTATGTAACCTTCAGTATAATAAAGATTATTGATTAAGTATACCCTGTCTGGTCTCTTCTGGTTGATAGGTCTTATGGTTGGTTGGTCTTTTGATTCAGCAGAATGTTGGAAGAAATATTATGGTGGGTGCGGTGGGAGTTGGTGATAAGGTCTTTCTTGTCGATTAGGTTATCATATCCATGGTGGAGGTGGTTTATGGAGTACTGGGGGCTCATATTTCATGCTGCCATGCATATGGAGGTGATTGTCATCGGACAGCTGCAAGCTCTCCAGGAAATTAAAAATGACCAGTGGATTGTTTGGTGCTGAGTAGAAGTCAGTCACAATCTGCAATGCACATCTGGCAAGCAGCCTCACTTTGCAGGAAATAGGGTGCAAATACCGAGCCACGCTATGTGCATAAGCTTCCAACCCATCATCATTAACAGTTCCCAGTAGGTATTGTAACACACCAGTGTCTACTTGGCACTTGATACAGGTGGTGTAGAGTTCCCTCCAGCACCAGGCTCATCATGGGATGGATGCAGACTGTGGGAATGATTTCATAGGGCGCGTAGGACAACAGCTAAATGTATGCTCCTCTTCATCTGGGTTGGGCTCAAGTCCTGCTGCTGGTGGTGGTGGATCTTCTGCCACTCATGGCACTAGTGAAGGTCCAGCCTCTTCGTCGACATCACCAACAGGGTCTAAGGTAATATCAAACTCTGATGCTGCTTCCCTTCGTCGTAGGTTGGATAATGTTCTAAATGCAGAAAATACAAAGTTTAAAATACTACAAATTAACAGAAAAAATTATGTGTATCAGAAGTGGCAAACACATAAAATACATAGCTGCATGTTAGCACTGTGGCAGAAATTAATTCTAAAGGCAATATTTCATATGTGTTAATTAAAATGTGCAATCTTGCCTCAATAGGTGCAATGTTTGCACTTGGCAGAAATACAGTTTTAAAATATGATTCTAATTTTTTTAACACAAAAGTTATACACAGATCATTGTGTGAACACCTTGTTTGGGAGTTGATTAATAATAGGTTACACTGTGCATAGAGATTGGCAAGTGTTGGTTAGCAAACCTGCCGTAAATTAGGACAAACATCCTTTTGATTATTGCATTTACACATTTCTCAATAATTATGAAAAATTAAATGGTATTTAAATGTAAAATTATATTGATCTACAGCCACTATTTCAGTATATTAATGTTTGACTTACTTATTTCCTGCTGCACTTCTCTTGTACTTTCCTCTTAATTAGGGTACATCTGGCATCATATGCATGTCCAAGCAGAATCCTTTTTATTACTGTCCACATACTTGGTGTCGCGAGGATCCCAGATTTTGAGCCTCTCTGTGGCAATGAGAATTTCCACATTCATATGTCTGTCCATGTTGCTGGTATACTGTATGTGGAGGTGTTATTTGGGTTTTAATAGGTGGCCAGGACAATCTACATGACAAGTTTCCTGTTCGTGGATGACTTAATTTCCTTGCTTCAAGTATATGTGTACTGTATGTATTTGTTTCATGCTATAAGGATGGTCTATGTGGCATCCAATTTTTTTTTGCACCCATAGGGTTGTATTGGCAAATCTCACATGATATACAGGCAATATTGCAGCATGCTGGGATTTTGCACACGTGCCGAATAGGCTTGAGAAAAATAACCGTGATCTGGACTGCCTCACTGAATAATATTCGTCCAAGTGCAATGCGATTTTTAATTGCATTGCACTTGTCTGATTCATACGCTAGTGTTACTCCAGACTTAGAAGAGAAATTTTAACCAAATGAACAGGTACATTGTTTAAATGTTTTAATGTCATAATGGGATCTACACACATATGCAGCTCTGGCATAAATTAAGAGACCACTGCAAAATTTTCAGTTTGTCTGATTTTTCTCTTTATATGTATACTAGCTGAAGAGCATGGCGTTGCCCGGGCATAGTAACTAACTGTGGTTAGTTACAGCAAGCTATAATAATTATCCTCCATCCCATAGTCCAGTGCCCATATACCCATCATACATATCCTCCATCCCATAGTCCCGTGCCCATATACCCATCATACATATCCTCCATCCCATAGTCCCGTGTCCATATTCCCATCATACATATCCTCCATCCCATAGTCCTGTGCCTGTATACCCATCATACATATCTGCCATCCCATAGTCCCATGCCCATATACCCATCATACATATCCACCATCCCATAGTCCCGTTCCCATATACCCACCATCCATATCCATCATCCCATAGTCCAGTGCCCATATACCCATCACACATCCTCCATCTCATAGTCCCATGCCCATATACCCATCATCCATATCCTCCATCCCATAGTCCTATGCCCATATACCCATCACACATCCTCCATCCCATAGTTCAGTGCCCATAAACCCATTATGACATCATCTTCACCATGGCAACCTTTTATGACATCATCATCACCATGGCAACCGTTATGCCATAACCGTCACCATTGCAACCCATTATGACATCAGCATCGCCATGGCAACCATTATGACATCATAATGCGGGGCAGGGCTTGATGCACACACATACAGACACATACACACACACATACTCTCAGCTTTTTATATATATATATATATATATATATATATATATATATATATATAATATATAAAGCTCAAGTGTGTGTATGTATGTATGTATGTATGTATGTGTGTATGTATGTCTGGGATTGGCATCCGCACCGTCGCAGCTACAGCCACAAAATTTGGCACAGTCACACGTCTGGACCCCGAGAGTGTCCTAGGCTAAGTTGTGAAGCGAAATTTTAACCACACACATTCCAATTCACCAAACAATTTTGCCCCTATCTACATAATGGGGAAAAAGTGTGTGTATCAAGCCCCGCCAATAATTATGATGTCATAATGGTTGCCATGGCGACGCTGATGTCATCGTAGGTTGCAAGCCCTGCCGCTCACTATGATGTCATAATGGTTGACTATGGGATGGAGGATGTGTGATGGGTATATGGGCGCGGGACTATGGGATGGAGGATGTGTGATGGGTATATGGGCACTGGACTATGGGATGGAGGATGTGTGATGGGTATATGGGCACTGGACTATGAGATGGAGGATATGTATGACGGGTATATGGGCACGGGACTATGGGATGGAGGATATGTATGATGGGCATATGGGCATGGGACTATGAGATGAAGGATGTGTGATGGGTATATGGGCACGGGTCTATGGGATGGAGGATAATTATAATTTGCTGTAACTAACCACAGTTAGTTACTATGCCCGGGCAGCGCCGGGCTCTTCAGCTAGTATATAGATATATATATATATATATATATATGTATATATATATTTTTTTTTTTGGGAGTAAAATCTAAATTGCTCTTTAATTCTATAAACTATTGACAACATGTCTTCGAATTTCCAAGTACAAAATTTTGTATTTATTTTCAGAAAATTAGAAATGGTCAAAATAACAAAAAAATGCAGTGCTTGCAGACCTCAAATAATGCTAAGAAAACAAGTTCATAATCATATAGAAACAACAATACTAATGTTTTAACTCTGGAAGAGTTCAGAAATCAATATTTTGTGAAATAACCATAATTTTTAATCACAGCTTTCATGCGTCTTGGCATGCTTTCCACCAGTCATTCACACTGCTTTTGGGTGACCTTATGCCACTCCTGGTACAAAAATTTAGGCAGTTCTTCTTTGTTTGATTGCTTGTGACTATCTATCTTCCTCTTGATTACATTCCAAAGGTTTTCAATAGGTTTCAGGTCTGGAGATTGGGCTGGTCATGACAGTGATTTGAAGTGGTGGTCTTTCATCCCCACATTGATTGACTTAGCTGGGTGGAATGGCACATTGTCCTGCTGGAAAAAAAACAGTCCTCAGAGTTATAGAATCATAGAATCGTAGAGTTGGAAGGGACCTCCTGGGCCATCTGGTCCAACCCCCTGCTCAAAGCAGGATTCGCTAAATCATCCCAGACTGTCCAGCTTCTATTTGAAGACTTCTATTGAAGGAGAACTCACCACCTCTCGTGGCAGTCTGTTCCACTCATTTATCACTCTAACTGTCAAAAAGTTTTTTCTAATATCTAATCTGTGTCTCCTCCCATTCAGTTTCATCCCATTGCTTCTAGTCTTTCCTTGTGCAAATGAGAATAAAGATTATCCTTCTACAATGTGACAGCCCTTGAGATATTTGTAGACAGCTATATAAGGTACTGTCACTCTTAGCGATGTACCAGCGATCCCGACCAGCGATATGACGAGGTCAGGATCGCTGGTATATCGCTAAGTGGTCTTTAGTGAGCTGCCACACAGGCAGATCTCACCAGCGACATCGCTGGGGATGGGGGTCACTACTTACCTGTCACACTAGGTGATCCTGCATCCTCCCGCCCGGCTCCACGCTCGTCGCTCGTCTCTCCACAGGAAGCGCCGCAGGAAGCTGATGACGAGAAACAGTCCTGAACGTTCTCGAGCGATCAGCGATAACCAGCGGGGGAGCGGGTCATAGGTAAGTATCAGACACAGCGATGTTGCTAGCAATATCGCTATAACGTCACAAGTTATAGCGATATTGCTAGCGATATCGCTTAGTGTGACAGTACCTTAAGTCTCCCCTCAGTCTTCTCTTTTGCAAGCTAAACATTCCCAAATCCTGCAACGTTTCATCATAAGACAGGGTTTGCAGACCGGTCACCATTCTGGTCGCTCTTTTCTGAACTTGCTCCAGTTTGTTGATGTATTTTTTAAAAGTTGGGGTACATTGCCTGAGCAGAAGGAATCAACTGTTTTTCCAGGATAATCTTATATGCGGCTTGATTCATATATCCTTTGAAAAGATGAACCTGCCCAATTACAGCCTTGCTGAAGCATCCCAAGATCATCACCAAATTTCACAGTGGGTGCAAGATACTGTATACCTCTCCAGGTCTCTGTCTAACCATTAGATGACCAGGTGTTGGACAAAACTGAAAATTAGACTCATCAGAGAATATTACATTACTACAGTCCTCTATGGTTCAATCCTTAAGATCTTTGGCAAACTTCAGCCTGGCTCTCCTTTCCTTCTCATTGATGAAAAGCTTTTTTCTTCCTTTACATGACTTGAGCCCTGCCTCTAGGAGCCTGTTACAAACTGTTCTTGCCGTGCACTTCACCCCAGCTGCCATTTGCCATTCCTTTTGTAGGTCACTTTATGTCATCCTGCGGTTGCTGAGTGACATTCAAATAAGATGACGGTCATCCCGGTCAGTTAATGGCCCCTTTACATTTAGAGATGCACCAGCGATCCCGACCACGATACGACCCGGTCAGGATCGCTGGTGCATCGCTAAATGGTCACTAGTGAGCTGCCACACAGGCAGATCTCACCAGCGATGTAGCGATGATCGGCGGTCGTGCTAAACTTTCAGACGAAGCGATGACCGCCGTCTTCCACCCGCGTCCATAGCTCGCTTGTCGGCACCAGCAGGAAGCTGACGACAAGAAATGGACGTGGACGAACTCGCGCGATCAGCGATATAGCCAGGGGGAGCTGGTCAGAGGTAAGTATCACATGTAGCGATATCGCTAGCGATATCGCTGCTGCGTCACAAAATCGGTGATGCTTAAGAGTCGTTTTCACCAGCTGCCGGTCTGTAGCTTTGTTGTCCCCAATATTTGCTGCTTGACATTGCTGCAATGGACTACTGTCTTAGAAATTTTGAGGAGGGAGGCAACATGACGCTCACTGTATCCCTCTGCTTGTAAAGCCAGAATTGAGCCCTTCTTTTCCTCACTCAAGACTTTTCTTTTCAATTCCTTTGGCATGGTTAAAATTATTTTTTCATTCCTATTACTTTTGGGATATTACTAGCACTTGTTTTGCCATCCAGCTTGTCCTATTTCAAGAGGATTGTGAACACCACAGCAGGGTTTTTATACTTTCCTTTGTTAAATAAGATTTGGTTCAGCTAATCACCTAATTAGAAGCATATTAGGTAGAATGAGGTGTACTCTGGTTGGAATTCAACTGACACTGGAATGGAATGGCTGTCAGACATGTAGAGAAGCTGATGTTTATAAAACTGTGCAGAGGTCTCTTAATTTTTATACTGTACATAGATGCAATGTTGTTTAGATAGATAGATAGACAGACAGACAGACAGACAGACAGACAGATAGATAGATAGATAGATAGATAGATAGATAGATAGATAGATAGATATTTGGGTGACATGAAACAATGGTTTATTGTTCTTACAGGGCATGCATTAATTGTTGATTAAGGAAGACAGTAGGGCATTAGAGTTTTGAAGTGTGCAGTATATTGTGTGGAAATATCAATACATTCCTTACAACACCAAGAAAAATAAATAATGGAGCTACAGAATAAATAAATAAATCAAGATATTTTGAATTATTTTCCATTTTTGATCAACATTTGCATATCATTAACATGTTTATAAATCATGTTCTTTACATAATTCAATGTTATGTGAGTAGCAGGATTTACAGACATGTTAATGATATGTAAATGTTGAAGAAAAATGGAAACACA